>NC_086165.1:3365553-3673053 GCF_035149785.1 Candoia aspera | reverse complement strand
GGAGCAAATGCGTATTTCCCCACATTGTCTGAAAGCTGGCCCTGCTTGGCTGTTACATGCAGCGTGCAGAACTTTTCATTTCTGAAACACGGAAGCACAACATTCTGCCGAGTGCCCAACCCTGAATGCAAAATTGCTGTCTCAAACGTGATCTGGATTGTTTCAAGCGTTCTGGAAGTATTTTGAGCTTGAAAGAGAATGTGTTGCTTTCAAACAGGACGTTTTAGCAATTTCATTACTTGGAACACTTCGCACATCCCTAGCACTCACCACATTAAGAAGAAGAAGGCTTCCACACACTTTCAGTGTGACACAGGAAGCCATGCCAATCTCTCTTCCTTCCACCTTCCAGAAGGTATATAACCAAGATGCTTTAAAGCAGTGTTTTTCCCACTTGGCAACTTGTAGATGTGTGGGCTTCAACTCTCAGAATTCTGGGAGTCGAAGTCCACACATCTTCAAGTTGCCAAGTTGGAAGAACACCGCTTTAAAATTTTATCTTACAGTGTGAATGAAACTAATCCAAGAGGGGAAAATAAAACTTAAGTATCCGTTCCTGAAGCTGACTTCAAACCCTTTTTAAATAGGTTTCAAGATCTTGATTCTGCCAGTTTTTTTAATTACTCATGAGCCAACCATATAGGTGCAGCAAATCCAAAAATAAACTAAAGCAGTAACTTGATTACAGATTCAAAGATCTGTAAAATACTAATTATGCAAAGAAAAGCATGAATGACGTGTATCGTCGACGAGTAATGTTGGGACTGGGGATGGATAGAAAAATAGGATTAAAAAAAAAGCAAGGGAATATACCAGAAATGGAGCCCTCAATCCCTCCCCACTTACTGCCTGTACGAAAATATTAAAAAGTAGCCCAGAAGGTCCTCAACTTACTTCTCCTGTTCAAGTTTTCTACCTTTCAGCCAGCTAATTTAAGCACTTAAATACAAATTAATTTATACAGAAATGTCAGATTTTTTTTTCTAGAGAGTTGAGATAAAAAAACCACAAGATGTCTAAATCTTTAAATGCTCTCATCTAGTGTGCAACTGCATGGATCTTGACACTCAAATCAAGCATACCATACTTGGTACCAATTTAAAGTTCTCAGTTAACAAAGCAGAAGTTCATTGATTCAAAAATTATACAACATTGGTCTTATTTTGATATTCTACAACCCTCTTGACAAGTGTCTTAAAAAGGGGGAAAAAACCACCATACAGGTATACTCACAGCACTAGCAAAATTTCTGGTCACCTGTTTTTGAGTTTTGAACCCCCCAAGTAAACGAAAGACCTATAGCAATGAAAATAAAATAATATAGTTAATTTTAGCAACCAGAGTAACAGAAAGCATCTGCTATACTAAATCAGTGCTGTATTCTGAAGCAACTATGCACAGCTAACGCTCAATCTTGTTTATTTCTGTGCATGCATGTGCTATGCGTCTACTGCCTTGTCACGTTTAACCCTGCGAAGAGCAGCCCATACCACTACTAACTCAGCACAATTCAAGTGTTAACCGTTTCTGGCGAGCACAGTGCTTCCCCAGGAGATTAAACATTCTTGCCTTATTTGCAGACGTTTCCCAGATTTTTGATTTGCATTGCAACCCTCTAGTATTACCCCCACTCTTCCATGGGGAGTAGGAAATTATAGGACACCAGCCTCTTTAGCAGACAAGCAAAAACTGAAAATCAAGTTCAGATCAATTCTGCTTTCTGCTCAACAAATCAGCTCAGGAGAAGCAGAGCCAAGCAGAGGGGTTTGCGGCTAGCCTGGAAATCAAGCAATCTCAGAGGAAGACAGAGGTATTGCTCCCTCCTCTACGCACCTTTTCACGCACCTGCATGGAATCCTGTGCATTCCACATCACCATAAAGATAACACAATTGCCTGCAGCCCTTACTTTGCAGCTTTTCCTTGTGATCAGACACAGCCTGGCAATATTATTTCTTTTTTTCTCTGTAATATGGGGAATGTCAAACAGAAAGAAGCAAAGTGTATGGGAATTCCGCCCCACTTTTAGGAACAAATCTTTGTGCTCAACCTCACCAATTTGGTACTTATGGAAGCTGTCAAGATGTTCCTACAGAAACCACTATTTCAGAAGATGCCAGCAAGTGAAAATACACTTCCACAGGCATCATCTGCCTGGCTCTTCGCTCGACCCACCCTTGCAGCGTCACTACAAGAATGAGAGTGCAGTTAACTTCCTCTGTGCTCTCAGAAAGTGCAGAGAGAAATAAATCAAGGATGCATAAATGGAAATCCAGCGATCCTGACAGAATCCAGGCACGAGGAATGTATTACCTCCCATCTCCCAAAACAGTGTTTCTCAGCCTTGACAGCTTTAAGATGTGTGGACTTCAAATCCCAGCATGCTGGCTAGGGAATTATGGGAGTTGAAGTCCACACATCTTCAAGTTGCCAAGCTTGAGAAACCCTGCCCTAGAAGGTGTTGGAAGATCTTTTTTTCTGTTCCAAGTACTGGAATTTCAAAGGGATTTGAAGACCTGGCTCTTCTCCCAGGCCTTTGGTGAGGGTGAGGGAAGCCCCCTTGGATTCTTCTTTCTGTTCCAGTCCGGTTGTTGCCATCTTGCTCTCTTTATTCCTTATTTTTGTTTCTGATTGTATCCTTTATAAAGGATTTATCTCATGAGCAGCCCAGAGTCTTGGAAGGCATACAAATTTAATAAATAGACGGATAAATAAATAAAGAGATGGGAAATCAGCACACATATGTTTAACTCATTGCTGTTACCAGATAGATAACAAACAAACAAAAGATAGGAAATAAATGAACACACGTTTAATCCATTGCTGTTTATTACGCCAGCTAAATCCAGTTTGCATGTCCCAGAACCTTTTACCCCCCACCCCCCAAAGAACTGGTTGTCTATCCCACTGAGGGGTTTTCCAAAGGGATCTGGTTGGGAAGAAGGCAACCGTTACACCAGGTGATCACCGTAAATTGAAACGGGTAAAAAGTATCAGTTATACACGAGCGATATATAAAGGAGGTGTGATAAAAATGTAATAATAATAATTTATTTATAAACAGATTTAATATAAACATTTATTTATTTTATTTTATAAATTTATTCACCGCCCATCTCTCCCCTACAGGGGGACTCTGTATAATAATAATAATAATAATAATAATAATAATAATAATAATAGTCGAGCTAAATTAATAACAACAGCAGCCAGAGAATGACATCAGGAATGCCTTCCCAAAACGGTGGGGCCAAACCCGCCGCTCAACCCCAATGCAGCCGGGGGGACCTTGCAAGCCAGCACCCCACCCCTTCCTCCTGACCTACCCCGCGGGGTTGTTGTGAGGATATAGCCAGCCAAGGGGGCGGCAGAAATAAGAGGCGAGAATTCAAGCCAGAATTCCAGCAGGGCAAAAGGAAGGGCAGCGGCTCCCCACCATGCTGCAGGTTTGCTGGCCTACAACTCCCAGCAACCTCTCGGCGCGCCCGCGGGGGCTGCTGGGAGTTGTAATTCAGCCCCACCAGAAGGGCCGGAGACCAGCGCTTGACTCTAGGCACTGCTAGACTACGAGTCCCAGCAACCCCCGCGCGGCCCCCACGGGAAAGGCCTGACGGGAGCTGTGGTTCAGGGGCCCCGGGAGGCTGCAAGGGCGTCTCCTTCAAAGGGCGGCCGAGTGGGAGCCGCGGAATGTACTCCACCCGGGAAGGGAGGAGCGGTCAAAGTCTCGCGAGACTTCCCAAAGGGGCCACCCGGACAGCGAGGGGCGCCTCCTGAGGGAGAACCCAAGGTCACCTCACAGCCCGCCTCACCTTCGGAGCCCAGGAAGACGAAGCCATGGCGAAGGGGGCGGCAGCTGCAGCGGCGGCACCTCCTCGCCCGCCCGGCCCGACGCTCACGCCGCCGCTCTGAGGCGAAAGGAATCGGCTGCGGCCTCCTCGCCGGCGCCGCGCTGGGGTGCGCCGACCAATCAGCGCCCACGGACTGCCCCTGGCTGGCGGCGGATTGGTGGGAGCCGCGGAGGCCTACGCCCCGTCCCGCCTCCGCTGGCCCGTAGAGGAGACTTTCCTGATTAGTCCGCGCGGCGCCCGAGCTTCTGGGGGCGGGGCTATGCGAAGGACGAGACTCGCCACGTGACCCGCATAAATTACTGCTCTCCGTGTGTGGGCAGCAGAGCCTGATCAGATAAATCTGGCCTCGCCTATTATCCAAAATATTAAACAAGTAAAAATGGATTAAACCCTTATACATTTAATAGTGCCTTCAAAGAATGGTTTTGATTAATCAATGCACTGGATAAAATACTGCGTGGAGCCATTAACCCTGTTACAAAAATCAAAGGATGTTGCAAATGCCCTGGAATGTCCGGGTTTTTTTTTAATCCCCAAATATGGCAGGCACCAGAGTTAGTGTGGGTTACAAAAAAGGGGTAATAGGAACAATCTCATGCTTGCGTAGAAATTAAGAACCCACCAACCCTAACCCTAAAAACGTAGAATTGGTTTTTGAAATGGAAGCACATGATCCCCAAACCAGCTAAAGGCATTCCCAGGAATGAAGTCCCAGGTGGTGTTTCCATTGCCTTCCTAAAATTTAACCCCTGAGAGCTGTTTTATGGCAGCCACTTAGAAGCCTTGCCTTTGGGCCAGCGTTTCTCAACCGTGGCCACTTTGAGCTGCCTGGACTTCAACTCCCAGCATGGCTGGCTGGGGAATTCTGGGAGCTGAAGTCCATACATCTTAAAGTGGCCAAGGTTGAGAAGCCCTGGGTTAGATGAAATTGATTCCCAGGGTGGATGTGAATTCAGGTTTCCTACCATGGTCCCTCCCAGCAGCCTCTTCTATTCACATCATCCATAATATGGATAGATAACATCTATTTCGGCCAGTGGCCAGATAAAACAGAATTCTTCTCATCTATGCAATAGCCTATTGATTCGCCGGCTTCTGCAATAAAATAAAATGCTGCCACCGTGTGGCTGGAGACACGCCCGGCAAGATGGAATGAGCAAGAAGGAGCATCTTCTTAGATTTCCCTCGGGGCATTTGAGATCCGAGGCAGCCGAAATGGTTTCTCCAGACCTCGCCGGCGCCTCCTCAGATTTTCTCTCTCCAGCGAAGCCCTCCCGTCTGTTGCCCCCAAGGGACAAACCGGGGAGCGAAAAGAGCATTCTCTGGGTGTGATAGTCCAGTGGGATTTTAACCCCTTTTTCCTTTCGGTCTGGCAGAAACGGCGGCCGCAGATCTTTCGGTGCAGGTGCGAGGTTTTTTCCTGGGTCCGGCCACGTTGCACGCAGGGTCTCGATGCCAGCAGGAGAGAGAGCCCCTAGGCCTTGGCATGGGATGCATCTGCAGGCAGGAAGGAGCCTCCTTCTAAAATGGGGAATAAGCAGACGATATTCACGGATGAGCAACTAGATGCCTATCAGGTGAGTTCGGCTTGCTTCCGTGAGAACGGTGGTGCGTGGGGTCGAGGGGGAACATGGCGCGCTCTTTCAAGCAGATGTGGTCGGAAGCTGGCTGGTATCCTGGGCAGGGCATCCCAGACAGCGTCTCTTTCTTGGGGTGGCCAGTAAAGCTGACCTCTGCGCTTCGATGCCTTTTATAGGAGACCCCCCTGTAATGGGGCGCCTCCATGCTGGCCTTGGGGTCACGCTGTGCTGAGAGGCAGCCTCCCCAGGAAAGCGAGGGAGGACGGTTTGGGGCAGAGGGTCTGCCTCTGAAAGCCGCAGGTCCGTCGGGTCGAATCCTGAAGCCTTGAGATGAAAGGGGTGATGCAGGCGCAAGGCGCTTTGCCAGCTCTTTTCACGACCAAGAGGGAGGCTCGGCTCGGCTCGGCTCGGCTCCTGCGACGCTGAGCTCTGCTTCGGGTACGCACTGAGGTTGTTTTGAACGGCAGGCGGTTTGGGGAGGTGTCCAGATTTCAGCCCAGACCAATTTCAGGAGCGCAGGGAGGGTTCCACCCCCCCACACTTGGCTTACCGCCTCTTACCTTTCGCCGGAGAAGAAATGGGAGGCCAGATCACCTGTCCGAGAAAAAAAGGGGTTCCTTCTGTAAGGGGCAGAAATGGAAGGCTCTGGGCCATTCCTGCAGCTTTTTGGAAAAGATTGTGGCCAACGGTCATTTCATGAAAGTAGAGCCCCATGCAGGATGCTGGTATTCTCAGAAGCGTAATTTCGAAGGGTAGTGTGATTGAGAACAGCGGCTCTTGCACACCAGGAATACACAACAGCCCACCCAGAGAGCCGGCTAGACAGGAAGACCCTTACCTTTCCAAGCTCATTTTTTGGGGTGGGGAGGGTCCATGGCGTTTCCTTGCCATTGTGGACCTTGAGCTCTGCAGTATTTCGCACTTCCTATTTTTGTCTAAATCCAATTCCCTGTCCTGTGCTTCTTGCAAAGAAGAGGAAGATGGGGGGGCAGTCAATTACTGTATTCGTAGAGTGAGTCATCGGCATTTTTTGGCTACTAATGGAACTTCCATATTCAGGGGCAGTTTACCTACAAAGAGTGGGTGTTGGGAAGCAAACTGGGAAATCCTGTGGCTTCACAGAGCTGCAGTTGGGTTTGGATTATTCAGTGGATTGGGGTGGGGGGCACTGTTACATCCTTTGCCCTTGTCTGCTGATTGCCAATCCAGGGAGAGGTGGCTGGTGTAAGCAATCTTAAGGGTGCCCAGAATTACTCCCGAGCTTTGTAGTTCTGCCATAAAGCCCTCCCTGCCTGTGACAGGGAAACTTGGGTGCCAAGTTGGTGCCACAGAATGCCACTTCTCAAAATGATACGCCAACCTGCCAAAGCAGAAACCTGCAGGATCATTTTGCACATGCCTCAACTGTATAATTCTGCTCGACTGGCCCTCCCAAGCATCAGAATTGCCTGTGGTCTTCCTTTGCTGATCCTCAGGAGCTCCCAAGTCCCAGAATCTGTCCATTCCCATCATCAGAGGTCCAGCAGAAGCCAGTGGATGGGTATCGCCTCTCCCACCAGCTGGTGCACAGCCCAACATCAAATAGGAGCCTAGTTTTCAACCCAAAGAAAGAGGCTGGGGTGAGATGGCCTGTGGGGATAGGAGGGGTTACCATCTGAGGTTCTCTTTATTGGACGACTTAGTTCTCCTGTTCCAGCCAGTAAAATGAAAACCAAAAAGGACCACTGCCATGGCAAACTTCTGCATAATTACCTTCCATGTCTTCCTTTTGCCCACGACCCTTTGGAGGCTTTCGAAGAGAGGAGAAATTTGTGTGGATTTGGTTCTTTCTCAAAGGTTCAGAAAAGGCTGAAAAACATCAGTGCAACTTAGAGAATTCAGCGCCCATGTTAAAACTCAAAATTTTAAAGTGAAGCAGCCTCCACAGCTATGGGTAAATTTAGGGAAAAGTTGCAACAGCATGGGTTTTTAAAAAGCAAATGGTGAGTTGGTGCCCTCCAGAGGTTTTGGAGTACAGTTCCCATAATCCAGGCTAGGGCTGGTGAGCAAGCAACTCTGCCCTGTAACATTTTGTTGCAGCACTTGATTGAAGAAATGAGGTTTTGGATTTCTTGACTTTTGATGCATTCCCAACAACACCCTTAACTAACTCTGGTAAGATCTAGCAAGCAGATGCATTTGTACAACTGGCCAAGGCTGATTCATATTAGCCTTGGTGAAGTTAATTTGTGGGTCAGACTAGATGATCTCAGATACATTCCACTCATACACTGTTTTTATTCTAAGCCAGAAAATAATTTAATTTGATAACCACAGTAAGTATGTTGTGGGCACATTATGAAATAGGGAGAACCCATAAGCTAAACCTTCAGTCCAGTGTTTCTCAACCTTGGCAACTTTAAGATGACTGGACTTCAACTCCCAGAATTCCCCAGCCAGCGTGCTGGCTGGGGAATTCTGGGAGTTGAAGTCCAGGCATCTTAAAGTTGTCAAGGTTGAGAAACACTGTTTCAGTCTATCAAAACCCCATGTATAGCCCCTTATCTTTGCAAATTCAGTGAGACAGAAGGGCAGTAGAATTATTTTAGATATATGGCACTTAACCTGCATGATGTCATCAGACGTTACTCTCTAATAAAGGGCATCACGTCAGACTCAGTGAAACTTCACACAGAGATCGCTAAAGAAAAAAAGGGGCCAATGTAAGAATCAAGGATGGATCTTACTTAATGGTTATTTTGATCCAGTGGAAAGAAGAAGGGAATAGATGCTCATTGCTGAAAATGAAATGTGTCTTCGAAGGAGCTGTTCTGCAGAGAAGCAGGATTAAATGTGGCTAACTTTAATTTTTCCCAGAAGCATCCATTCTGTTTCCCCGAACTGTCAAACCCTTAGTGGATAATTCACTTTTTAAGTCTCGCGTTGGGCCTTTCCAGCAGATCTATACAAAGCGAAGGCCCTCCTGCAAAAAATGCAGAGCTTGATCGGGTAAAGGCTGAGCAGAGGCATTTGCAAATCGCAAGAAATGTGGCTAATTTTAATTCTGAGGAAGCTTTTCTGCCCTTCTGCCAACCGTTGGCTTATTTCTCTTTCCCTGTGTGTTTCGATAACGGTCATGATTTTGCTCCAAGCCGGGCTGGCTTGAAAGCAAACCAAAGACCAAGGCAATTTCCTGTAGAACAGGTCGATCCAAAGCCATTAGCTTACAATAATTGGATTGTTTAATACCTTTCCAAGGGGAAAGTGGCTAAAAGTGAGCATCCACGTGCAGGACAGTATAGGCTGCTGAATACGATGCCCCCCTTCACTTTTGGCTTAGGAATGCTCATTCAGCTAATGATTCCTGGAAACAGGATGCTGGGCAAGAGAACGTGGTTTTTCTGCTGTTCTTGGCTTGCTCAAAAGTTTGGATTACCTTCCAGTCCCCGGCCTCATACTTCGTTTTCTTGTTAAGTAACAGCCTTGGCTGCCTATCCAGGCTGATATGGTTACATGAGAGAAAGCTTGGGGGGGGGGGGCTAACCCACTTCTCTTTGTTACCTGTGCCACCCTTTCACGGAGAGTCACCTCTGTGAATGCGCCACCCTGCCAAAGTAAGCCTGTTCAGGGAGGGATACCCACTTAAGTCTGCTGTTTGTGCCCACCTCGACAATGGAGGATTGTTGAGAAACCGTCCTCTTGTGTCCCTGTAACCTTATTCGGCCACCCAATGTATCCTGGAGGGAGAGTGGTGCCCATCAGCCCCTTCGTAGGTGGGGAAGGGAACTATCTTAATAATTGATGCTCAAGAAGCCTTTTCGCAATCTGGAATGTCTGTGCTCCGTGGTAGCCTGTGGCTACTGTTCCTAATGCTAACACCACATTTTTTTAAAAAAGGGCTAGCATACAGTCACAACAGCTTTTCCCAAATAGGTTCATTGGGTTACAGATGCCACCAGACAGGGATGGGAATTGTAGTTCAATGCAGAATGTGACTTATTAGGAAGATTTGCTCCCAAATCAGTGCCCACGTGGACTGGAATTGTCACCATCCAATATAAGACAGATGACAACTTAATGGGGCTTTTTTTGGTGGTGATCACCCATTTGTGGAACTTGCCTGAAGCTAATACCGTTTTGTTTCCAGTGCCCTGGAATGACTGAATGCTTGTATGTGTAAGGTGTGATATGTGTGTGTGCACATGTGTCTGTCTCTTTATTTATGCATATGCAAATACTCACACATATGCATTACTCCAGCCTTTAAACATTTAAATTATTTAAAATCCCACAGCAGGGCAGTCTTTTTATAAGGCTAACATACGGAGTTCAAAAAGGCTGCAGATTAATAGTCTTGAAGGCAAAGGTCAGGATTTGCCTCTGATTTCCCATTTCTATACCCAGCTGGTTATATTTTAGGGCAGTGTTTCTCAGCCTTAGCAACTTTAAGATGTGTGGACTTCAACTCCCAGAATTCTGGGAGTTGAAGTCCACGCATCTTAAAGTTGCCAAGGTTGAGAAACACAGCTTCAGGGAAAAGATACACCACTTTGGTTCAGGCCCAATTCTCTGGAGGTGGTAACAGTGTCTGAGCCCTGAGGGCCAAGCGGGCTAAGGGCTCATTCTATGTCAAGGGGTGGATGACTCACATCTAGGAAGCCTCCCATCACAGGCAGATCTATGATCCTCCTCTGTCAGTTTAAAATGTGTTGCCTGTGTTTAGGAAGACAGGAGCCCAATCTCTTCTAACACTGAACCAGGATGGTCAGAAAAAGAAGAGGTCTTCCCCTCTGCAGAAAAAGGAAGAAGTCTTCCCCTCTGCAGAAAAGGAAGAGGTCTTCCCCTCTGCAGAAAAGGAAGAGGTCTTCCCCTCTGCAGAAAAGGAAGCGGTCTTCCCCTCCGCAGAAAAGGAAGAGGTCTTCCCCTCTGCAGAAAAAGGAAGAGGTCTTCCCCTCTGCAGAAAAGGAAGAGGTCTTCCCCTCCGCAGAAAAGGAAGAGGTCTTCCCCTCTGCAGGAAAGGAAGAGGTCTTCCCCTCCACAGAAAAGGAAGAGGTCTCCTCCTCTGCAGGTCCTCTGCAATGGCAAAGCTCATTTTCCCTTCTCCTTCTGTTCTCATACAGGATTGCACCTTCTTCACACGAAAGGAGATCCTTCGGTAAGCAGAATATCCACCTTGTCCCACCCTTCAGGTTTGTCCAGGAAGGGCCAGATGTTGCTCAAGTCATTCCTGGGGGAAGGAATTAGAGAAGCTTATATATCTTGAATGTAAAGGGCACAGGTGACTCTTCCAGATGTGAACAGCAAATGAGAGGGTGCTGCTTCTGAGCTCTCATGTGTCTCTCCTCCAAGGTCTGAGAAATTCACACCCCTGAGTGGTTGGCAGCATCAGCAAACCACCTGGGACAGGCCCATTCATAAAAACAAGGCAACTACTATCCCAACAATCCAATCCCCCCCCCCCCCCGTTCCTTTGATTTCAGCTGAAACTGACTGCTGTGCCTTATGCAAACTTTCTTGACTGTCCTTCAACCAAATTTAGACAGGTCATTTATTCAAATCCTGGCTTAATTTACCCAAATTCCCCTGCTAGGGAAAGAGGCAAGATTTTAGGAAAGGAGCAGATTCTGTACATGGAATTTCCCAGGTCTAACGCAGAGGCTGCTGAGCCATACCTGGTGCATAGACCAACGTTTGCCCCATGAGACCAGGTTCACTGCTCTACGCTCAGTGACTTCCTTTATTTCACCATTTCCCCAACTGGTCACTGTTGTTTTGGTGACTTCCCTTGCTCCTCCAGTCAGCTTCTTTATTTATTTGCTTTTGCTTCCCTTACACACCCAATTCTTTTTTTTAAAAAAAAGGGCTGCCTGCTCCAAACACTAATCTGTACAAGTTAGAGAGCAGTTTTCATGTTGAGAAGGAAAAGAAATGGTGTCTACGACAATTCCCATTTCAGTACAAGAAACTGTCAGCGATCTTTCAACCGACCATACTTTCTATCATATTTATGCCTCTGGTAAATACCATGCAGCACTGTCCCAAACTCCAATTCCCCTGCAAAAATTATGCTGCTGCTCATAGTGAAGCTATCTTTTTGGTGTTCTGACTCGGTAGAAAAGTATACAATCCCCCGTCTTAATGAACCAAAGCTATTTCTTGTATTTTTTTCTGCTGAGACAATCATTATCCTCAATACTCCTCGAAAACCCTAATCGCAGCTCGAAGCTAACAATCCATTCTTATTTATTTAAATTCATGGGACACCGCTTTGCTAACATGCTGCCCAGGGTAGGCTCTGCTTACGAATCTGATGCCTTTTTTTTTTTTTTAAACCACAGCAGAGATGTCCCTGCTGTGTTCAATGTACCTGAAAGGTAAAATAAAAGAGGATAATAATTTATGCTGGTCCAGCCAAGGCTGCAGGACTTAGAGTCCTTTCCAAGGGGGATACTTGTAGGAGAACAAAATGTGTCGCTCAGGCAGCAGAGGGTAGAATAGGGGAATCAAGCCAATGCTTTCCCAGGTTTTTCAGAAGAGTTCATTGACGCTGTGCCGTGCTTGCTCTTCTGTAAACATGAAAACCAACCTCCCCTGCTTTTCGGCAATTCCTTATTTGTACCTAGCTCAAATGCAGGACCCATCTGCCACTCCTTCTGAAACGATGCGGTGTTGGCCAGAGCCTCAGCGTCTCCATGGATTGGCAGAGAGAATCAAACAGAGGAGGGACAACTTGAGTGCACGCAATGTCCTAAAACAGTGTTGCTCAACCTTGGCCGCTTTCAGCTGCGTGGACTTCAACTCCCAGAATTCCCCAGCCAGCCTTGCTGGCTGGGGAATTCTGGGAGTTGAAGTCCACGCAGCTGAAAGCGGCCAAGGTTGAGCAACACTGTCCTAAAACATGGAGGCTGTTAGCAGAGCCAAATAGCTGTCTTCACATACAATCAATGCCCAAAGAACTCAGCCCAGGGGTGAGTGCAAAAGGGGGTGGTCCAAAAAGTCAAGATGGCAGTCAGGATGGGCCTATCGAAGCGCCATCTTGACTTTGTCAATTGTATCTTGCAGACTCCTCAACCCAGCGGTATTTTAGCTTCGCCTAGTGTGTTGGGCGAACCCAGCCAATGTCGATATTTGTATGTGTAGAACAAGGGGGAGTCCCCGGATGAGAGTACTTAAGAGGGGGTAATCCAAAGCCAGACCCTCTTTTGTGGATCCCTGTCACCCTCCCCTTTGAGTCCACAGCTGAAATTTGGTAGAAATTTCCCAGCGGGCGGTGCTATGATGTCCCACCAAGTTTTGAGCAGGAAGAACAAACGAAAAGGACTTAAAGCAGCAAGAAAAGAGTGGGTGGTGTATGGGGAGGCTCCATTCCCAAACAGTAAAAAATGGCCCCAAAGTGAGCTTTATATCACTGCTTTTCAGCCATCATCATCATCATCCCTAGCCATTAAGTTGCCCACCCGTGACTTTATCACTCATGTGGATCTAAGTATCCCTCCTCTTTTTCCCCTGACCGAGTACCCCCTTGGTGGTACGTTCCCATCCTTCGTGGCTCCCCCGCAATCCTCATTCAAACCATTTTTTGGCCCCCCATTGTTTATCGCTCTGAGATAACCTGAGAAGGGTTTTCCCCAACTCCCCTTTTTATTCTGCCCCTTCTTCAGAAACTCGAAGCCTCCTCCCTTGTGATTCTGTCCCCCCCCATCCTTCCCCAAAGCCCTTCATGCCACCTGTGAAGTCTGAAGGCCTCCCCCAGCCCGTCGTCTTCGCGGACATCATCATCTGGCACGCCTTGTTTCAATGCCAATCTGCAGAAAACCATAAGGGGGTGGTGGGGCGATTCACGCTCCCCTCTAGGATCCAAAGAGAAAACTAACAGAATCTGATATTTCATTAGCGATGCCCCAAGAGTCCTGGCAGGGGATGGAGAGAAAAAAACAGGCTTTCCCAAGATGGTTAGCCAACATATGCCCGCCAAGCCTAACTAATTATGGTTAACATTAATCAGGGGTTTCCACAGGGAGGGGGTCCATAACATCAAGATGGCAGCCACTACCATGCGATCGAAGCTGTTGCGCACGTAAAAAGAGGATGGGGCTTCGGTCGCATGGCGGTGGTCGCCATCTTGATGTTATGGACCCCCTCCCTGCGGATACCCATGACCCAGATCAAGCTTGGAGGTTGTGCAGCTCCCTGCCTGACCTGTTAAGTGTGAACACAGTCTCTGAGGGGCTTCACGCCTAGCAGAAAGCCATAATTGGACTTGTTCATGGGGCGCAAACACAGCTCAGCGCATCCTGGCAAGCAAACCGTCCTGTATGGCTTAGTGAACGCCTTGCCCAGTGGCATTTCTGCAAGAAAATGTGGCGGGAACAAACGATGGGGCAATGTCCAGGCATCGCTGCTGTCGAGCTGCCAAGGGCTTGGCAGGGACCCAAGGGACGGGCCTTCTGGTTCACTGTGTGTGCGCTCAGTCAAGCACCACCCGCCAGCGCATCACGAGGAGGAAGGGCCTGGAGAAGAAAACATTCACCTGCTTCTTCCTGCTTTCTGGCCAAAACTTTGCCCCCTGCTCCATTCCCCTTCTTGGAAAAGCAGCAGCTCTGCTGGTTTCACACTCTGGTTTGTGGCTCCATCCAGAAGGGAGCCAGGAAGGACCCCATCCCTTGGCTTGCCAAGGTTGAGAAACACTGCCCTCAAAGTTCTCAAAGTTCTGCTGCCAGATTTCCACAGGGTGGCCAGAAGGAGCCAAATCCAGCTCAGGGCTGTCTGGTGACCCGCCTCAAAGCTGGGAATGAAGCCTTAACCCTACCGTCTTCTTGGTCCGTAGCTGTGTCTGCTTGCTTACAGGTTGCACGGCCGCTATCACGAACTGGCCCCAAACATGGTTCCCATGGATTATACCAAGAATCCAGATGTGAAGCTCCCTCTGCAGCTCATTGAAAACATGCCAGAGCTAAAGGTATATCACAGTGCGAGATCAACATAACCATTTTTTTTTGCCATTTCCCAGCAGCCCAAGACCATAAAATCTTTGGGGGTGGGAGGTGGGGGAGGCCAAATTTGGCTGTGAAAGCCCAGCATCTTGGTTTAAAGATGTAAGATTCTTCTGACAGGACTTCGTCATTGAGAGGGGTGAAGAATTATGTGTTCTTAAACATCTGCATGGATAACTTCCTGTAGGGATGGTTGTTGTCGTGGTTTACTGATAAGCCCAAATTCTTCCTTTCCCTGTCTTTGCAAAGCATATTCTGATGGGGACAGACCATGAGGATTTGCATGAATAGATTTAGTTTAAACCAGCCTTTTGCAACCTTCTGACCCTGGAGGAACCCTTGAACTATTTTTCAGGCCTCAGGGAACCCCTGCACATTCAGGCTCCAATATAGGCCAGAGGTTACAAAATTATTACATTCGTTTCATGGGTAGGTCTGTAGGTATGCCTTAACAGTGTTCTTAAACTGAAAATAAAGAATGGGAAGTTGCCTGAACTGGAAATAATTTTTAAAATAAATCGTGATCTCCCAGGAAACCCCTTGTGACTCTCGCTGAACCCTAGGGTGCCACGGAGCCCTGGTTGAGAAACCCTGGTCTAGACCATTTGTCCTAAATTGATGGCTTTATTGCACGGCAAGAACGGTTGCATATCTGTTTTTCAGTGGAGTATCTACTTTGGGCTAACTGAATTATTTTTTGTTAGTCTTTTTAGACTCTTTTGCTTCTGGGATACTCCTGTTTCACTTTTGCCCTTCTCCCCCATACTGGCTGCCCTTGCGCAAGCTGACCATGCTGTTGGCCATCTCCAGCACCTTCCATCCAGCCACGCTGCTTGGAGGCTTTGACCTGTTCCTAACCCTAAGGGGGATTAGTTTACGCTATATCTATAGCCTTGTAACTTCATATATTCGCAGAGGGATCAACAACAGGGAACAGGAGACCAGAATGTAAATTCTTGGATTGGATTGGCCTAAAAAGCAGAAGAGTTAATGTCATTGCTGATGTATTCTAGAAAACACACAGGGGGAAAACAATATAATCTCTTGCCTTTGGGGCGAGTTGAGGATCAGCTGATATAGAAGTGATGTCAACATGGCATTGAACTGGTGTGCGTGTGTGTGTGTGTGTGTAAAGGGGGGTGTAATGGAATGTGTAAATTTCTTGCTCTGCTGCTGATTTGCAGAGTGGATATGGCATCTCGTGTGTGTGTATCTACAGTATACCCAGAGGCAAGAGAAAATAAATACTGTGGATAATTAACCTGCAGAATTCATCCCCCCCAAGACATAGCCGTGGCCACTAACTTGGATGCCTTCAAAAGGGGAATGGATATATTGGTGGAAGACAGATGCATCAGTGAAGTCACAGCTCTGCGTGCAGGTTGGGGCACACATCTGTTGCTTGTGAATGTCCCAAAGGCCAGTGGCTTGGCCATTATGAGAAACCAAGGTGGGCCTATGTTGGGCCAAAGAACATCTTGAAGATATGAACTAGCAAATTATAAACAGATGCACCATATACAACTAAAGAAAAGGGAGAACAAGGTATTCAAACAATAAATAGTTAAAAGGGACAATTGATGGGGCAGTATTTCTCAACCCTGGCTGCTTGAAGAGGTATGGACTTCAACTCCCGGGATTCTGGGAATTCTGGGAGTCGAAGCCCACACCTCTTCAAGCGGCCAAGGTTGCGCCACACTGTGATGGGGTCTAAAGAATAGAATAGTGGTGGGAGGTCTTGATCAAGCTGGTTTTTCCTATTGGGGTCACTGTACCAGTAGGGGCTTCCCTGTGGAAGGAAGCAGGCGCATCTGCAGGCTACAATCAAAAAAAGATGGCTGTCATGGTGTAATTGAAGCGATGCGTGTAAAAATCAAGCAGAGTTTTGAGGGCACCATCATGGCTGCCACCTTGATGTTTTGATCCTAACCTGAAGGCACTCCTGAGGCTGGATGTCTTCCTCAGGACCTTCTTGCAAGTCTGGTGAAGACAGGAGTTCCCTCTTTGCTTGATCATCACCTCTGGGAAGCTTTGTGAGAGTTCAGGATTGAAGTAGGACCCCGGACAGCTCCCAGTGGAGTGGCCCAGCCCAGTTTGGCTACAGGCAGCCCTCGCTTAACCACCACAATTGGGACCGGAATTTTGGTCACTAAGCAATGTGGTTGTTAAGTGAATCCAACCCGATTTTACGACCATTTTTGCGGTGGTTTTTCAGTGAATCACCATGGTCATTAAGCAAATCACATGGTCATTAACTGAACCATGTGTTCGTTAAGCAAAACACTGTTCCCTATTGATTTTGCTTATCGGAAGCTGGCTGGGAAGGTTGAAAATGGCGATCACATGACTGTGGGGACTCTGTGATGGTTGTAACTGCGAGGAACGGCTGCAAGTAACTTTTTCCAGTGCTGTCATAACTCTGAATGGTCACTAAACAAATGGTTGTTAAGTGAGGACTGCCTGTAGTTCATTCTGCTCTCTAGTGCTAATTAAAGGTGCCTTGCCTATTTGAACAACTCTTGGCTCCAACAGTGTTTGGGAAACAAATAAGACTAATTCATAACAGATTCCCAGAGTGTTTTCTGTTGCGAAAACCAGCCCTCCATGCAGCACAATCACACACACACACACAAACCCACTGACGATCTCCGACTCTGGAAGCTTTGGGGGAAAAAGTTGCATGTCCCTTCCTGATGAAATGGTGGCTGGTTTTATTTTCCAGATTGCCCCTTGATTAAAATGGGAGAGGGTCTCCCGGGGTTAAATGAAATGGGTCCAAAGATGGCTTGTGGCCTGCGGGGTCTGCCTTCCCAGCAGAAATGCACAGGAATTCTTGGCCATTGCCTGCTTCCGAAAGAATTGAATTGGTCGTTCTGCAAACTGCCATCGCAGTAACTGGATCCAGTGGTAATGCAGTCTGTTGTAAGAGACACCGATCAGCAGCAGTGGAGAAGCCCAGAAGTGGGACAGACTGCTTGAGCATCTCAGATGTTACATCTTCGTGCAGATAATGCGTTCGGCTTTCTCCCACGTCCTTATCTGGTGATGTGGGGGGGAAAGATACAGTGTCTGCACTTCACCATAGAAAGCCATTCCCATGCTTTGCTCCTGTCTGGGTTGCACCGTGTGAATCTGTCCAGTTTTATCCCACTTCTCCTTTGTCCAGACTTAATGTCATCCCATTGGTGCAGTTACTTTTAAAGACTGCATGAAAATTCGTCCACCTTTTATTTATATGTGTGTCTGTGTGTGTGTGTGTCCTACTAATGGAACATTTTTGTAAGGACTTTTTCAAGTATTTGCATTTCCGACACACAGTTTTCCCTGGTGCAATATATTCTGTGCGCTGTTCTTTAAGACATGGGTTTGTGTGTTTATTCACAAAATGCTTTGCAAAATCTGGAAAAGAATGGAGGTTGGTGCAAAAACCACCAGGAACCGAAATGATCTTTAGATGGATGCAGAGTTATAACCACAATGGCATCATATTGGTTAGGAGTGCTAAGGGCTGAAGCTCTGGCATATTTGAAGGGATCAAAGGCTGCCCACTCTTATAGGTCCATAAACAATGTTAAATTCTTGCATTTTAGTACGTTCTTAAAATTATTTTTATTAGGGCTGTGAATGGTTTAAAAATGATTCAGAAGAACTGCTTTGGAAAGTACATGACAAAAGCCCAGTGCCTTTTTAAAGCCACTGCTTCATTTTACTGGCCTCTGAGCAAATTAGGGAAAAAAAGAGGCAGCTGCTTTAATGAGTCTTGTTAAAGGCACATTTGCTTTCTTGAATCAACTCATTTAAGCAGCTACATCTTTTTGGTTTCTTGAATCACCTCATTTAAGCAGCCACATCTTTTTTCCAGACTCATGCAGAAGCCTAAAAAAAGACATGGCTGTTTCCAAGATGCTCACCTTTCTGTGCCTTCTAAATAATGTCTTCTGAATAACATTTGAAGCGTGGGCACCCCTGATTTCTATGATTTTGTTTTTAAATGGAGGGAACTAACAAGTTGCATCTTTCTGCAGGAAAACCCTTTCAGGGAGAGAATTGTCCACTCTTTTTCAGAGGACCCCGAGGGAAGCCTCAGCTTTAACGACTTCGTTGACATGTTTTCTGTCCTTAGTGAAACGGCTCCCCGGGAGCTAAAAGCGATCTATGCCTTTAAGATTTATGGTAAGGAGTGGAATAATAACAGGTTAGAACGCGGTCTAGTATCTTTATGATAAGCAGCTAAAAATTCTCAGCAACGGTGGAGAGAAACGTCTCTGTTGGATGCGTGGTGACCCCGTGAAGGTGGAACTTCTCCGTCCAGTCCTCCTAATGGAGCAAGTGGAAATCCTTCTGCCTTCATTATCTCTCGTAGCCGCCAGTCTGGCCACTTGCCCTCTCCCAAAACTCCATCAGCGAAGCCTTCCCTCAATGTCAATTTAAGCTTTAATATCTGCTTTCAACTTTTGTTCTGCCATTTCGGGAAGTGTACCCGGTCCGAAAACTTTAAAAAAGGAAGGATCTGATTTATTTCCTTCATGGCCGGAAGACCAGTTGGGTGCCAGACCTTTTCCCAATTAATCTGCCTTGACAGATTTACCATCCATTACCCAACCTGCTAAGTATCATTCTGCCAGTTTCTAATTAAATAGAGCTGATGGTAATCTTGCTTATTGGGCTGAGCACAATAAAACAAATGTTCATTGTGGCCTTTTAATCACCACCCTATTATATGTGTGGTGGATTCATGATCGAACTTCAGAGGTAGGAGAGAAGGGAAAACACACCTTCTGCAGCTGTTTGGTAGATTCCAACAGGGAGAAATGGAAAGGGCTTGGTGGGGCTGGTTGAACTTTAGACATCTAAGCCACATGAAATAAATAAATACAGGGAATCCTCACTTAACAACCACAATTAGGACCAGAATTTTGGTTGCCAAGCAAAGCAGTCACTAAGTGAATCAGACTCACTTTGCAACCTTTTTGCAGTGGTCGTTAAGTGAATCACGTGGTTCCCCATTGATTTTGCTTGCCAGAAGCCAGCTAGGAAGGTCGAAAATGGTGATCACATGACCATGGGACGCTGCAACAGTTGTAAATGCGAACCAGTTGCCAAGTGCCTGAATCGTGATCATGTGACTTTGGGGACACTGCGACAGTCATAAGTGTGAGGACCGGCTGCAAGTTGTTTTTCAGCACCGTTGTAAGTCCGAACCCTATCAAACTTACTGAGAGCTTGAAAAACATCAACCAGCGTTTGGCAGGGTAGAAAAATTCTATCCCAGTCTCCTTGTTACTGGGCAGATACGTAGGAAGTGACTCCATATCCCGTCGGCCGTGGTGCCGGGCGGGAACCGTAATCCCAGCCAAGATGGTGGCAGAGGAGAGACCTCCTGACAGCCCCGTCCCTTTCCTGTCTTTGCCTGCCTAGATTTTAATACCGACAACTTTATTTGCAAATCTGACCTGGAGCAAACTCTGAACAAGTTGACAAAGGAGGAGCTGACGGAGGAGGAAGTCAGCCTGGTGTGCGAGAAGGTCATCGAGGAAGCCGATGTGGATGGCGATGGGAAGCTTGGATTTTCCGACTTCGAAAACGTGATTTCCAAAGCTCCAGATTTTCTCAGGTAGAAGCCCTGCGGGGGGTGGGGGCGGGGGCAGGGCGGGGCGTGCCCACCATCTCTCAAGCCTCCCTGGCATGGTGGGAGGAGGGCAGCGCTAAGGTTAGAGGTTGTCTGCAGTCAGATGGGGAGGGGGAAGGAGATTCGGCCAGGCTTGGAAAACCTGGGTCCCTCAAAGTTCATTTTTCTCCTCTGGGAACTGAGAGCAGCATCTTCCCGGCCCAACCAAGGATCGCTAACTGGCGCCCTTTCCTCCATGATGTTTCTTTCATGGATGGAATGCAGGATAAGACCCAGAGCTGTAGCCCAGCCTTCCAGTTGCCGTCACTGAATTGTGCGCCCCCTTTTTAAACCTTTCATGAATTTAGGACACCCGGGGAATCTACCCTGCCATTCGAGTGTCCTTTGTCTCTTGCTGGTAACTGAAGGAGCAGACCCATGTTGGTACTGCAACAGAATATTGCAGCACGGAGCTCGACCTTTGAACGGGCTGGTGCCATTTCCTTCCTGTGTCTCATGTCCAGGCTCTCTGGGTCACTGATTAGGTGATTTCTCCATCTTTTGACCCTGGAGGAGCCCTTGAAATATTTTTCAGGCCTTGGGGAACCCCTGCACATTCAGGCTCAAAGATAGGCCAGAAGTTACAAAATGATTATATTTGTTTCCTGGGTAGGCCTGTATAGATGCACTAACAAGGTTCTTAAACTAAAAATAAAGGATGAAACTTGCCTCTTTAATGTGAAGTTGCCTGAATTTGAATTTTTTTAAAAAAATAAATAAATTGTGATCTCCCAGGGAACCCCTAGTGACCTCTCGCAGAACCTAAGGGTGCCACGGAATCCTGGTTGAGAAACCCTGGATTAGGGTTAGTTTCTAAAGCTGTGCAGCATTTCTATGATCCTCGAAACTGTCCCAGCCCTATGCATAAGGGAAGACCACTTGAATCCCCAAAGCTATGATGCTTCCCATCCTGATCATAAATAGAGGAAATGAGACCAAGGAGACGGGAAAGTGCAGGATTTTGTACCTGTTCCAGGAGTTACTGAGCCTGCATCCTATTAAAACCCAATAAACAGTGATCATTATGGAACGGAAGAGGAAGATTGTGGCTATTGCTGCAACCAATTTTGGCGTCTCTCTGTTTTAAACTCCCTTTTATAATTGATTTCATTTTATTGTTAAATACTAACTAATCTCACCACCAGGAAAACCAGAAGCTTAGCGGCAGGATGAATTTCAGCCCCCCTCCCTCCCCTGCCCCCCGTGAAAGCCATAACAATGATCTAAGTCACTCCACCTTTTTCATATAGACATGTACATGCACACAGATATACAAAAACAGTTGTGTATATGGTTATGGGACCCTACACACAAATATACCATGCACATGCGTGTCAAAAGAGGGACATGCTACGAATGAGGGTTCTTGCCTGTGTGATTGCCTGAGATGCTAGATTTCAGATGCAGGGATGTTTTGGGAAGCGGCAACACTGCATAGCCCTGGGAAGCTCCCCACCCCAGCAACTGCTGTAGTGTGATATAAGGGAGCTCCAGGTGGTACCCCATCCAAAAATTAACCTGGTTCAATCCTGCTTAGCTCCTAAGCCCCAACTGTATCAGCCAGGACTGTAATTATTCATCACCGCTGGCTTGTAATTATCTGTATTTAGACTGCTAGCCATCTAGGGTATCCCCCCCTCCGCCCAGGCGGAGAAAAACAAAATATACAGGAAAATAATAAATCATACACTTGGACCTGCTGGTGGAGGGGCATCCACAGGGTGGGGTCCCCAAAGTCAAGAGGGTGGTGGTCGAACCCGCCCATTTTTTATAGGCACACATAATGGGCGGAGCTCGACTGCAGCATCACAGCCACCCTCTTGATTTTGGGGACCCCTCCCTGCGGACACCCCTGTGCCCAGGCTGTGCAAAATTGGCTGGGCGGCTTCAGGATGACAACGCCGAGGCTGTGCGTTGGTGGTTGGTGCCAAAGATCAGAAACGAGAAGAACAGAAATCCCCAGGGATTCATTTGTCGCAGAAAAGAGGACAAGCCGGCACCAGAGAAAATCTTGCTTTTTGAGTGACTCTCGGTGCTTCTGTATAATCTTACATTCCCTGTAACCCACGCAGCTCCAGCAAATGGAGTTTGGGCTGCCTTACCTGCCCTGCCTGCATCTCCTTTTTCTTCGCGTTTTCGGGGGCACATTTTAAGGTAGCCACGCTTCTCCACGCCCACTTGCCAAATCGCTTCGGACCAACTAAACTCTCAGCCAGGTCTACCTCGTAGGGTCGGTGTTGGGAGCCTCAAGAACCTAGAAAGGAGAGAACCTTGAGATCTGGTTTAGTCTGCATCTGGAATAATAATATTCTTTTTTGAAAGGGTCCCGATGCATCCAACTGGCGTGTTATAATCTAAGAAGCTTTCTTCCCTGAGCACAAGGTTGGATTCAGCGACCTCCCTCTCAGATTCTAAGAGTCTGTGATGCCTCCTGATCACATCACCCTCACAACAACCCTGTGAGGTAGATCAGAGAGTATGGTTATTTGAACACAGCCCCTCTTGTGTCCAACATTTCCCCCACTGTTCTCCCCTGGCTCCCTGCCCCCACATCTCTGCTTTGCATCCCTTGCAAGCTTCTTTCCCATCGTATTGTGCAAATCCCCAGCAAAACACCTTTAAAACACATTAAACGGAGTTTCAGCCAGGGACGTCCGCAAGGTATGTTGAAAAGAAAAGTCAGAACAAGTCATGATGGTGTGATCGAAGCTTCACTTGATTTTTAACAGTAGATCCACGTGCACGTGAAAAAACAGGTGGAGCTACAGTTATGCCGCTGTGGTGGCCATTTTAACATTTCAAAACTTTATTTAATGACTGGGGGGTCTTTGGAGAAGTTTTGGATCCTGTTCTTTTCAAAAGGAATTACCCATTGGCTCTACCCTTGTGGATTTTGCATCCCACCCCATCGGGCTTCCTGGCCTCCCAGCCAGGCCTGTAGTTGCAGAATAAAGAAACTGCTGTGCCAAGCCATCCGCTGCTGGCAGGGATATCGAAATGCAAAGAAAATCCCCTTCTAATTTCCATTCCTGGTTTGGAAGGAAATGGATATCGGAAAGGAACTTTTGCGAGAGCCTCTAGCACCCCACTGATCTGCTCGGTTGGGTCCGGAGGAATGATTTCCACTAAATCTCCAAAGCCCAAACGCCCAGGTGATAGCAGAGGCACTGACTGATTCTGAAAAAGTGATCCCTATGGGATCGTTTCGCTTTTAAAAAATGTGATCGTTTTGAGGCGCTGGATATTTTAATGGAACCATTAGCGCTCCCAGCTGGCAGTAGCTAAGTGTTCTGTTCTACAAGACTGGGCACGTTTTCACAGGAAATTGTTTTATAAATCATTGTGGAAGTTGAAACTTTCCTTAGCACACACACACACACACATGCACAGATCTGTAGGATAAGGGAGCCTCAAAAGACATAGGTTCACCCAACGTATTTAATAAAGTTGGTTGGAGAAGCTGTATTGGCACAGTCTGCTGACTCTGCTTAGCACTAAATGTCAGGAGAGTGGTTCAGCGCGTTGTGTCAGTCCGGACAACGGGTTCGTTAAATAGCTTTATGATTCAACGCAGTGTGCAAAACCCGGCAGTCGGTTATTCGGTAACCAGGTTCGGCCTGTGGCGGGGTGGCAACGGTGGTGGGACTCTGTGGCCGTGGCTGGTCATCGTGGCATCGTATTACGCAAGCTTGATTCTTGCAACAGGCTGGGTTGCCCTAGAAATCTCGTGGCTGCAAACACAGGTGAAGTGAGCGACGCTCGAGGAATTTGACAGGCTGGGATTGGAAAGGTGCTTCAAGACAGGCATGAATGTCTTCAGCCAAATGCGCCTAGCAGTGATTTAGGGACTGGTGGGGCAGACCCATCGACCGTCTGCTCCGGACTCAGTTCCCTGCGCCTCTGGGTAGAAAACCCTGGAAATGTTTGACAGGAAAGATTCCTTGACTCAATCAGAACTAGGCTGAGCAGGCCATTCAGTGATGCCAGAAGTTCTGTTTCTGCTCTCATATTGTTTTGTTGCTCCTCCCTCCCTCCCTCCCTCCCTCCCTCTTTTCTCCCTGTTTCCTTCCTCCCTTCCTCTTCCTGTTTCCTTCCTGTTTCCTCCCCCTCTCTCTCTCCCTCCCTTGTTCCTCCCTCCCTCCCTCCTTCCGGTTTCCTCCCTCCCTTCCCTATTTCTCCCTTTGTCTTCCTCCCTCCCTCCCTCCCTCATTCCTTCTTGTTCCCTCCCTCCCTCCGTCCCTCCCTCCCTCCCTATTTCTCCCTTTGTCTTCCTGCCTCGTTCCTTCTTGTTTCCTCCCTTCCTCCCTTCCTTCCTTCTTTGCAGCACCTTCCACATACGAATCTGAAGGCGGCGTCGGGGCTGAGCCACCGGAAGCGAATTTGACCCCTGCCTTTCGAGCCTCGGGCCTTGCTGATGTGTTTCTTGCTTTCTCCCCCCCTCCTGAACACTGCAGCAAAGGGCTCACAGAATCCTGGGCCAGCAGAGAAGGACTATTTTTCAAGATCTTTGGCGTATCCTTGGATTATTACTGTTTTTTTTTTAAACCATCACAATGGGCCAGTCACATTGTGGGAAATAAATTGCTGGACTGTTATTTTTTTAACTGGACAACCGAGTCGTCCGTGGGGCTCCCTGTAAATTTTATACTTGAAAAGCTTTGATAATTGGCCCTCCAAGCAAAAAGAAGACAAAATCCAAAGGGTGATTTCAGAGAGATGCCGAGTCTCCCGAAATGACTGGCTAAAACGAAGCACCGGAAGTCAGTGGAGAGCACGGTTACCTGGTGTTAAATCAGGCTGCAACCGGCGGGATGTGTTTGGCAGAAGACTGCCCGTGCCCAGAATGTGTCATGACATGGACTTAGGTGCTTCCTCAACCTGTGCTGGGTGACGGCTTCCCTCCTTAACGAAACTTGAAACATTTCCTCTTCATCCTCTGCCTCCCAAAGACATTTTGCATTAGCAAACCAATTCTTCTCCAAATGGAGACAACACATGCCGTTGGCATTTATGCTTACTCTCATATCCTGATTTGATTATGCTGACAGATTGCAAAAAATAAATTAAAAAATAAAAAATAAAATAACAGAATGAAGCAAAACGAAGGACGAAAACAAAGGGAAAATGAAAACAACTTAGAACTACGCAGACGCACCCCCCAGGGAGGGTGGAGAACCATGCAATCTTCCTCGTTGGATGCATGACACAGATTTCTCCTTCAGTATCTTTCCTCTGAAACCAGCGGCATTTCGTATTTCCTTTCCGTCCAACCTTGGCTAATAAACTAGGCATGATGACAATCATATCTGTACCACCACTGTTCTCACACAATCTCTTGAAAGGGCTTCGGTACATACTGTGTGGCTTCTGTAAATTACCCACTATTAAAGCATCTGCTGGTTTTATTGATGTTTGATGGATTTTTGTTTGCCTTTGAAAATAAGGCTCTGCTGGTGGTGGTGGTGGTGATTCACAGATTTTTGGCCCAGAAGAAACCATGCTTGGAGGGGAGCGAAGAAGATAGTACAGGTAGTCCTTGCTTAACAACCATTCATTTAGTGATGGTTCAGACTTACAGCGGTGCTGAAAAAACTGACTTATGACTGGTCTTCACACTTACAACTGTCACAGCGTCCCCACAGTCATGTGATCATGATTTGGGCACTTGGCAACTGGTTCGCATTTATGACCATCGCAGCGTCCTGTGGTCATGTGGTCGCCATTTTCAACCTTCCCAGCCAGCTTCTGGCAAGCAAAATCAATGGGGAATCATGTGATTCACTTAACAACCATTTGGTCTACTTAACGACCGTGGTGATTCGCTTAACAGCGGCCACAAAAAAGATTGTAAAATCGGATTGGATTTGCTTAATGACTGCTTCACCTAGCAACCAAAATTTCCATCCCAATTGTGGTTGTTAAGCAAGGACTACCTGTAGGGATTTCCTGACACACCAGTTTTGTTTTTGTGAAAAGAAGCAGTTCAGATCCACACAGTTCTTCCAAAGTCTGCCAACTCTGTTCAGTACTGGGGCAAAAAGGGGGATACTGTCATTTATTTATTTACAAAATTAATAACTCACCCTTCCCCTCTTATTTCAGGCAGTAAATGACAATCGAACAATCTATTACAATAACTTTAAAAAAAAAAAAATCAGTTCATCCAAGCTGAGATCTGAAAACTAAATGGACAGTAAAGGTATGTTGAAAGTGTGAGTGAACAGAGGCCATTTAATCTGTCTTTTTTAAAAAAAAAAATGAATATAGAGAAGTTGGAGGCTTCACAGCCACAACATGTGTGGTGTTCAGCTAAACTAGATGCGTTTAATAGCAGATTTGTTAAAGTCATGGCTGATACATATTATGGATGTAGAACCTCCATGATCAGAGCTGCTATACCGCAGCTGTTACAGGGAGGCAAAGCCCAGGAGAGAATTTTCCTGTTCTGCTTGTGGAAAACCGGAAGCTCTGTTAAGGGAATCTTCATCTGGTGATGCTAAGATTCTTCCAAAGGGCTCAATAATATCACAATGACAGAGAATAGAACCTCTCTGTTGAGGTGCACTCTACCTCTGGATTCCAGTTGCTGGGTAGGAAAAAGTGGAGTGCTACTGTCTGTGAGAAACAGTACTCTTTGGAGATGGTTTTTCTGGGAAGCTTTTAAAAAAGAAATCCTGCTTATTCACCCAAAGGACTCCCAGAACGGTTAAACCAATAGGCGGCTGTTCCGGCCCGTGGGAATTCACCCAACCTTTAGACCTAGAAGGGGAAAAAAAGGAGGAGGGGGGGAGGAGGAAATAAAATAAGCATCCTCTAGTCCTGCAGTGTGTATTTTTGGCACTGAAGTCTTCAGTTAAAGCTCTTGATGAAGTTTCACATAGGAACAGACCAGCTTCCATTTGCTCTGGTCCCACAACAGTTAGACTGAAATTCGTTTACAACCTGGGTCCTACATTTTCATCGAAAACGAAAGAAAAAAATAGATTTACTAACAATAGTGGTGGTTTCCATGTGTGAAGCCAGAGTCAAGCCAACAACATTCTGCATTAATCAGCATTTGTTCCCCCTTGGCGGTGTTTCTCAACCTTGGCTGCTTTAAGATGCGTGGACTTCAACTCCCAGAATTCCCCAGCCCAGCCAGCTGGCTGGGGAATTCTGGGAGTTGAAGTCCACGCATCTTAAAGCAGCCAAGGTTGAGAAACACTGCCCATGAGGGACCCTTAGCGCTAACAGGCAGCCAAGACTTGTATCCATTTACTTGGAAGTAAATATTAGCAAGGGAAACATAACTCACTTGGATCCTTAGCCCTGAAGCAGGACATGGAAGTATATTTTTGTAATGAAGGGAAGGGAAAAAAAAAGTACTTCTGAACAACCCTTTGTTCACCCAGCAGTGATGGAAATGAATCAAGTCATTAAGGATGAAAAAAAAAAGCAAGCCGTTCTTCCTTCTTCCTTTCTCTTCCCTTCTAATTAATCTCCATTTAAAGTCACGGCAAAGGGTGTCCGGGTGAGCCGGACAGTGCAGAGAGGAGTCAAGGACAAACGCCCAATCGCCACCCAAAGATTTATTTTGGCTTCTCAGAAGACCTCGAATCACCCCCAGCACTGCTGAGACAGGATTTCTGTTTTACTCTTTCAAAAAAATCATTAGAAGGCATAGGAGGAGTGGAAAAACCTTCCTCTGTGGTAATCAGGATAGTCGTGATTTCTAGGAAGCAAAACAGTTCCTGGGAATGGTACTATAAATCCGTGTTTCTCAACCTTGGGAACTTTCAGAGGCATGGACTTCAACTCCCAGAATTCCCCAGCCAGCCATGGAATTCTGGGAGTTGAAGTCCATGCCTCTGAAAGTTCCCAAGGTTGAGGAACTCTGCTATAAATGTTCTCCCCTCCCAACTTTTCACCTACAAATGTTTCAATTTATTAGGGCTGTGTGAATCATTCAAGAACCCCAAAGTTTCATTGCTTCAATTTGGCAAGTCGGTAGAGACGACAACCGGGTTGATCCGAAGTCATCCAATTCAACGCACCAAATTAATTTGGCGGTTGGGCAAGAGGATTGAATTCAACTGAACAAAGGGCCTTGGCATGACCTTCAAGTCAGGGGCTTCTCTGGGGAGGGTCAAAAAAGTCAAGACGGCAGCCACAGCGGTCTGATCGAAGCCCCACCCCTTTTGGACCTGCAACTGACCTGCAATGCATCTTAGAAGGGGGTGGGGCTTTAATCCTGTGGCCACTGCTGCCATCCTGATTTTGCACCCCACCTGGATGCTTTTGTGCCAAGTCAACATTTTGCACAACCCTAGGATTTGCACATGCCAATGTGAGTAGATTAATAGGTACCACTTCGGCGGGCAGGTAACGGCGTTCCGTGTAGTCATGCCGGCCACATGACCACGGAAGTGTCTATGGACAAACGCCAGCTCTTCGGCTTTGAAACGGAGATGAGCACCGCCCCCTAGAGTCAGACACAGCTGGACTTAATGTCAAGGGAAACCTTTACCTTTACCTAGGATTTGCACAAGCAATTGGCCCATCCCAGGTCTGACTATCTTTCCACAGAACAAGATAGGGACTTCTCCAGAAATGGGAAGTCTGTAGGTCACTGAATACAGCCAGTGGGGATTGCATCCAGCCCGCCCTCATCTCATCGGCAGGGTCCTATGGATGCCCAGCCACCAAGCTGTAGTTTGGCACGTGACGGGCAGGAGACATGCTCCACTCCACGGGGGCTGGCCACAGCTTTCATTCACTCTGTTCAGTTTAAGTGGCAGGGAAATGCGGTCCGATTTGACATTTCCCCTGGCGCTGCTGACTTTTTTGAGAGCAAGTTCCCGTCCACCGATGGCTCCAAAGCAGGCCAAATCTTGGCCCGGAAGAAGCGTGCTGGGCATTTTCGCTCCCCTTACAGAGGGGAGAGGGGGCACCCCGATATTGCTCACGTGGATCCCATCTGAAACTCAAGCGGTCCTTGAAAGGGGGGAAAGGGGTCTGTAACACGCAGGCAGATGCTCTTCCAGCACAGCGCAGCCTCTGGTCTTGTGAGCTGGCCTCCAGAAGAGGACTGCGGTTCGGAGCCTTGTCCAAAATGGCGCCCTCAGGATTTGGCCTTCTTCTCTGCAAAGAGGAACCGTCTGGGCTTGTCGCTCTGCCAGGGAAATAGGGGGGTCGTGATCAGCTGTATTGCTTCGGAAGGACAGAGACCCCTCCCAGAAAATGGACAGAGCGGCTCTGCACATCGCTTGTTATGTGGGAACTATGGAAGTGAACGGCTGTAAAGCTTCCCCTCACTTTGGATGCTGTATTGTTTTTTTTTTGCCAAATTCAGCTGAATCCAGGAAATTCTGTCCATCCATTCATCATCCACCCACCCACTCACCCACTCACCCACTCACCCATCCTCCCTCCCTCCCCCCTGTCCCCTCCCTCCCTCCCTTCCCCTCTCTCTGTCTCCCTCCATCTCCCTCCCTCCCTCCCTCCCTCCCTTCCCCTCTCTCTGCCCCCTCTCTCTGTCCCCTTCCCTCCCTCCCTCCCTCCCTCCCTCCTTCCTCTCTCTCTGCCCCCTCTCTCTGCCCCCTCCCCTCCCTCCCCTCCCTTCCTCCCTTCCTCCCTTCCTTCCCTTCTCTCTGTCTCCACCTCCCTCCCTCCCTCCCTCCCTCCCTCCCTCCATCTTCCTTGCTTCCTCCTTGCTTCCTTGACTGGATTGTGGACATTCAAGCTGGATACCCCTTTCTTTTAATTGACTCTGCCCATAATCCCCTACTTTCCCCATGAGTTCTTTGAAAACAAAAGAGACCTAGTGACGCTTGCTGATCACCAGAGTCAGCCGCTATTAGGTGCTGCTTGCACAGAGCCTCTCCCATTTATGCGCCGTGCTCCCTTACTACAGGGGGAACATTCAGGGTTACAGTACCTTTTGGGTTAGCTTTGCTTCTAGCCTTTTCCCCGGGACACGGGGAATTTGCTCATAGGGGTTCTCCAGAGGAGAAGCTGGGCTTGTGGTTGAGGACCCTTTGGAGTAAAGATCAGGTATTCTTTCATATGGATCCTCAGGGTTAATCTGCATCTTGGAGGGTTGCCCAAACTTTTTTGAGATTTGTTCATAAGACCCTTTGGACTTTGTCGGTGAACTCTTGGGGGGCTTTTCTGAACCAAGGAAGATACTCTTAGCCCACCTGAAAGATTCTTGAGTATTAGTTGTACTGTCTGTCCCTAAAGTAGGCTGATGGTTTTCTGGCTTAAAGGTCTTCTCATTCATGGGTTCCTTTGGCACTCCAAACAAGGATTTTGACTGGTTTAGTTGTCCATGTTCGTTGTCACCCACAGGACTTGTATATATCCCGAGGGGAGACTCTTGGAACTCCATTGAATTTTGGGGTTTATTCAGCAACTCAGGAGATAATTTTGGAGGTGGGTAATTAGGAACATTTACACCTGATTTCTTGGATGGTGGAAGAGAGGCCTGACAATTGTGGAGCTCAGTGAATATCCAAGAGCTTTTGGCTTGGTCAAGGGCAATTGTAGAATAAATTGTTTCTGGCTGAGCCGTCTCTACAGGATTCACTTTTCTGGTGAAAGGTGTGTCTGATTGCTTGGCCAATGCAAACACTGTTCCCATCTTCTTTTGGCAAGGAGAGGAATGACCTTGGCCCAGTCCTTCAGGTTCCTTTGCCTTAGTGTCCGCAAGATCTCTGCACCCCTCTTTTGACTTTGCCAAGCTCCTTCTGTCTAAAGGAAGCTTCTTCACGGTTGAATAAATGCTTCCTTCACCACCAACGTGTTCCTCCAGAGACTGGGACTTCAGCAAGTGGGACCTGTCTGGTACAGGTAGGACTGCATCTGGATCCTCCTGTGATGGATAAAGGTAAGGAAGGAAAAAGACAGCTGCTGAGAAGAATGCCTGTTTTGGGATGAAGGTTTCAAGCGGTGCCTTCTGACTGTGGCATCTTTCTTGCCATAAAGCAAGATGCCCGTAGGGAAGATAACAAACAGAACAGATGCCTTCCTATTGCTGAACCCCAGGAACCAGTACTGAAAGCCATACCTCCTCAAACATGGAGGAACCCCAGAGATGTCACAATTAATTGCTACCAATTCCTTCCCTTTCAGAAAATGGTCTTATTCACCCCTTGGCAGCCTCCCAAGCCGTTATATTGTGAGTTGAGACTAACCTACGGATTGCTATTGTCATTGGAGAGTGAGTAGGCCGAGGACATTTTAAACCAATGCATAAAAATATTGCATCTTGCAACAGGAAATGCCATCATTTAAGCTTGCCCTTCCCTTTGCCTCTTCTGGACATCTCACCAGGCATTATGCTGGCTGGGTGAGGACAACTGTGATCCAAAACTGAGCAGCGTAAGAAGATGCTTGCATATGACCCAGACCTGTGATCCATCTAACTTTAATTTTCCATGCATGCAAAGCAGGGATACATCCATTCCCTAAAGTCCAGTGTTTCTCAACCTTGGCCACTTTCAGACGTGTGGACTTCAACTCCCAGAATTCCCCAGCCAGCAAGGCTGGCTGGGGAATTCTGGGAGTTGAAGTCCACACGTCTGAAAGTGGCCAAGGTTGAGAAACACTGCTATAATCTGGAGGACATGAAGTTGGAGGAAGCTGGTTTAGATCATTCTCCAAAACCTACCTTTGGCCCTGAATTTTGACATTCTTTGAAAAAAGACTTCTGCTCTTCATGAAGCTGTATCCTTGGATTTCCTGGCTGTCTGTTGGAATGACTCCTTGTGACCAGGGAATTGGTGGAGGAGTTCTTGCTCAGCGCTGGAGCAGCTGCGCTGGAATTTCGGTCTGAAGATATTTCATCATATATGCTTTTCTCCTCCAGCTATAAAAGTGGAAGAGCACAGAGAAGATACAACATGCCGGACAAGGACTGTTCACCTTGACATCTATGTCAGTTCTAGAAATCTTTCCCTTTCAATTTCTTCCGGCAGGGCAGAGCCCGTGAACACAAAATTCCATTTCAGACTTTAAAAAGAAAGCTCCTGAAAGCCTCAGCTATGGTACATGAACAGGGATTATACAGAACAAATTAGTTCCAGGAAAGCTATGCCAGGATGCTAAGATGATGCTGAAATTCTTGGGTGAAGAAGGAAGTCCCTAGCGACGTCAGGAAGCCTGCAAGGAAGGGTCCCACCGATGGCAGCCCTTTAGGACAGGTTGGGTGGAGAGAAAGTGACGCTTTGCTAAATGCAGCAGAACCACTGAACCACAACTTGGCCTTTGCATAATTGGGTTTGAGTCTAGGGCTCAGCGATCTAACCCACCTTTGAACAGGCCGACGTGAGGTTTTCTCCAAAAGGCTGTATTTCTGACGTCTGGTAGTAGTTGATCAGCTCAGCCAAACTCTTGTGCGTCCGAGTGTCCCCGGTGACAACGTAATGCCCGTTGCGTTGGCAGCTGATGACGAAATGACGGCACCGATTCTTTCCTCTGGAATTCAAAAAGCATGCCATCTGAGGACTGGCTGCTGGGTCAGACCTGCAGCCTGTCACAACACTCTTCCACCTCCGAAATTCTGCTTTCCAAAGGAAAGAGTCACATAGATTTCCCAGGAGAGTGAGGTGGAGTTGCCAGCTAGGACCAGATCACCCAGTGGATTCCATTGTTCCTTCCCTGGTTTAACTAGGCACCGTGTAAGTGAAGCACCGCCTTTAATTTGCTGCTTTCCTGCCTGCCAATCCTCTAAGTGGAGCCCAGCCTGCCTGGGTGTCAAGAGTCCAGCGGCTCTTCCTTCTTCTTCCCTCTTCCTCCTCGCTATCCCAAACTCTCAGGGTGAGGGAAACCTGCAAATTCAGCCCCTGAACTGGACAGTTTAAAGCTGCAGGTCAGTGGCCTGTTTGGCCCAGCAGGACAGCATGAAAAAACATGCTGAGTTTTGCTACTCTGGGTAGGATTTGGCACCAACTTATGGCTGAGTGAGATACAGTTGTACGGATGCCAGGAACTGAAGTCACCTGCTGATAATATATTTTACTGTAAATGTTGCTTTGAATCATAGATGCGGTTCAGTTGCTGCTAGCATTTTGATCTCTGTGACTGCAACAATGCTTTATTTGTCTGTCAGTTCTTAATCCTTCCTTCCTTCCTTTTTCCATTTCTCTCCCTTCCTTCCTTCCTTCCTTCCTTCCTTCCTTCCTTCCTTCCTTCCTTCCTTCCTTCCTTCCTTCCTTCCTTCCTTCCTTTAGTTTAGGAAGAAATCATCTAGAATCTGCTTCGCCCTAGTTATTTTCTTAAACCATCTGGAAAAATCCAGAAAGATGAATTCCCAGACCCTTTGTCTCAAATCTTGGCTTCACTCTTTGCAACCAAGCAGAAGGCTGAAACACTGACCTTGGGGAGGCGAAACAGCCCATCTTCATGGCTGGAGGACTGAATTCAGGGTCGCAGAGTGCTGGAGCGTGAAGAAAGAGACCAAACCCAACAGGGATTGGGGAAGAGGGGGATTCACACCACAAATGGTGACAACTCTGACATCTCCCACCCCAGGGAGAAACTGAAATGCAGGGTCTTACCGGTAGGAAAGGATGTAGCCAAACGATCTTTCGTTCAGTCTGACCAGGAAACAGCCAAAATCTCTGTTTTCCAGCAGCATCTCCGTTTGCCTGGTACAAGAGAGGTATTTTGACAAAGATTCTTTTTTTTTAAATATAATTTTTATTAAGAGACTTTAACAGAGATAAAGGATGAGCACGAAAAAAGGTTAAGGAAAAGAAATAAGTGCCAGGAACAGTATAGATAGAAAAAGAAAAAAAAGGAAATGATATATAAAGAAGCACCTTCCGATCTTTACGGCAATTACGGGCAAACTTATTCTCTCTCCTCCCTCTTTAAAATTGCATTCCATGGTTCCCTTCTTCCCTCCTTGAACCCTTTTTAATCATTTAATACCTTCGTTTCTAATTGCCAAAAGCTCTCCAGGCTGCCAGTGTTTATACCTAATGCATTTTAGGTGTTGTTACAGCAGGATATTATTGCTGTGCTCATCCTTGTCCTCATCCAGAGAGTTCTGTGACTGGGGGGGAGATGCTCCCCCCTAAGCAGATTCTTACTTGGCAGAAAAACACAGGGAAGGGCCGAAACCCATTTCTTCCAGCAGCAAAGTTCCCAGTCTGCCCCAGTTTGTTAAGGTGTTGGATTATGAATGGGGAGACTTTAAACCTACCATCATCCTTGGAATCTGCCGGGGTTCCTTTGGGCCAGCCAGAATCTCTCAGCCCAGCCTACCTCACAGGGTTGTTGTGGGGGGAAAATGGGAGGAGGGGGCACTCCGTAAGCCATTCTGAGTGCTTGGAGGGAAGGTGGGATATAAACCTAATAAATATATTGATTTTTTTAAAAAAATCCCCTATCTCATGTCCATTTTGACAGCAGCTAACATGGTCTGATTAAAGACAAGGAGGACTCTGTTTTGTTTTGCTCCTCCTCCTCCTTTCCAAGAACAGCCTGACCGGCTCAATTTTTTCTGCTGATTAAATTATGGACAGAAGTCTTCTGAACACAGCGAACAATAAAGGAGGAAATCCTCGTACTGATACCTAGCAAGAAATGTTTTATTCCATCCTTCCTTCAACTCAGTTGAAGCACATTGTTTTCTCTTCCCTTCCTCTCAGGGGTGTCTGTGGGGGCTGGGGGGGCAAAAAAGTCAAGATGGTGGTTGTGATGCCGGCTCGGATGGCACGGCTGTGCCACCATCTTGATCCTTTCAACCCCCCTTGTGCCATCTCTAGTGCTCTTATCACAACAACACAAGAAAGTGGGTTAGGCTGAAAGACAGCGACGGAGCAAGGTCCCACCACGCACTGCAAGCCCGAGGCTCTAACTGCTACCCTACACTACCTCCCTCACCCACGGTACACCGAAACAGACTTTTCTTTTCATTCGTATGTTTTAAAATCTGCCGGGCTTCCAAACCACGTCTCCTATTTCGAAAGAGAGACGCAACAGACCGAAATTCTGTGTGTCTCGGAAACGAGTTGTCAGCTTACTTCCTCGTAATGAATCCATGGAACCATTCAGGCAAACTGCCATCCTGCAGCAGGAAGACAATCTGGGTTTCCAGGAACCATCTCAGGATCAGGTCTTTGAGCATATCCGAGGGCTGCCTTTGCTCTTCCAGGAGGGAGGGTCGTCCTGAAGAGGGGGGTCCTGCCGCCTGATTCTCCATCCTGCCTTCGAGAAGAAGAGATGCCAAATATAACAGGAAACTGAAGGCAAAAATCTCTCTCTCCTGTTCTCTTTATTACAGGCTCCCAGCACCCTCATTTGCTTACCTGGCTTACCTGGCTGGGTGGCTGAAGTCATTAATCTGATCAAATGTCCTTATTTGTAGATTTGACAGCTCGGCCTGGGGCCAGTGCCTGAGACTTGGCTGGCCCCAAACTCAAATCTTAGGAAGAAGAGGAGGGGTGTTGATCTCCTAGCCAGGCTGCCTTTCCCCTCTCGGAAATTTAGCACCGTCTGAATCCTACCTTGTGCTTATGCTACGGTCAGTCACACACCTTAACCTGGTTACAACCTGGGCTTGTAGCCATTTGCTGGGTTGGTCCTCTAGATCAAGCTAGGAATTCATGAAAAAAGTTGGGTTGGCACCGCCACAATTAGCCGAGTTTCAAACTACAGGTAGTCCTTGCTTAACAACCACGATGGGGCCTGGAATTTTGGTTGCTAAGCAAAGCAGACATTAAGCGAATCTGACCCGATTTTATGATCTTTTTTGCGGCAGTTGTTAAGCAAATCACTACGGGTGTCAAGTGGACCACATGGTCCTTAAGTGAATCACGTGGTTCCCCATTGATTTTGCCTGCCAGAAGCTGGCCGGGAAGGTGGAAAATGGCAGTCACATGACCACGGGACGCTGTGGGGAGGCAGGAGAAAGAAAGAAAAAGAAAGAAAGAAAGAAAAGAAAGAGAGAGAGAGAGAAGGAGGGAAGGAAGGAAGGAGATAAGAAAGAAACTAAAGAAGGAAGGAGATGGATGGATGGATGGATGGATGGATGGATGGATGGATAAGGAAGGAAGGAAGGAAGGAAGGGATGGATGGATAAGAAAGGAAGAAAAAGAAAATGTTAGATGGATGAGAAAGGAAGGAATTATTTTTTTATTTTATTTATTTATCAAATTTGTCATCGCCCATCTCCTTCCACTGGACTGACTCTGGGCGGTTTACAACAAAAGGAAAGGATGAAAGGAAGGAGGTGGATAAGAAAGAAAGAGATAGATGGATGAGAAAGAAGGAAGGAAGGAAGGAAGGAAGGAAGGAGGAAGGAATAAGGGAAGGAGGGAAAGAAAAGCAGGGGGGGGGAAGAAGAGAGAAATTCCCGTCTCCGAACTCCACCCGCTGCCCAAATGGAAAGCAGCAACTGCCTGCGCGTCAACTGGTCTCCCTTGCGTAGAGACAAAGCCTCTTTGTCCTCTTTCATTTGCACAATGGCTAAAAACAGGAGGCGCCCTGACAGTTCCCAGCTGGTGGCTCTGGGCACGATAACATCCCCTTGCCGGGGGCTCCTCCCCTGCCTGCTTTGCTGCCTTTCAGGGCTGCTGGCCTTTGCCTGGGGGGGGGGGGGAAGCACTTCTTCTGACCTTTCGGGGTTCCCCTGAGTCTGGGGGCTCCCTCCCCAGGAAGGAGGCTGAGTCTGGGCAGCTGCCCTCCTGCGCTCTGGGTGGCCCCATTGCCAAGGCCTGGCAAGGGCTTTCGATTTATTTATTTATGTATTTATATTTCATATCTTGTCACTGCCCATCTCCCTACGAGCGACTCTGGGTGGTTTAGAATAAAATTAAAATAGCTACAGATTAAAATACAATAAAAACAAAATTCTTCAAAAAAGTATAAATATAAATATTGCAGCGCTTTCTCTCTCCTACTAAGCAGGGGCACCCCCCCCCTCAATTTCCTAGAGGCATCCTAGGCAAAGCTTCTCCAGAACCATCTCTGGGGGGGTTTGCAGGGGGTGGTCAAAAAAGTCAAGATGGTGGCCGTGACGGTGCAATTGAAGCTCCGCTCAGTTTTGATGGGCCTCTCCCGCTCAGCGGTGCTCCAATCACAATGTCACAGCTGCCATCTTGACTTTTTTGACCCCATCCTGCAGACGCTCCTGGCCGTCTCTATGCATGATGCATCTGCCACCTTGAGGCTTTGGCCCATGGCACCAGGAAGCGGAAGAGAATCACCAGCTGATGCTTGACGATTTCTGGTAAAGTGCAAAACTGCTGGCAGGAAACCCACAGGATGTGGGCAGCCTAAACTACATCAAAAAAAGGCTGGATATTCTGAATATAGACAGATGTTCTCAAGCTGCTGTGTCTTGTGGACAATCCCTTGTTCTCCCTCCTTCCAAATTTTCCAGCCAGCAATTTGCTCCCTAAAGCACCACGCTGAACCAATATTGTTTGCTCTTTTGAAGATTCCCCAGGACAGTCCATGACTTCCTGGAAATTTTAAGACCCCTCTTGCTTTGGAAAGTAAGCCTCTAGTCCTCTTGAGCACAATGGAACATTTGCAAACTGTTAACGCAGCACCAGGCAGGAGGACCGGCAACTGATAAGGCCCTCAGACATCTGTCAGCCCTGAGACTTCTGTATGCGCAAAGGGGGAAGGACTTAGGAAATTAATGAAATTGGCAGGAATGGCAAAACTGACTACACTGATTTTAAAAAAAAATTGTCTAGCTTTGCTTCTACTTGGAAACCACTTTGGGACTTTTTGCTTGAAACTGAAAAAAAAAAAGAAGTCTTGATTTTGGGATTTGACAATTAGGGCTGTGTAAGAATGTAGACATAATGTGTTTGTAGTTAAAAATAAAGTAAGAGGTTAATGCATTTTTTTATTTGTATCTGTACTGAAGAAGGTCGGAAGCCAGCCCTTTATCTCTCTTCCTTCCTTTTTCTTTCTGCTCTTTTCAGTTGGTCTCTTTTTCCTTTCTTCTTTCTTTGATCTTTTTTTCTCTTTACAGATTTTATCTGTATTTTGAAAATTTAATAAGGTTTGTTTTTTTTAAAAAAAATCTTCCAGCCCTTTGAGGTGGTCCAGACAAGAAGCACAACCTGGAACACTCACTCTAGCTTTATTGTAAAGTTACATTAGCAGAATCTTGCAAGTCTGAAAGTTTTTCTCCCTTCCTTTATTTTTACGTTCCAGAAGACTAGGGAGGGTCCCTTCTGAGATGCTTCCCACTCCCCTTTTCCTTCTGGGGGCTGAGATATCTTTGGCATGCCCTTTGTCCCATCCGCGGCTCTTCCTCCCGTCTCCCACAGGCCATAACAAGATCCCAATTCTCAGGAATGGCAACCCTGAAGGTTTGCAGCCCCCTTGCTTAGTTTGACCTGTGGGCCTCTGTTGCTGGCCGATCTCAGCTGGCCAGGCAGTGGAACATTAGGCAAATAATCACACCCGTTCCTGCATGAATCGTCGAAGGGGAAAATGCAAATATGTGCCTGTGAGGACACCACCAGCATCACTTCAGAACCAAATCCAGCCAAATGACAAACAAAGTTGGAAAATATGTAAATGCTCCAGACTCTGCACAGTTCCTAGATGGAATCAGCTGAACTTGCCGTCTGAGACTTTCAAAGAGAATGGTTTTAATTCTAGGACAATCCAGATCCGTGTTTCTGAAACCTGGCCACTTCAAGATGTTTGGACTTCAACTCCCAGAATTCCCCAGCCAGCTATGCTGGCTGGGGAATTCTGGGAGTTGAAGTCCATATGTCTTAAAGTAGCCAAGTTTCAGAAACACTGATCTAGAGCTATATCTGGGGTCATGCTAACCCTTGATAGAAAGCTTTTTCCTTCTCCTTCGCTGTTGCAGCTGACACTATTTTTTTTTTTTTTTGCATGTGTAGGTGTTAACTACACGTGAGGGACGCAGTGGCGCTGCGGGTTAAACCGCTGAGCTGCTGAGCTTGCCGCTTGGAAGGTCAGCGGTTCGAATCCGTGTGACGGGGTGAGCTCCCATTGCTGGTCCCAGCTCCCGCCAACCTAGCAGTTCAAAAACATGCAAATGTGAGTACATTAATAGGTACTGCTTCGGTGGGCAGGTAACGGCGTTCCGTGTAGTCATGCCGGCCACATGACCACGGAAGTGTCTATGGACAAATGCTGGCTCTTCAGCTTTGAAATGGAGATGAACACCGCCCCCTAGAATCAGACACAGCTGGACTTCATGTCAAGGGAAACCTTTACCTTTTACTTAGAGTGGTGCATCTTCTTCAGACAGATCACTAGCCATCTCCCTGCCCCAGGAAACTAGTTAATTTTATCTCATACTAGGCCAGGTTGAGGGACGCGGTGGTGCTGCGGGTTAAACCTCTGAGCTGCTGAGCTTGCCGATTGGAAGGTCAGCGGTTCGAAACCGCATGATGGGGTGAGCTCCCATTGCTGGTCCCAGCTCCTGCCAACCTAGCAGTTGGAAAACATGCAAAAGTGAGTAGATTAATAGGTACCGCTTCAGCGGGCAGGTAACGGCGTCCGTTTAGTCATGCTGGCCGTTTAGTCATGCTGGCCACATGACCACGGAAGTGTCTACAGACAAATGCTGGCTCTTTGGTTCATCGGAGATGAGCACCGCCCCCTAGAGTCGGACATGACTGGACTTCATGTCAAGGGAAACCTTTACCTTTACTAGGTGCTAACTTACTGGGATACTGTATTGTTTCTCGCTAAACAGATACTCTGGGGTAGGTGGCACTCTCTCCTGCTCCAGCTAGGCGTTGGCATCCATCTGCTCTCAAAAAAGCTAATCAGGGTCAGACCTGTTTAATCTTTGGAGTGGAGGCCACTGGAAAATCCCCGAACAGGTTGGGAAGTTCAACAAAAGCTAACTCAAAATCAAGGTAAAAAAGCTTACCCTTTTCTTTATTCTTTTGGACAGTATTAAGAATGCCACAGAGAAAGTACCAGACTTGGACTATCTCAAAAAAAAAATAGGTTGGGCCTGATTTGGACTTGGATGGGAGACCACTAGGAGATCCCGGGACGGAAAACCAGGGCTTTTGGGGACCATCGGTGTGATAGAATTCCTTCCCCACTGAATTATGAACATTGCCTTCTTTGGCTGCTTTTGAAAGAAACTTGAAACTCATTTGTATCCCTTTACCTCCACTTCTTAAAGGATATTTTCCATTATTTGCATAGAAGCGGGTTTTGAGGTTGGTCCCTGATGCCACCCACCCAGCAGTGATGTTTTCCAGAGTTTCTGGCTAGCGTTTTTCCAGCCCTCCCAACACATGCCAATCAAGGACTGCTGTGTATGAGCAGATGTTCCCCCACGGAGCTACGACCAACGGTGGATCCTTTTTCCAACGAATCCTCATTGGCTTTACTGACGAAGGTACACGCCGAATGTAGTTGCAGGCAGGCACTGTAGCCTTTCTCCAGGCAGGAAAGGTTTGAGCCAACATCAGCCCAGCCCCTCATTTTTTCCATGACGCCTCCGGTTCAGTTCTGAAGTTCCTTTTTTCCAACTGTATTTCAGCTGTGCAGTCTAGGAGAGGTGTGAGTGTGTGGGGGGGCCTGCAAAAAGGGACTGGATGTGTCCCCAGACTGGTCCCCCTTCTCTTCCCCTGTGCATTGTTCCCTTTATTCAAGCTATTGGATTTAAAGTATTTTGTTTATCAATCTTTCTACTGCCAGAAGGATCAGACACCTTCTTGTGCCGTGGGTTGGGCCCGAGCTGGGAATCCAATAAGACCCTCCAGATGATCAGTGGAGGTCAAAGAAAACACATTTATTCAACCCAAGGTCGTCGTCAAGTAATGGGTGGTGCCCGCAATGGATTCCTCCTCCGTCTCCCTTCTTACAGGCTTTAGTTTAAAGATTTAGCCGATCGTTATCAATAGAATGGAATGCGTTCGCTTTTATTGCAATAGTTCCTGCTCTATCAGCATGAACATATTTCTCCTGTGCAGTCCTTCCTTTCATAGTCTGTTAAAACAGATATTTCCTCATCTGTAGCTAACCACAATGTCTACAGGTAGTCCTTGCTTAATGACTGTTTGTTTAGCGACCGTCTGGAGTTACGACAGTGCTGAAGAAACTGACTCATGACTGTTCCTTGCACTTATGACTGTCGCAGTGCCTCCACGGTCACATGGTAGTGATTCGGGGGCTTGACAACCATCGTGCATTTATGACAGTTGCAGCGTCCTGTGGTCATCTGATTGACAGTTTTGACCTTCCCAGCTGGCTTCCAATAAGCAAAATCAATAGGGAACCACATGATTTGCTTAATGACCACATGGTTCACTGAATGGCTGTGGAGATTTGCTTAATGACTGCTGCAAAAATGGTCGTAAAATCGGGTCTGGATTTGCTTAACCACCGCATCGCTTAGCATCCTAAATTCTGGTCCCATTTGTGGTTGCTAAGCGGGGGACTACCTGTATATAACTGGGCATTTTATCTTTCCTATATGTATATCTTCCTATGCATACGTGATGTTTTGCTACGCGATGTGCTCATCTATTCATAATGGCAAGAGCCAGCCTGTTCCTTTGATAAAATGGCATGACTACTGCCTAGACAATCTTTCATCAGTCCTTAATTTAAACTTACTGTGAAGCTATAAGGAAAATATCCCAACACTACGGTGGACAACTGGCTAGATTCAAGAACGCTCTAAGCTGTGAAGTCTTTTTTAATCAACCACAATGGGCTGGGCTTATCCGACAAGCTAAGCTGAAACCCAACAAACTGCATTAGGTGCAGGAAATGAGCAGGCTTGTTTTCTGCACACTGTGGAGCCTACAGCCGGAACTTCGCCAATCGACCTGCGAGAATGAATGCGGCTCTCCAGGTTCACATGTGTCTCTTGCAAGATTAAGGGTGGGAGTATCACTCCGCCCTCTAGTGGCTGATCTGGGTAACAGCCCTCGGCACTCGAATTACCGTAAACCACATCTGGCCTTTATGCATTTTAAGCAGTGCAAAGTAAACGTAAGTCTCAGCAGGAAGGCAGCCTCAACCAACCTTGGCTGACCTCAGAAAAGCCTGCTTGGTACTTGGATGGGAGACAGTTATCCATGGACGCACAAGGAGATGTGCCCGTTAAGTTCCCTGCTGGGGTTTCTGCCCTCTAATAAATCCTCGACTTAATAAATACCCACTGGAAAAGCATAGGGCTAGAAAGTAGATATGAATGAATAATGGGTACTTTATTATGGTCAGTAACCCCTACAGAGAAAAGAGAGAGAGAAAAGATTTTTTAAAAAGAAGAAGAAAGAAGAAAACATTGGAAAAAGAAAACTTTATACAGAGAAAAGAGAGAGGGAGAGAAAAGAGGTTTTAAAAAAGAAGAAAAAAGAAAAGATTGAAAAAAGAGAAGTACAGAGAAAATAGAGAGGGAGGGCAAGATGCAATAAAACACACACAAAAATATGCCCACACATGCATCTATATATCTAAATAGTTAAGTACGTTTAACATAGAAGTTATGAATATAGATCCTATAAAACCTATAAGGCTCATCTAAATATCTCAACCTATAAAATCTATTATCTGTGAAACCTGTCTGCTGCATTTACTGCCTTACAGCCCTTGATTAATTGGACTGTAAACGTAAACAAGAAGAAGAAAATTAAGGAAGGAAGATAGTTTTATGGCCTACAACGTTAAAAATAAGAGAAAATGTAAACAGTGTTTAAGCTTGCTGGTGTGAAATTACACATGCAGGAATGGAAGACATAATGTAAGGACTGCGGCCACTCCTGGCCACCACACTTTTGGGAAAGAGTCGGTGATTAAGGAAGTCTGCAAAAGCATTATCTGCGGAATGGTTGAAGGAACTGAACGTTGAATTTCTAAGCATCTCAAAATCCAATGGTTTGAAGATAGAAGAGGCTAGATTTTGATGAGTGCATGGAGAGAAATCTCTTCGTGGTAAGAGCTGTTTGGTGATAGAACCCATCACTGCCTGGAGGTCCTGAAGCAAAGTTGGACAACAACAACTCTGAGGAGAACGTGGTTCTAGATTTGCTGACTCACATTGCACTTTGGTGGTATCTTCATCTATGGCCATTGACTCAGGAGACTCTGGACCTCTTAATGGATTTGCACCCAGTGAGTAGCAAACCGTGGCTCTCACTTCTATTGTCGTAAAGAGGTCTGGGTGTGGTAATGAGGCCACCCCATCAGCGGTGAAAAAGGAACAAAAGAATACGTTTTGTGAATAGCTGCATTTCCTTTTGGTCTTCAGTGAAGGCAGAACTTCCTCTTTATCTTCCCTGACTCAAGTAGTGTTTGAGATTTGAACCTCAAGGAGAAACGAAGGAAAGAGACATTTGGCTTAGCAGTGAGGATCATGATCTCCCTCCTGATTCTCCTGTTCCTAAGAGAAGTTACAGGTACGTGTCTGATCGTGCTTCTTGATGTGGTTCTTTGGACGGTGTCCCTTTTCTTCCTGGGAATTTCTTGTGGGGTGGAGATCAGGATGTGGTTTCTACAGGAACTTGTTGGAGCCACGTCAAAGAGGAAGACACAACACGCATTCCAACTGCTGCATATGTGCCTCGCTTGCGTTTTATCTGGAGTTTAACCTTTGTTTTGCTTTTGTGATTAACTTTTGGTTTGGGTCTTGGTTTGGATTGAGTTATTATCTTTACTCCTAAATGGGGAGCACTTCCTTATTCAGGACTGGGGTACAACTTGGGGGCCTGCCCCATGAACTGCACCAGTTCCTAGTGGGCTTCCAGGTATAGTTTAAGGTGCTGGTGGCCACTCATAAAGCTGGGCCTGGTTGCCCTGTTTACTGTGCCTGCCTGTCCTGTTCAATGTGGCAGAACAGCTGTGCTTCCGGTCCCATCAATTAAACAGTGTCATCTGATGGAACCCAAGTTGAGTCTTCTCTGCTGCAGCACAACCTATGAAGCCCCCAAGATGTGCCCACGGGAGGAGGTACATGCTGGGCACTGGCAGGAGTTCAGGGTTAGCTGTCTACCCACCACTGTTCCACTCCCCCCCCCCCCAGGTGCCACTTTCTTTCTCCAGTATGAAACCAAACATCAGACTCAGATCTGCAACAAATCAGATGGGGGAAGCAAAGCTGCCTGGTGGCTTGGTCACAAGAAAAACTCCCTGCAAAAATTTGAACAGGGGTGCTGCGGTAAAGATGGGAATCTCGATCTCTGCGATGAAGATGGGAATCCTCATGACCCACAGAAGCATGTCCGTGAACACTGCCCCAACAAACTTAAGTTGGTCAGTTTCCATGGTGGTGGAGTCTTTGCATGCAAAACCCCGATGGAGAAGCCGGCATGGGAAAACAAAACCCCGTTATTCAGTTCAAACGCCGACTGCAAGGATTTCAATTTCTTTTTTGTGGCAACAATCAACAGCACAGCAGGTGAGAGGATTTGGTTTTTTTATTTGACAGGAATCAAGTCAAATCCATTCTGGCATGAGTTGAGATCAGAGGTTCTCAAAGCTTTTGATCCCAGGACCCCTTGACATTCTTAAAAATGACAGAGGACCCCAAAGAGCTTTGGCTGGTGTGGGCTATATCTATTGATATTTACTGAAGCAGAAATGAAAACTGAGATGTTTTAAAATATTTATTTATTTATTTATCTATTTGACTTTGCAGACCCCCCTGAAAGGGTCTAGGTTAGATATTCAGATTTGGTTGGGTGTGTTTTGTGAACCAACGGGAGAGTTTGCTGGTGGATGCGACAAAAACGCTCAAGTTAAATCAGACCTGAACGCAGCAGCCATCCATAAAGGAAGAATGATATTGTGTAAGACAAGGCACCACACAAATCTGCAGAACGGCAATGGGATCAGCTCCCTCTTTCAAAAAAATTGGACATTGGGATGGAAGGAAATGTGTCCGAACAGTGGGGAATTGTTTTTTCTGTAAGGTGCAGAGCACAACAGCGATAAGATGGAAGTGTGGTTGGCTCGTAATGAACAGCCTGATAAAAATGTGCCTCTAATCTTAGCCCTTTCTTCCATTTTGCACTGCAGAGCAGAGTTCTAAAAATATTTGTGTGCAGTCAGAGAAAGAAGTATTCGTTGGGGAAAAAGAAAAGTTCAGCCTTTCCTGTAAATTTGAACTGAACAACATTACAACTTTTGCTGTGTATTGGCTTAAGGAAACAAAACCAAGCATGTGTCTCTTTTCGGTTTCAAACGAAGTCTCCGGTTACGATCACTTCGACTATGATGTCAACTGTTGCATTGATGAGGCATTCAAAGGCAGACGAATCAACAGCTCCAAAATTTCAGGCCCAGAACATGAACACCTAGTTACAATCACCAACAGCATCATGGCTGACAGTGGAATCTACGTCTGTGTGGTGGCTGCTTATAATAAAAAATACAGGTGGACAATTGAAAGCAGAGTATCGGTGAGCGTGAAGCCATGTAAGTTTCAAATAGTGGGAACTGATCATCAAAACGTGTCCCATGCATTCAGATTAAGACACCCTCCCATGTTTTACAGTGAAAATAGAGGGGTCTTGTGTATTGCATATATCTTTGTTCTGAGATTTTTCTGCTGCTCCATGAACAATTCACATATTGACTCAAAAACTGAAGGACATCTTGCCAGGATCTGCTAACTAAGACAAAAAGGGGTTAGTGTGACATGGGAACACCAAAAAAGTGGTTAACTGACCCAGTCAGCTCATGCCAGATGATTAAATTTAGCCAGAAGCAAGCTCAGTCATGCCCAAGGTTAAATTAGTTCCACTCGGAGTTTTGGGGACATCCAAACCCAGCAAATTGACTCATTTTGCCTAATGAGTCCTCCGAGAAAAAGAGCTGGAGAGAAAGAAGGGCTGAAAAAGCCAACCTCTCTATTACGCAACTCACTGCCAAGGTAGCAACCAAGCCACACTCAGTGGAAAATGGGCTGGGAATGTCATGAGGCCGAGAGAGAAAATAGAACATTTCCAACTTTCTCTGGCAAGGAGAAGATGGATGTTTCAGTGCCCAATTTATCTGGGAAAGGCAGCCAGCCCATCAGTTTCCCACTCTGGGAAAAAGAAGTTGAAACAACTCACTGAACCCTGGCCCTGGGATGAATTCACTCATAAATGCAGGATGAGGAGAGGAGTTTTGCTTTTTCTATTTTCCAGATTCTGCCTCCTAATCCCTTATTTCTTGAGATTCAGCTTGATGAATGCAACTCCATGTGACTCTTGCATCCCCAGTCATATTCCACTGTCAGGGAGTTGACGTAAATCTTGGAAACAGAACAAGTGAATTTCCTACCTGCATTTACGAGTGATCGCATTGAAGGGGTCTTGTTTGAACCTCTGTTTCCAGAATGCAAAACGGAAGGACTAACTTCTTTGCTCAGATAAGCCAGATGCTGAAACACCTACCTACCCTTCATTAATGGCATTTTGAAAACATTCCCTTTTCTTTCTTAATCGGTGACTTTTCTTATGCTCTGGGCACTTCCACAAAGCTATTTTGCACCATTCCTGGACTACAGCTGGGTCCCATGTTATCGCCCATTTGTAGCACTCAAGCAAATAAAGTCCTGATTCAGTTTTGGGCAAAAGTAAAGCAGTGTAAACTCTGCTTTGCAGCAGAAACCCTGAAGCTCGAGGAAGGGGTGGTTTGTTTCGAGGAAAACTCTTGTTTCCTTTCTGCTCTGCCCTTCACAATGAAGATTAAGGGTCGCCTGGTTCCCTTCTTGGCCGGTCAACTGGAAGGAGCAGCAAGTGGGCTTGCGAAGGGCTGGTGCGGGAGGGAATTGCAAGGCATTTTAAATATGATCCTGAAACTTTGGGAAGTAAAATATCAAATTTCACAGACATGTGCGCACACCAGTTTGTGCCAGCATAAGTAGTTACTCACATGAAAGATAAGGTGAATTATGATGAACCTTTTCCCCACCTTGGAATGAAAATAAAGCCAAGGAAAAGATAAAATCAGAAAGAAAATCAATTAAAAACAAACTAACCAACGAAGAAAACAATGTTTTCTTTCTGTTTTGTTTCAGTGGCTTCCAATCTGATATTTTGCAGAGAAGGGAACAAAGAGCGAAAGAGGGCCAAAATGGTCATTGATCTCTGGGCAAAAAGAGAGTTAATTTGAGCGTGGTTGACTTTCAGTGCAACTTAACTTAAATGAATTAATATGCTTAGTCCACAGATGTTTAATAGTTCTCTCCTTCTGCAGCACTGTGGGGGCTGGTTGTGGATGGGGAAGGTCTCAGGACTTCTTCTTTCCGTGTGAAATTCACATGCAAACCCCACACTTGGCCAGTTGGAAGGTGAACACTGGCCTTTTGAACTCCAGGTCCATATCTGGTATCCACCATCACCAACCTTAAAAGGAGTCAGCAGGTTGAAATGACGCTTCCTAAAACAAGCCTTGAAGTGATTGTTTTCCCTCTCTGGCTGGCATGACATGATTTCTCCCTTTCTCTCTCTCTTTTTTAAAGCGCGACCAGGAAGCTCAAAAAGTGAGCTAAAGATTTCCCTGGGGGTGATAGCAGCCATGCTTCTGATTGCTGGGATAATATTGTTCCTGTGCTGGAAGAAAAATGTGAAAGGTAACAAGGAATGGTCTGACCAGGCTGGTATCAAAGGAAAGCCTGCAATTTGGGGAAAAAACGGTATTTGAAATATAAGAACTTAACTATATATATATTTATTTTGTTCCAGGAAAGCCACTGGAATGTCAACAAAGGTATTACAAATCGTACAATTTATAGAAATTATGTTTTTCCCCCTTCACTGAAATCTTTCTAAAATAAACTCTTTTATTTAGGGACCAGACGACAGTTGCTACAGAAGATTGTAAGTCTACCTCTGTTTGCATCAAATTTAATTTCAAATGGTAGCTTTTGTGATGGAGATAGGAAACCATGTATCCCCAATGTTTGGGATATAAATACTGAAACATTTCACCGGCCCATTTAATGGATATAATCAGCACTGAACTCCAGCCATACCCGTAAAACATATTTGTTTTTTTACAATACATTGAAACATTAGCTAAGACAACAGGTACAGGCAGTTCTCGCTTAACAACCATTTGTTTAGCAATGGTTCAGACTTATGACCATGCTGAAAAAAACGACTTACGACTGGTCCTCACATTTACGACCGTCACAGCATCCCGTGGCCATGTGATCGCCATTTTCGACCTTCCTGGCCGGCTTCTGGCAAGTAAAATCAATGGTGAACCGTGTGATTCGCTTACTAACCATGTTCACTTAACACCCACTGTGATTCACTTAACGGCTGCAGCACAAAAGGTCGTAAAATCGGGCCAGATTTGTTTAATAACCACTTTGCTTAGCAACCAAAATTCTGGTCCCAGCTGTGGTCATTAAGCGAGGACTACCTGTAAAGCCATTGAAAGTTTTCTTTTAATAACAAATTTAAAACTAATCAATCTTAGCCTGTTGCGCATGCTCACCTGCTATGTCTTCCATTTATTTAAGCGGGTTGTAGCCTCAAATCCACTTTAAAAATAAAAATTAAAAATATTTGGTCTTCCTTTTCTGCCTTCCAGGTTCTCCATATGCCATTTCCAGCCGCAACGACCTAGAGAGAACCGAAACCGTGTATTCGCTAGCCACCGGTCCTGGGGAAACCCCACCTGCAGCACATTCCTTACCAGAAAGTGAGGCAACTCCTGGCGTGAAACACGGAGAAAATGTGGAAGCACTTTATTCTGAAGTTTTGAAGGACAGGACCCACCCCCCCTTGGCCTCTGATGTGGGACTCCCCAGCACATGAAGGCTGGAAGTGCCTGGCTTTGCCCTCTTTTCTTTATTGAGGAGGGACAAAGGACAATTCTTCAGAACTGCAACTGAAGGCAAGCAGAATTCTCTGCAGGACCACAGATCCTATGTGAGCCATCTGGGGCTGAGTGGGTGGAGACACACTCCAACAGGGACAGAGAGCGATGGAGTCAGGAGGCCTTTGAATTAGCTGGTCCCTGGACATCTGCCCAGCTCTTTTCTCAACACTTCAACTTCCCCATGAGCTGTTTTATTTTGTTTCTTTTTTCATCTGTAATTTTTGCACCTGTGCCGTTGCAAAAAAGTCACACCTGCTGCTTGGAACATTGGCTGCCAACTGTCCTAACCCCCTTAAAGGCCTAGTTGCATGCCTGGAAACCATTTATGGACTTTTTGCTGGAAGTGAATAAAAATGAATTGGTGATTTTGGGAGTCACTGATTAAAAAGGGTTGTTTATTGGAAGAAGGGAACCAAGATTTGTAATTCAAAAAGGTGTTGATGGTAAGTGTCATGTCTGTAACTGCTGCAAGGAACATCAGAAGTTGCTTCTTCAGATACCTTTTCTTTCCTTTGTTTTTTGCTGTCCATTACTTTTCCCTTTATTTTTTCATATCTTTTTCTTTTTTCTAGTTTGCTGTTTAAGTTTCTGTAGCTTTTAAAGCTTGTATAAAATTCTTTTTAGAAAAATATAAAAATTAATCCCTTCCCACCCCTATGGGTGGTATGTGTCTTCTTCAGTGCCAGAGGCCTGGGAGTTTGAGGGTTCTCTGCAGGATCTGAGCTGTTCCTAGCATTGCACTCTTCTGGCCAGAGAGCTCGGACATTGCTCCTGGGATCTGTGGGAGCCCCTCTCCCAGCTGAGGAGTCACAGCCCTGAGTGCTCCTACCACCACTGGGACCACTTTGGCCTTCACTTTCCACATCCTTGCCAGTTCCTCCTTCAGGCCCTGCTAACCTTCAACCCTTCTTCTGTAAATTGCTTCATAATCCTGAATGCCAGCTTTGTTCCCTGGCAGGATGGATTTGAAGCACTGCAAATATAAACATTCTCTTCCCACCCCTGTGGGTGGTATGTGTCTTCCTCAACCACCTCGGGTCCTCTACCAGAGGCCTGGGAGTTTGAGGATTCTGCACAGGATCTTAGCTGTTCCTGGCACTGCACTCTTCTGGCCAGAGAGCTCGAATGTTGCTCCTGGGATCTGTGGGAGCCCCTCTCCCAGCTTGGGGGTCACAGCCCCAAGTGCCCCTACCACCACAGGGACCACTTTGGCCTTCAGTTTCCACATCCTCTCTAGTTCTTCCTTCAGGCCCTGCTAACCTTCAACCCTTCTTCTGTAAATTGCTTCATAATCCTGAATGCCAGCTTTGTTCCCTGGCAGGATGGATTTGAAGCACTGCAAATATAAACATTCTCTTCCCACCCCTATGGGTGGTATGTGTCTTCCTCAACCACCTCGGGTCCTCTACCAGAGGCCTGGGAGTTTGAGGATTCTGCACAGGATCTGAGCTGTTCCTGGCACTGCACTCTTCTGGCCAGAGAGCTCGGATGTTGCTCCTGCGATCTGCTGGAGCCCCTCTCCCAGCGTAGGAGTCACAGCCCTGAGTGCCCCTACCACCACTGGGACCACTTTGGCCTTCACTTTCCACATCCTCGCCAGTTCCTCCTTCAGGCCCTGGGACTTCTCCAGCTTCTCGTACTCCTTCTTCCTGATTATATTGCTGATTATATATATATAGAGAGAGAGGGGGGGGGGAATAGTTGCATGGAAAAAAAATCCTATCTTTAATAAAACTTCCCAACAATGTGGTATTTATGGTAAAAGGTGTTGCAGTGCTCCACAAAGACAACCCACGTCTCTTAGGATCTTCAAGCTCATTCTTCTTTGAAGCCATCAGGCAAGACATGGGATTTCCATGCCTAGCACCTGTTTAAAATTTCCCTTGCAGGCTGGCTGGGTTTTTTCCTTTCTGGTCCATTAGATGGCAGCCTTGTCTCTTATGCTGGAAGTCTCTTTTGGCAAGAAGGCGCTGACACGGGAATTACTACGGTCGGTCGGCAACTGCAGTAGCTGTGGTGGAGTCAGTTCTCAAAGTATAAATGTTGGGCAGGTGAGGAGCTGTAATAAGCCAGAGGAAGGTAGCTTTTTCCACCCTGTTTCAAAGACTTGACACTCTTAAATAAGAAGAAAAATTAGAGTTTATTATATGTGCCAAGTTCATCTTTTGCATGGCAAGAAAGACCTTGCTTATCAAGAGTGTTGCTTGGGGCCATGCTCAACTCTGGAGCCCACCGGTGAGTCTCAGTGCCCCATGCATATGATTAGGATTTTATTGGCTCAACATCTGAAGACCATGTGCCCCAACTCCATGCTTTCCTCTTACAGCCTCTAAGACACAATCATCTCTCTTATGCATGTAGATTTTGTTGTTGCTTATCAAAGTTGATCCAGCAACGTTTGAAGAGCCCCACAGCCCACTTCCCACCCCCCCAGGATCTGCAGTTTTCTCCTCTGAATGATGGGGTTTAGGTGGGTTGCCAGCTGATGCTTTAATGCTGAATGACCCAATCCAGATCACTACTGCCGTGACTTTTTGACTCTGCCTCCCCCCATGGATACCTCTGTGGGGAAGAGATTTACAGGGAAAAATGTGAGCAGAGGAAGGGAATGTGCTGAGAAAAATATTGCAATCCAGGAAAGGATGATGTAGGGTGCTATTGGCCGGACTTCCTCACCTCTTCTTCCCTGAAAAACACGCTCTCTTCCATAATCTGACAGCAAAGCAATCCAGCCACCATTCCCTTAAAATAAACTTGAAAGCACTTAATATGATTAAGGTCCCCCTGCTTTCTGTCATATTAAACTTGACAATTTCATGGCCATCCTTGGAAATTTAAAGACATTCCAGATGTGACCTTAATAGCTCAGCTTCTGCTCTGGACGTTAAGGAGGGAAAGGTTAAAAAAACAGCAGTTAACTCAGCCGAGCCATGGGAGGAGGCTAAAAAAAAAAAATCTTTAAATTGCCCTTGCATCAAGCAAAACAGCCATTAGGCTGTATGGTCTTTCAGAGTCTAGTTAATATCAACACTTCCTCTTTCGTAAGATCGCAAAGATTTTTTTTCGGGGGGAGAGAAGAGACAGTTTAGGTAGATCTGCTTCTCAGCCATTTGGTTCAGCAGCTATCAGATAAAATCCTGCTGTATAGAGCAATCTGTATTTCCAATGATAAGAAACAAAGGGCATTAAAACTCCCGATTTCTCTCGCTTGTATTCCAGGCCCTTTGAACAATTCTCTGTAGCTGATTATATTCCATCATTAGAATTGTTAGGGCGGCTTTCTCGTTCTGTCCACCTGAATTTTTGTCTCCAGTGCATGTTCTAAACCCAGGAGGTAAGCTGAAGAGGCCAAAAGGAAAAGTAGCTTTTATTACCTAAAGCCATTGATGGGAATCCCTAAAAAAAGGGCGAGAGCGTGAGTTTTAATAAGTCAGCTTGCTCCCTTCAATGGAGTTTTGTCTATTGGCAAAGAGATGTGGACTGCAAATACAAGTGGGTCACAGGGAAACCCTCATTTGGACCAACAGAACTCTTAAGATCCAAGAATTGGATTAGTGTTTTGTGCATTTCAACAGCCAGGAAACAAAATCCCTGCGTGGTCCACCATTTCTCTCTGTTTCCTAAAAGTGTCCTTCCCCTGCAAAAAAAGAGAGATATTTTGATTTTTAACTTCATTTTCAGGGTGCATCAGAATTTCTCTAGAGCAGCCTTTCTCAAACTTTTGACCCTGGAGGAACCCCTGAAATATTTTCCAGGCCTCGGGAAACCCCTGCCCATTCAGGCTCCAACAGAGGCCAGAAGTTACAAAATTATTATATTCGTTTCATGTATAAGCCTGTCTATATGCATTAACAGTGTTCTTAAACTAAAAATAAAGACTGAAACTTACCTCTTTAAGGTGAAGTTGCCTGAATTTGAAATAATTTTTTTAAAAAATCGTGATCTCCCAGGGAACCCCTCGGGACCTCTTGCAGAACCCGAGGGTGCCACGGAACCCTGGCTGGGAAACCCTGGTCTAGAGGTTCTCCAAGTAGTGATTTTGAGTGTTATTATTTCTGCAAGATGGTAGCATTGGATTTTTTGGGGGGTGGGGGTGGAATGGCTCTTCTGGGATGGTTTGATCTTCACTTCTTCTCTCTCCTTCCCTCTGCTGCAGCCTTATTTTCTAACTGGAAAAAGACCCCTCGGAGGGATTCTCTTGCCATAATTCCCTTTAAATCCCAAGAGTTAAGGTTAGGATTAAATTGGGGTGGGAGAAGAAAGGAATAGTGACTGCTGGAGAGTTGCCTGTTTACATCTTATACTTCATGTGCCTCAACAAATTGTTGCACCTGTAAATTTAAGGTTAGGTGCTTGGTGTGCAACAGAATCTGGCCAATCCAGAACTTGTCCAACTCAGTAGCACATCCCAATTTAAATCCCACTACAGTGTAGCCACTCAATACATCTGATGAAGGGAGCTACAGCTTATGAAGCTTCTGCCTTTGAATAAACTTGGTTAGTGGGAAAGGGTGCTACCAGATTCCTTCTGGAAAACTCATGCAGTCCAAGCATGCTGGCCGGGGAATTCTGAGAGCTGAAGTCCACACATCTTAAACTTGCCAAGGTTGAGAAACACTGAAGTAGACAATACAAGATCAGGTAGATTACTAGATGAATGGGACTGGATATCATTCTGTGCATTTAGTAACAAAGTTGGTGAGTGTCTGCAGCCAACTTGTTGAGAGTGATTTCAGATGTATGCATGTAATTCCTCAGAAATCAAGAGGATTCTTCTTCTGATCCACTTCTGGCCTTTCCTGGGATTCTTAATAATAAGCCGCATGCAGTTCATTGTGTGCGACTCCCTACCAAAGGTTGTGTTCAAATAATGTGCTGAACCTCATCCTTGAATTAGCCCCTTTTAAGGTGTGCACAGGGCATGGGAGCATCACCGCCATCTCCTACTATGACGTCTTTACGTGAGTTTGCTAAGCACGTTAGGTGGAAAATTCCAAGTGTGATTCCCTGACTCTCTCTATGAAAACAGGAGCAACCAAAACAGTCTGTCCTTTGCAGAATTTCAACATCAACCTATTGATGTGCAGAAATGCATCATTTTAATATGGATACCAATGGGCAGGCTCTCTTGCAGAAGCCTTTGATGGGAATATGAAAATATTATGCACACACTCCCCACCACCAGTAAATATTAAGACCTGAAAGCCACTTAGCTTCACTTGCATCATTTTTAGTCAACAGTCAGGAGCATCTTTTCCAACTAACATGTTTTGTTAAAAGGTCTAAGTTTTTGTGAGCTCAAAATTCCATGGCTGGGAACTCTCCTCCTATAAAGTACAGCCATAAAGAACTCTTGTGTGAAAGCTGCTCTCACGTCCACATCAACCACAGTTCTGCTTTCTGGAGCATTGATGGTTTTGCTTGTTCTCTGCTCCAGGAGTCACCACGGTTCCCTTGGCACGGTGTTTGAACTTGGAGTTAACCGTCCTTAGCCTGTCATTTTAGAAATTAAAGCATAGCAAATATGGAACAGCATAAAACCCTGTCGAGATATAAGTTAGGAGCTGGCAGTGATTTTTTTTTTTGAAGTGCTAGATGAAGGAAGTTAATTCTCCTTGAATATTTGCTATCTTTGAGAGTTTTAATGACTATTGAATTCGCTTGGAAATTGGCAGCCCTGAAGTGGGACTGAATTTTAAGCAGGATCGGCCTTTCGTTTAATTTATTTTGAGCCTTGCACAAGGACTTAAGAGGCAGCAGAACTGGATTTGGACGCGGCTGTAAATTTGGGGGGAGCACAACACCTATTCGCTTGCAGGGGATCCAGTGAGGGTCTCGATACGTGCAACGTGTATGTAACCAAGCAGAGAGGATTTCAAACATTTAAAACATTGAGGACTCTAAAAGCCAGCTGTAACAAGCTGCAGATCAGAGAAGAGGGACAGAATAAGAATAGCTATTTCATCCATGAGTTTTATGCTCAACATCCCATCAGTGACTTCCCTTTTCTGTAAGGTTTTAATTGCATATTGAATAGATTCGGCACTTAATTAAAGAACCCTTTCTGAGCCTAGCTTCATCCATGTTTATTTGAAGGATCTCCCTGGAGGATCATTCTCCTCTAGAAACCTGAAGGAGATCTGCAGGAGTTGCAGTTTTGAGCTGACGGATTTGCTTAAAAGTCCCCAGTCAGGGGACTGTACAATCCCTGCATTTTAAATTATTTCTTCTCCTGAGAACTTGGTGACTGGTGGTCTTCTGAGACTGCTATTTCATCAGTAAAACTTGTTTTGTTTAGTGCAACAAAGTCCTCTTTATTCTGTTTAGACAACAGAAACAAAAGAATTAGAAAGAATCTCAGTGATCAGCTAGCTCGTCCTGGGCAATGCAAGAAATCCATGGCTATATTTCCTTGATAACGATGTGTGATATGAAATCCACTACTACACCTTCCTTCACATATCATATGAGATTTGATATCCAGCTTATATGCTGGTCTATGGCAGTAATAAAGATTTGATTTGATTTGATATCCAGCTTCTAGTTGGGTGCCCCCCATCAAGGAAAGCCATCTCTCTGACAGACGTTTGGTCCCAGTGTTGAACAAGGAACTTTATTCTGATCTTTAAATCAGAGATGGGCGATCTACTGGTGGTTGATGGGCTACAATTCTTGAGAACCCCAGGAAGCCTCTCTCATGATCAGGAATTAATCTCCCAAACATCTGGAAGAGATAGATAGATAGATAGATAGATAGATAGATAGATAGATAGATAGATAGATAGATATTGTCCACTGTTCGTATTTGGAATTGGATGGCTTAGATCCTATTTGCTGGACCACAAAAATCTCTCTCCTCCTTCAGATCGAACTCAATACCAGGATGCTTCCAGGTAATTTTCTCTGCACCTGTATAGAAATCTTTGGCCATTTCCTGGTGGACCCTCATCCAAGGACTAACCAGGCCTGAACTTGCTTTGCTTCCAAGCCCACAAGGTCATCCAGGACCCACCAGTCATAAAATGACCCTTGAATGAACTGACCACCCAGTTGTTGGTCCTACCTTTCTTCTTCATGGTCAAGTATTCCTCAATTTCCCCTGAGCCCCACAATGGGTCCCCAAAATGGCCACCACATTGTATTTTTTAATGGGACCGAAGGAGAAATGATTATGTATGGATAATCATTTAACTGTATCTAATTATTTTCATTTTAATGAACCTTACATTTTAATGAAACTAAATCCAATTAGTTTGGGTTCAGATCCCTTCCACTCCTTAAAACTTTTAAAGAGTTTTCCAGTGGCTCCCAGTTAGGGTCTTCCAGATGCTTTCTGCTGTGCAGAGCTTGATGGTAGGTGTTTGTTGTGAGGAGACAGTACACACCGAAGGCAGGGGGCAGGGGTCTTAATGTGTTCCAGGCTCCTGTCTAACTTGACCTTAGAGCAAATGATTCGGAAGACCGTACCAGAACTCCTGTGTGCAGAATACTGATCAGGGAGAGACACCGTTCTGAAGAAAAACGCAATTACAGATATGCGGCAATAATTCCCTAGGCAGGCATCTGAATTATCTGTTGCCTGTAGACTAATTGAAACGTCTCCCACTGTGTGGGTGACACTTCCTTGAGAGATGGAAGTGGGCAATGATCTTTGAAGAGGTGGAGAAGTTGGGAGAGAGGGCAGAAGTCCCAGACTTTTTCTGGCTTCGATCCCAGACCAGGTTGTCCCTCTTCTGTGGCCCTTATACCAGCCTTTTGGAGACCTCGGGATAAGACTGATGACCTGGATCACTCTGTGCCTGGAAATCCAGTCTAGGCACGGGCAGCCTTAGCCAATCTAGACTGACCATGGAAAACTAAGGGGGGTCAAGTCTGATTAGTCTTTGGATGGGAGATCTCCAGGAACTGTAGGTGAGAAATCCACATGGGCCTGTGCAGGAAGTCACAGGAGATGAGCTTGACTTTTATTTACTGATTTATTTCATACACTTTTATGGCTGCCTATCTCATATACTGTACATGACTCTGGATGGCTAACCATTAAAACAAAACAAAAACAAGAGTAAAAACACATCCAGCACTTAAAATCATAAATAACATGATGGTGAGTTCTTAACGGTGAGTAGGAGGCACAGGATCTCTGGCCTACTTCCCCGTAAAGTCACATAAACTTGAATTTCATATTGAACTCATCCATGGCTTGCTTAATTGTGGTTTATCAGCTAAGCACCCATGTCTGGCTTCCCATCTAATATGAGATGGTAAGTCAGAATGCACAGACTGTAGGCGTCGTGCAGCCCAGCGCCCCAAACTCCAACAAAAGGCAGGGTGGCTTAGCCTGAAATTAGGGCCATTGTCACCCAGAATAGGGTTGCTATGCTAGAGGTGTTTTTGCTTAGACAAGCAGTAAAGATGGACGCAACATGAGCAAACATGATGAATCTTTTCTTTTACACTCAGGGGCAGCACTGAACGACAGGTTCATTCTTCACCTCCTGTCGGCTCGTTCAACATGTTGTAATTCCTGTTGTGTTTTGAAATAGAAATATGAGATGCATACCTCACCACTCCTGTGTAGTCTTTTGTCGTTAGAAGCCGCGGTGATGTAAATCCCAGGAGATATTGGAGTCAAATTCCTTCTGGATTCAGAGAGGTCTCCTTTCCCAAAAGCATCCTTATGGGCCATGGATACGATTCCACGCAATCCCAAATGGACCCTTTGAGACGAATTGTTTGGAAAGATTGACACTGCATGACAAGGACACCTTTCCTCCTTGGTCTGTTACATAGTACCCTTCTTTTGTTTCAAGTTGCAGAACAAAATTGGATTTATGTTTGACTATATGTTTGGGCTTTTTTTGCCAATGTAAGATACCAGTAGAAGAAAAATAAATCAGAGCTAAGGGATTTTCTTTCTTTCTTTCTTTCTTTTTCTCCTGCAACAAGCTAAAAAGAGAGGGTAGTATTGAGGCAATTCATAATCCTGTCTTCATGCCAAACTGGAAGGAAGGATTGCCAAGCACTTCTGAGTAAATGAGATTATTTGGTTCAAGGATAGCACTATATGTATTATATAGCCAAGATACCTCCCCCCCCCCCCAAGTCAAGATGGGAAACCTGTGATCCTGGGGGTCTCATGCAGATCCTGCCACTTTGCAGCCCTTCCAGAGAGGCCACCAGATGTTTCCAATGGAATTGCCCCAAATGGGCCAGCGTCCTTCCGTTTTGAGACAGGAAACATGCCCTAAAAGGGCAGGGCAAGATCTGGATTAGATTTAGCACTGTTAGAAAATACAAAGAACACCCCACCCCCTGGGAAGGGGGAGAAAAGAAAGCCCCAGCTTTACCCATGTGTAAGAGATTAGCCAGCCCTCTTCATCGTCCCTCCCCAGCGTGATTTTGTAAAGATATTAAACATGGCCTCAAAAGATTGGCTGCTGCCTTGCTCAAAAAGCAAATGTGGAGCATAGTGTATTGGGAACAATAGACTATAAATACAGGAATTGTCCCTGGTATTTAAAGAGAAACGGAGAACATTTTGTGGCTGTGTTTATGCAGTGACGTAAAGCATACATCAGGGTTTGCAAGCCACATTGACCAAGCCAAAACTCAAATATCACCTTAAATCTACTGAGATGAAAGGCCCTCAAGGCTTGAGCTGGCCAAAAACTATTCTACCAAGCTGTTGACTGTTCTCACTGCCAATCCCTCTCCTGCTTCAGTCATCTCCATTCCCAGGCACTGCCGCTCCCAGACCTCCCTCCGACTTAACAGGTTGCAAAGCTCAACAAGGCTTGCAAACTTTGAGACTCTCCTCGGATGGGGTTGGAATAAGGGGAAAATGCTGGTTGCAAACCATTTCAGCTAAAGGCAAATTGGGCTTGTCTCCTTCATGGGCTGGAGAGGAGATGAAGACAACTCCTTGGGCATATAGCAAGAAATGTATTTTAAAAAAGACAAAACGAAAAACATTGTAGGAACATTACAGGAAAAAGCTTTCTTGTAGCCCCCCTCTTTTTTTTTCTTTTCCCCCCCCAACTGCTAATTGCTACTTAAATATTTTTATGCTATGCTTTGGGCATCTACGATTATTGCTCATTTCTATTGTTGTTGTTGTTTATTTGTTTAGTCGCTTCCGACTCTTCGTGTCTTCATGGACCAGCCCACGCCAGAGCTTCCTGTCGGTCGTCAACACCCCCAGCTCCCCCAGGGACAAGTCCGTCACCTCTAGAATATCATCCATCCACCTTGCCCTTGGTCGGCCCCTCTTCCTTTTGCCCTCCACTCTCCCTAGCATCAGCATCTTCTCCAGGGTCATTTCTATCTAGGTTGTTTTAATTATTTTTTAAACAGTTTCTCTTTTTCTTCACAAACCATATTCTAAGTGTCTTAGCGCATTTTACTGTGTAAAATGTTGCCTATGTGGGAACTGTTCCTGCTCGAATTTGGTTAGACTTCTGCTATGAACATATACAGTCAATTTTGCCATTGCCACATGTTCTCCAATTTTAGTTTCCCAATCTTGTACTGTTGATTGTTGAGGTTTCTCTTTTCCAATGTTGGGTTGACTGATTATGTGCCATCAAGTCATTGTTGACTCTTAGCAACCGCACAGAGAGAACTTCTCCATGAGGATCTGTCCCCAACCTGGTCAGTCAGGTCTTCCAAGGGTGCCCCCATGACCACTATAACCGAGTCCATCTCTCCTGCTGCTGGTCCTCCTCTTCTTCTCTTTCTTCCTATTGATTAGTTGACTGATTATGTGCCATCAAGTCATTGTTGACTCTTAGCAACCACACAGAGAGAACTTCTCCATGAGGATCTGTCCCCAACTTGGTCAGTCAGGTCTTCCAAGCATGCCCCCATGACCACTATAACCGAGTCCATCTCTCTTGCTGCTGGTCCTCCTCTTCTCCTCTTTCTTCCTATTGATTAGTTGACTGATTATGTGCCTTCAAGTCATCGTTGACTCTTAGCGACCACATGGATAGAACTTCTCCATGAGGATCTGTCCCCAACCTGGTTGTTCAGGTCTTCCAACAGCACACCCATCACCACTATACCTGAGTCCATCCCCCTTGCTGCTGGTCCTCCTCTTCTCCTCTTTCCTTCCAACTTCCCAGCATCAGAGCCTTCTCCAGAGAGCCGGGTCTTCACATAATGGGTCCAGAGTTGGATAATTTGATCCTGGCCATTTGTGGCTCAGTTGAGAATTCTGGGTTGATTTGTTCAATGATCCAATAGTTTTTAGCTTCCAGTGCTGTGAACAACCTGGAGATTCTGTAAGGAAGGAAATGCTTTTATAAGCAGGCCATTCCAAAGGCTGTTTAAGGAGATGGCATCAAGCATATGAAGGTGACTTTACTTTGGGGTCAAACCTTTTTCCAGCCTAACCAGTGTTGCCCACAGCTCTTCTCCCTGGCTGAGGCTTTCCATCTCTCAAGGCCAGGGACCAAGGGCCATGCCTCCCCTTCGCTGCCTTGCAAAGGAACTCTGCCTTCCTGGGATGTACCTTTTCAACACTCTGCTGCCGTTTGCAGTTGCATTGTGAGCAGTTTGCTCATCTGTCACATCATCTCAGTGTCCCTCTGCTTGCATTTAATGCATTCCCTGGCAGATGTTTGTGCAGCTGAACAAAAGTGTGTGTGTGTGAGTGGCTGTGTGTGCTTTATGGAATCTCTTGTGTTTAAGACCAGTGAGGGGAAAAGTGCCAGTTTTTCTGCTGGTTTAGCAATCATAGGTGACAGAAGGGGGACATTGGCGTTCCTTCCTTCCTTCTACATTAAGGCTGGGTCTTGGCACACGAGGCAGTTGGCTTGTTCATTTTTCTTCTGTCTATTTAAAGGGTTCAAGCTGGTGATGCCATTAGCAGGCAGGATAAATGCTGTCAAAATTGGGTTCTCTCCATTGCAGGCAAGGACTCAGGTTAATTAACACAACCTAATTGAAACTGCATAAAGATGAGTTCGTTTGGGGCCTGAAAAGAGCCTGGGCAGAGAGCCAGGCACCTGGGTAGTGAAATCAGTTGCCAAGCTTCTAAAATGGTGGAAGAACTGGGTTCAGCATGACTTGACCATGTGCTTTGCAGGAAAGAGCTGTAGGTTCAGTCCCCCAAGTAGGGTAGGAAGCCTGAAGAGCAAATGACATTTAGGGATTGGCTTCACCCAACACCATCACCCATTATTTACTCAATCATGTAGCCTGCCGTGGCTGACTTAGCGTTGCACACTGTTGATGGAGCTGCAACTGAACGTGTCCAAGGCATACGCTGGATCAGGAACTGCAACTGGCAAATCACAGGGACCAGTTTCACCCCACATGAGCCAGAAGCAAGCCAGCCAGCCCTGCCAGAGTTGGGAGCGCTAACAAAAACAGAGGCAATGAAGAGGTTGGAGGGCTACCAGGTCTGGGCTACAAGACCCCAGATGCTGGCTAAGCAAAGAGATGCAGAAGTCTACCTCCATCAAGAGGTCCACTACATTTTGGCAGCTGCGTAGGTGAGGCATCCATTCCATAATCAATAATGCGAGCCAGTAGGCAGTTAATGTCATCCATGGTTGGCTTGAGCCATGTGTTGTTGTCTACACCACCATGAACTGGGATCACATACCTCGCTCAGTCGCAAAGTGATGATTTACAATCCGCCATTGGCTGGATTCACACAGCTTGCTTAGCTGAAAGCAGATACCTGCCTGAGGGCTTAGTGTGAAGCTGGGGTGCTCACAGGGTATGGTCAAAAAAGTCAAGATGGCAGCCTCAACAGTGAGGTTGAAGCTTTGGCTGTTACAATGAAGATAAAAAAATACTTTAACTCCAGAAAGAAAGGACTGGATTTCAGAGATGTGTGATTTAGCCATTTTTGAGAAAATTAGATATTCCGTCAGTCAGAAAATGCCATATTATCTCTCCCTTTGGAAAAAATTCTTGGATAGGCTTGGTGAACATTGAAAACTTAGTTCTCCTTTTCAAGACTTTTCAGATCAGGTGAACTTGGAATATATTTGTAATTACAGGGGTTTTGGGGGGTCTTTTTAATGTTTTCATTTCTTTCCTTTTCCTTTTTTCTTCACAGGAATTGCTCATTTTCACTTTACGTATGTTTGTTTGCTTGCAAATGGATTAATACAAATATTATTTTCTAAAACGATGCCATAAAAAGCAGGCCGAGCTTCCATCTCACTGTTGTGGCCACCATCTTGACTTTTTTGACCACTGAAAAAGGCACACCCCTGGAGTGAAGTTCAAATGTGACAGACTGAGGCAGCTGTCCATTTCCTAGCTATTAGCAGCAATTTCCCTTCCCTCCTTTTCCAAAGCAATATTTTCAAAAGAGGAGGAAAAAAAAGATAAGATGGAGTGTTGAACAATATTAATAAATCTTGAGTCTTCTAATAATAGACTCCTGGATTTCCCTTCTATTTTTTTAAAAAATATCTTCGAGGCCCCACATCTAAAATTTATACCCCTTTAAAAGGCACATTCTATTATTCAGAGTTAGGGCTGACAGCAGAAAAATTGTTAGAGTTAATTTCCTGCATTATTCAACCACTCCAAAATATACATTCTTTTACTGTTGCTTCTCTCTGTCTTTTCTACTCATGCAAATGTACAGACCCTGAAGTCAGATTTGAAAAGAAAAAAAGAGACCTCTTTCCTGCCATAACTTGAGAAACTACCAAAAGGGGAAGAAAAGAGAACATGTTCACAAATCCTAAAAATCCTGCAAGCTTTATAATTGCCACAATGATTACGATGCATTTTTCAAATAAACCAGCGACCGTGTTGAACCGTGGGAGGGCTGGCGCTGTTACGGAAGCAGCGATTTCTACTCAGTTGAAGGGCTTGGTTGAAAAATAAATTTATTTTTTAAATCATTGTTAAGAGCCTGCCTTCCTGATTCTATGAGGGCTCAATAACAACTGAATAAAATACAGAATGCAACAGTGAGAGCCATACAGTTAAAATTAAATCACTGATTATTAAAATTAAATTATTTTAAGCCCTGATTATTTAAACCAGTCTTGGGCAGGATGAAAGACAGGGATACACGTTCTCCTTCAAAGGTCTCATTTCATTGCCATGTGAACAGCTGTTCCTTTTGGTGCATGAAGTCTTGCAAATAATTGGATTACCAGCCACTTTAAGGGAGAGCATCTTCCTGTATCGCTGAGCATCCTCTGGAGATCTGGATGGCCCCAACCCTGATGGCCTTGCGTAAGGCATCAGAGACCTGGATGTTCCCATAGGCATTTGGGCTAGGAGGTTATTCTCTTAATGATTGGAAGTCCTATGGGTTTTCAATCTCAGGCAAATCGTATAGTATGGCTTTTTTCAATCCTGATCTAAATTATCCTCACATGATTTATGAGACCATCCTGTATATGTCTGCAGGTAGTCCTCGCTTAGTGACCATTTGTTTAGCGGCGGTTCAGACTTATGATGGTGCTAAAACCCGACTTACGACTGGTTCTCGCATTTATGACTGTCACAGTGTCCTCGTGGTCATGTGATTGAGATTCGGGCACTTGGCAACCGAGCATCGCAGCATCCTGTAGTCACATGATCACCATTTTCAACCTTCCCAGCTGACTTCTGGCAAGCAAAATCAATGGGAAACCTCATGATTCACTTAACGACCATGTGGCCCACTTAACAACCCTGTGATTCACTTAACGACTGCAGTGATTCATTTAATGACTACCACAAAAATGGTCATTAAATTGGATTGGGTTCACTTAATGGCTTCATTGCTTAGCAATCGAAATTCTGGTCCCAATTGTGGTCATTAAGCGAGGACTAGCTGTACTGAGAAGCAAATTCCACTGTATTCAGTGGGGTCACTCCCATAAGTGCAACATTGCAAGGCCGGGTTTCACGCATGAGCTCCATTAGCCCCAATTTGGCAGTTGCTCCTCCCAGCACTTAATTCCCTCCATGACATCATAGCAGCCAACTGCAACCAGAAGGAATGCGACCACCACATCTGATAGCAAAGCATCTCAACCAATCTGTCTCAAAGCTGCGAACAAACTAAAATACATGTATTTATATGACTGCAGGCATGTTCCCCTCCAGCAGTTAAGACCCTTCACGGAGAAACTCCAGAATGAAAGAACTAGAAAGTCAAAAAATGCTTCTAAGCCCAGGTGTTGCTATCACATGGATTTCCCCCCCTCCCGCTTGACTTTATCAGCTAGTTAAACCAACTAGTACCTAAAGAGCAGATTCAGTCAACAGTTGCGACTTTTCTTTTTTGTTGTTGAGCACTAATTACTTGGAATTTATGATTTAAAGACGACAGCCTAATTGTTTCGCTGGAAACGTGGCTCTGCTCTATCTTGCAGCTTAGTGAACTGTAAAATATCCCACAGATGCTAATTTGTATGAATAAAAGATTCTTCCTGCTTCCAGACCTGGGCTTGACAGTTGCTTTAAGCAAGATCTATGTCTCTGCATCAGTCAACGGGGTTTGTTTTCTGATGCCTGAGGTCATTACCCACCAAATGGTCTTGAGGCCTGACTACATTTCATGGATAAATGAAGCCATCTCCTTGGATTATTTAACATAACATCATATGAAGATGTTCTTTTTGAGGCACGGAATGATGATGATGACCATCCTTTGAAAGCTAAGGGCAGAAACTAAGAGCAGAAAGTTGCTTGGGCTGGCAACAGAAGGCGGCGTTTTGAAGGTTCTGGAACTCCCCAAAAATGTTACTAGCCACTTGTTAGCCAAAAAACATGAAAGCAACAATGAGGAGGTGAAAACAGGGAAATGGAATGGTGTTATCTACATCCTACCTGCATTTGTTGTCATTGTTATTGTCCACTGAGTGATCCCTGACTCTGGTGACTACTTGGACAAGTTGTTCTGGCAACATTTTCTGAAGTGGTTGGCTAGTAGAGTCTTCCTGGGGCTGAAAGAGAGTGACTGGCCCAAAGTCACCCAGCTAGTTTTGTGTTCAAGGCAGGAGCTCAGCTTTCCCTTCTCCTAGTCCAGCACCTTAACCACCAGACCAAACTGACTTGGGATCATCCATTGGGCAGAAGAAACCAGACAGGGAAAAATAAGGTCTTCTTCCTGCATTTATTATCCATTATTATTCATCTACATCACAATAAATGTGAAGGATTCACTACCACCAGAAGCAGGGATGACCACCTGCTTGGATGGCTTTGAAAGGGCACTGGTCAAAATCATGGAGGAAGAGGAGAGATCTATCAGAATGGCTAACTGTATTCTCGACAGGCAGAGATAGGACAGAGCTGCTTCATCTCTGGTTGGTTATTAGGCCAAGATCAAGTTGTGTGTGAAGAAAAAAGAGAGAGCCAGTTTGGTCTAGTGCTTAAGGTGCTGGGCTAGAAACCAGGAGACGGTGAATTCTAGTCCCATCTTAGGCATGAAAGCCAGCTGGGTGCCCTTGGGCCAGTCACTCTCTCAGCCCAAGAGCCAATCAGGTGTAGTAGGAGAGTTCTAGTCCCGCTTTAGGCATGAAAGCCAGCTGGGTGCCCTTGGGCCAGTCACTCTCTCAGCCCAAGAGCCAATCAGGTGTAGTAGGAGAGTTCTAGTCCCGCTTTAGGCATGAAAGCCAGCTGGGTGACCTTGGGCCAGTCCCTCTCTCTCAGCCCAACTCAACGCACAGAGTTGTTGTTGTGGGGAAAATAGGAGGAAGAAGGAGTATTTGCTATGTTTGCCACCTTGAGTTATTTATAAAAAAGGAAATAAAGGCGGGATAAAAATAAAATAAATAATAATAAAAAGCCATAAATATCTGTCAAGGACTTAGAATCTGTTTCTGCTCTATAGAAGACAATCCTTGGAAGGAGAGATGGCACCCATGACCAGGGGGTGATCTGGAAGTTTGCAGTAGGGCATAACTTAGTAGAAGATGCAGGACCTTCTGCCCAAGCATTCTGTAGAGGCAATGTAAGCTGACAAATCCACTGTGGATTAGAGCTGCTGCGAAATAGGGTTCAGTTGGATTTCTTCAACTAATTCCCAACATCCTTTCCAGAAAATAATCTGATAAAGGGGGGACGTGGTGGTGGTGGAGGGGGGTGCGGAAGGGAAGGACTGAAAGAGCAAACTAAATACCCAACTCAGGTGAGCTTCATTGCTGGTCATCATGCACCATGTCAATCAAACTATTAATCCCAAACAAGGATCTGGCACCAGTTTTTTTTTTTAATTCCCTAAACTCCTGGTTAACTAAATGCATGCATACAATTATCTTGGCTAGATGGTTGTTTATTACCTCTTTCCAGGACTTTTTTTTTGTTTGCCAATCTAGCCTACAGCCCTGGAAATTTCTGTTGGCCCAAGCCCTAATGAAGCCCAACATGGCTTAGTGTTTCAGGATCAACTAAAGCCACTTAGATGCTGCCATGTGTCATGGCTGGTTTACTCTTCCCTTCTTCCAAGATTTTTTTAAAAAATTCCCCAACTGAGCCTACAGCTCCAGGACTTCCTAGGAGTCTCCTGTCCTAATGCTACCCAGGTCTAACCCAACTTAACTTATTCAAGATCTACCATGGCTTGGTCCTTGGTAAGGATGTGTGCCTTCTCTGCTTATTTTTGCCAGGAAAAGAGCTGGGGCTTGATTCATGAAGCTCCCGTGAAAAAGCCTTTTTGGAATCAATTCCAAAAACCAGACTGGATCAAATCAAGCACCTGAATTAGATCTGACAGCTCTGAGTACTGCATGCCTCTTGTATATACCCTGTTCCAAAACAGAGTAGAGATCCTCAGTTGCTACAGTCATTCTCGTCCTGTTTGAGAGCTTCTTGGTGAGGGTGGGTGTGGGAGTGCAAACAGGATCCTAGTTTCTGATTGACCAGGCCTTTGATCCGATCTAGCAGCGGTTCTCCTATGTCCCCCAAAGCCACTCGGTCTCAGAGCTGCTTCTCAAACGGACAAGCATAACATTATCACCTTAACATACATTTTTTGGCTTGTGGGGGACCATCATAGCCTTCATACCTCCAAGAGGGACAAACCTGCTGCCAACGGCCAAGAGTGCCTCAGAGCATGTGAAGAGCTTCTTAGACCCAGGGTAGGCAACAAGCACATGGCTCGTTGGGGTGAGGGATGGCGTGAAACCAACGCTTTGGGCAACCTGGGGACCAGGCTATCACGGTTTCCTCAACCAACCATGGTTTAAAAAACGAGGGCCAAGCCTAGGGGTGCAGCCCACCTCTCCCGAAGGCCAGGAGCCGATCCCCCGTGCCCCCTTCCCCGAAAGCAACCCTCGTCCTTGAGCTTCCTTCTCTCCTCGGCGTTGCCCGCCTTCCGAAGCGCTTTCTCCGCGAGCAGGCCGGCGGGCAGGCGGGCGGGCGCGCGGGCGGGCGGGCAGGCGCCGGATCGCCGCCTCCCGCTCGGGACGGAGCGAGGCTGGGCCCGCGGCGAGCCAGGAGGGCGGGAAGGGCTGGGCGAGGAGGGGCGGGTGGGGGTCCCGCCGCTATAAAGCCGGCCCCGTCCCGGGAGCCGCAGTCTCGGCTCCTGACGCGCGGCGCGGGGAAGGAAGGAAGCCCGTCACGTGGGGACGGCAGAGCGGAGCCGAGCCGAGCCGAGCCGAGCAGAGGCGGAGGAGGCGAGCCGGCGAGCAGCCTTCCAACCGCCGCGCTTGAGCCGGCGGCGGGGGTGGGCGAGGGAGGGAGCCGGGCGGCGAGGCGAGGCGGGCCGGGCGGCGTCTTGAGGCGGCGGCGGCGAGCTCTCCATCCGCGGGGCTGCCCGGCTGCGCGGGATCCCCGGAGCTCCCGCCGGCCCTGCGCCGAGCGAGCGCCTCGCCAGAGTCCGCCGAGCGCCAACTTCGCGCCTCGCCCGCCCAGCCGGGAAAGCGCCGGGATGGGGCTCCGCGAGCTGTCCGTTGTGCTGATCCTCGCCGGAGGACTCGTGCGCGGTGAGTGGGCGGCCCCTCCGGGTGGGCTGCGCGAGGCCGGGCCGGGGGGGCTGTCCTGGACTCCGCGATCATAGCCTTGCCTTTCCCTCAAGCCTCTGGGGAGGAGGCGGAGCAGGGGAAGAGGGCCTCTGAGCATGTCCAGAGTGTCCCGTTCCCGCTTTCTCGGCCTTGGTGACCGGGGGGTTTAAGGACCCGAACCTTTCTCTTTCGGGGGATGGTCTTCGTGCAGATCTGTGCATATTCGGGTAGGATTCCCAAGGAGGCGGGTAGCCCAACCCGTTGTGAGGATCAACCCCCTAAAATTGGCTGAGGGTGGAAATAAGAAAGGAGGAACCAACAAGAGACCAAGAACAACCAAAGTGTACTTGTTGTGTGTAAATCTACTTTCTCAAGGAGAGCTTTCCTCCCCCCCCCGCGCCCCCCCCCCCAGCATTGGGGGACCCTCCAGCTGAGTTTGCACATTGCCATGATGTGGTTTGTTGGTGATCAGCTCAGGCTGCTGCATGAACTCAGCCCCTGGGTTTTGTAAAAACCCTGGCTGAAGTTGTGTGAATCCAGCTCCTTGGAATTCGTCCAACAAGCTAGGTTTAACCCAGACATGCTGTTACCGGCTGGAATACACTTCAGAGATCTGCAAGTGGGGCACAAAATCCAGGGGACTGAATTCAGCTTCGGGTTGTTTAGACAGTGGAAAAGACACAGAGCTTCCCAACTTTCAAAGGCATTGTCATCCTAATACTGTCACACCTACATGCATCCCCATGTACAAATACTGGGGAAGTAGCTCTGCCTAAAAAATGTGGGTCTAATTTCTGAGTAGGAAATACGTACAGAATTGTGCTGTGGAACTTGGCAAGTCCCTCTGATTTTCCCTGGAGAAGTTGGAAGGTTGCTAATACTTAAATTTGGTTCGATCACAAGCAAAGCTGGGGTGGGGATGGGGTAGTGGGGTGGGGAGAAATGGGTCAGTAAGAGTCTAGCTGCTGCGGTTCTGTGCATGTTTCCCCGAGATAAGTCCCTTTGAACTCATTAGGGTTTCTGAGTTCTCTTGCAAAAAAATACCACCATTAGGCTTATGGCTCTTAAGTTAATTAGAAAGAATAAAGGAATTACTTTTTTTTGAAAGTATCCCATCAAGCCAATTTTCAGAAATGATTTGCAAAGAGTTTCCAGTAAGTTTTTATGATGCAAAAGTACTGTGTGTGTGTGTGTGTGGTTTTTAAAAAAAATTCTGCTAATCTGGCTCCAGCACGGTAGCTGTTTTTTGTATCCCTGATGTGGATATTTTTTAATAAGTTTATCGAGGGTTATTATTGCAAGGCACGCTGAATTCATTTTGAAGCAAAGTTGCGAGCAGGGAGGCAGAAATTTGTAATAAATAAATACATAGTTCCACAGAGGTGGCTTAAAGGCAAAAGGGCTTTCCCCCCTATTTTGTCAAGAATTGGTATTGAAAGATAGACATAAAATCTCCTTTGTCTGTGGAGATTTTATTTCGCCATAGGGCCCAATAGGTCGTAATGAATCTACTGTTCATAGATTTCCCTGACTTCCTTCGAAATTATTTAAATTAGCATCCTTTCTCAGACCCATCAGCTGTGAATTCCATGATCGATTGGATCATGATGTGAAGAAAGGTTTTGTTATGTCTTTCTTGACCCTTCCATCGAAGAAGGACCATGGTTGCTCCAAAGAGGACCCATCTCTCTCTACTATGCTGCACTCTCTTAGGGCAGATTCCCTGGAACGTACAGTATCTACAAAGGCTTCTTCTGAGGGAAACAAGCAGAAAGAGGAATTCTAAACATGTGCAGAATGTCTTTCTGGTCTCACTGCAAAATCCTTGGCCCAGTAGCAACTGACTCTAGCAAAGAAGCTCTTCACAGGTCCTGGAGGTGCACAGGGAGAAAAGTGGGCCCTGCCTTGGTGTTAAGGTCCCAAATATTGCAGCTGGTTTACACAACACTCGCTGGGACTTTGGATTAGGGACTGTTGATCAATAGATTGAGAGCCCTGGTTCCAAGTATGGTTCTTTAAGGCCGAGGTGAATTTTCCAGGGGATGGATGGAATTATCTGTTTGTTTGTTTTTTTAAATTTAGTCACCGCCCATCTTGCTCAGGGTGACTCTGGGCGGTTTACAATAAATCAAGAAGAAATAAATAGTTAAGATACAATAAGCTCCTTTCATCAGGGCATTATCCCAGTGCTGTTTGAAGCGAAGGACACCACCAAGCAGCAGCTTGCTTCCAAGTTTGGGAGCCAGCCATCCTGCGGCTGAAGCCGAGGGGCAGGATGGACCTGTGCATGGAGGAGAAGCACATCACCTCCATGAGATGAAGCCCTTAGTGTGATGGATGGATGCCTAGGTGGATAGATCTATGGCTCATTTTGGAATGATCAGAAGGACTGATGCTTTTTCTTCAAGGCAGTAACACTCATCCATTAAAATCCAGTTTCCAAGAGTTATTAGGCTGGTCAAGTTTCCCATGAGTTCGACTTTTGGTGAGGCATTTATGGAGTACTTTTTGGTAATTGTGTGGAAGTGGCTTGCCCTTGTCTTCATTGGGACATTGGTTTGACTTCCTCGTCCTATCGGCAGCTCTGGGATTTCCTTGTGGTCTCCCATCCCAAAGCTAACCAGTCTGTTTTTGCCTTGCGTCTGATTCCAGACAAGGTTGGCCAAGTGCTGCTGAGATGAACAGTTGTCCCACATTGCACTATTTTTTGTTGTTGTTGTGGATTTTGGTTTCTCCACAGGCTCTCATTCACTTTGACTTGAAGGTACAAAAAAACTCCAGTTTAGGACAGGAGAGAACTGTGTGTGTAATGATTCAAACAACCCTCTGCACTTCTCTGCTACTTAAATGGCTTTTAAATGATTGCTTTTAGCCATAATGTAGCTTGTTTGGCTTGAATTTAGCACGCTGCCAAGCCTTCTGTGTCACTTATCTTTGGGCAATTGTTGTTGTTTTATTTGTCTTTTAACGCTGTACACTGGCCGGAGATGTCGCCGGAGACATTTTGAATTGGGCGGCCTGACAAATTCGGGTTGGATTGCTTAATGACTGCTTTGCTTAGCAACCAAACTTCTGGTCTCAGTTGTGGTCGTCAAACAAGGACTACCTGTTTTTCAGTCAGGGGAGAGCTATGCGCAGAGTGACTTTATTTATTTATTTTAAAATACTTGCCCATAAAAAACAGCACATTAAAGAGATGGTTTTGACTTCCTTTTCCACCCCAATGGGCCAGTCCCCACAAAGAGAATTTCCTTTGCGGAGAAGACCCAACATCTGTCCCCAGCTGCAGGTCTGTGATCCCATCCAATAAGACCGTTGGTGCATTTATCCCATATCTTGTACATGGGTAATGGGGACATTTGAAACAAGAAGAGAAAGCAGAGTCAGGTTTTCAAAACAGCTCATGCCTGCAGATGTTCCAGTTGTTCTGCCAGATGCTCCTCTCTTTTTCTCCAGGGAAGAGAAATAAGGCTTCTTGGTGCCTTCAAACTACTGAAAAACTTTTCATATGTCGTTATGAATCTGGGGAAACCAGTTGGATGCGTGCAGATTTATTCCCAATTTCCCCTTGATTATATGAGCATTTACTTTAAGGGGCAGTAAGGAAGGGTTAAATACATCCTCTTCATGACTTCTAGTCCGATCTCCAGAAAGGGTGTTTGGTACCCACTGAGGAGGAGAAGATTATCTCCTGATCAGCAACTGATTGTGCTATCTCCCATTCTCATCTCCTGCTTCTTACCTACTAAACTGGTTTCCATTCCTCACTCAGCCAGAGGGGCATTGCTCGACACCTTCAAGGTCTTGGATGTGGTCCTCAGGAACTCTTATTTTCCAAATGCTGGCAAGGAATTAGCTTGGGTTCACAATCCACAATGGATTAGTGAGGAAGATGATGGGTGCTAGAGGTGTTTAAACAGAGGCCATAAGTTGGGGATGCTGTAGCGGTGGATTTCTGCACAGGGCAGGAGTTGGGCTAGATGATCTCCACAGTCCCTTCCGACCTTTACATTCTCTTCCACTAGTCCATCAAGTCCAACATCTGCGCTACATTGTTTGTGAGTCACCAATGTCAACATGATCCTCCTCGTGGTCCATGACTTTACGGCCGAGTTCACCCACATCACACTAAGCACTAAGAGGCAATTGGTTTGGTTTGGCCTGGGTATGTTGTATGACCTCATGCCTTTTGGTTTCTAAACCATGGTTGATAATTTAATGCAATACCTGAACCATGGCTTAGGGCAAAGGGGGGAAATTTTCCCAGACTGAAAGCTGCAGGGGGCTGCCCTCCAAAAAAGTCACAGGTGGGGCTGGAGCAAATGCATGGCTGGCTGGGGAATTCTGGGAGTTGAAGTCCACCCATCTTAAAGTTGCCAAGGTCGAGAAATGCTCCCCCAGAGGATGCCAGTTTGGGGAAGATGCTTTAAATGAACCATGACTTACGACAGTTTTTATGATGCACCTCTCTTCTCTTCCAGTGAGCCTGCAAGGGGAATACCAGCGAAAACTCTACAGAGGGTTGCTAAAGAACTACAATCCCTTGGAAAGGCCAGTGGCTAATGATTCTCAGCCGCTCACTGTCTCTTTTGGCCTTAGTCTCCGACAAATTATGGACGTGGTAAGATTCCTTCGATTGCATAATCCCGGATGTCTTGTTTTCTTCCCCACTCAGTGGCATCATTACAAACATCGAATTTGTCCCCTTGGGAGTAGGAGAGTTGAAAATAGCTATGGCACAGCTACAGCTCATCAGATCTGTATCCTCTTCTGGGCCAGTTTGGTTGGTCCTAAGAAAGGTATTGCCAGTGTGTGCTGGACCTGGATCATACCAGCTCGCAAGAGCCGATGGTTAAGTTTTTAGGAATCTTGCAAGCTGTTGAGAGCAGAGCTGAGCCACGATGCCTAGAGGGCCAATCAGCTGTTGGGCGGCCCACGGTATGGCACCGTGGTGGCAATGGAGCATCAGTTGTTATACATTATTTAGCACACCATTGGATATTGCCCAACAATAGCTTTTGAATTCAGCCATGTCAGCTTTCTGAAGTAGGCAGGAAGTTATCTGGCCTATTTTAAAAGCTGAACCAGGAAGAGAAACTTCTGAGTATGTGAAAATTTTACTTGCAGACGAAAATCCTAAAATTACAGTGGCAACAGCAAGATTTTTAACGATGGCTACAAAAAGAAGGTTTTTGGTAACACGCCAATGAGTTGGGGATTTCAGTGTATTACGTAATATTTATTACATATCTTATTTGTTAAACTCTTTTATCTAACGCCAAGTTCAGATGATATTTGTAACTTGCTTTGGGGCCTTTTGATTATAAATAAAGTTGATTGATTGACTGATTGATTGATAGAAGTAGGCCAGGTTAGGAAACAAATCCCTCAGGATTGACTGGAACTCTACTTTGCTTGATACAGGTATAAAAACAGAATCTTGAAAGCCTTCCTGTCATGAGTACTGATGGTGAGCAGGAGGGGGCCTCTATCCAGGGGGGAAAATGCATGCGTGGTACTGAAGAATTAAGCAGCCATTCAAAGAGACACAGGTCAGACCCGCCTTAGCCTTTGGGGTTTATATGTCTGGGTTTATCTGTCTGGACATCACGCTGAGACAAGGAATAGGTCTCTAGTGTTTATTACTGCTACATAAGACAGAAAATCCTAACAAACTGAAGAAGCGTGGGAAAACCCAGACAGATAAACCCCAAAGGTTAAGGCGGGTCTGATCTGTGTCTCTTTGAATGGCTGCTTAATTCCTCAGTACCACGCATGCGTTTTCCCCCCTGGATAGAGGCCCCCTCCTGCTCACCATCAGTACTCATGACACTGACTGGGTTCTTCCCTCCCTCCCTCTTATACACCAGTGAATTAGGCTGGACCAAGTCTGAGCTTCTTTCTCCGTTTCCCAAGCCCAAAACAAGCTTTTCTTTTTGTAACTGTTTCTGCATAGTTCCTCCAAGGTCATCCCTTTGGCTCTCTACACAACCCTTTGAGGTAGGCCAGGTCAGGAAACAGATGCCATAAGAAATACTAGCACTCAACTTTATTGAATCTTATAACCAAGAGAATTTTTTTTTTCTTGTCCTGGGCTTAAATCATGGTTCTGTAACTGTTCTTGCGTGGTTTCTCAAAGGTCACCTCCAAGATTCCTTACAAGTGAGGCCAGCTGAGTGGCAGCATCAAACTGTCCTTGGATGACCTTGAGAAACCTCACTAGGGCCAGAGCTGGCGAGTACATGCATGGGGGACCCTCCATGAAATTCCAGGTCTGTAGGTTAGAAGGTTAGACTGGAAAGTAAAAACAAACAAAAAACCCCTCAAAACAAACATACAGAAGATGAAGATGATGATGATGAAGTTGATGAAGATGAAGATGATGAAGATGAAGATGATGAAGTTGATGAATTTGATGAAGATGAATTTGATGAAGATGAATAAGAAGAGGAGGAGGAGGAGGAGGAGGGGGAGGAAGACAGCAGTGGCCAGCCATTTCTGATACTGTATATTGCCAAGAAAAGAACATGGACATGCTCATGTCATCAAGAATCTTCATATTAAACCCTTTAAGACCAATAGCTTTGCTTGTGCATATAATTTTTTTTTTGTAATTTTACTGCTGACTTACCTTTAAAGTCCCACAGCACACCTTGAGATATCTTTGCTCTGGAGAATAGTAGGTAAATAGGTTAACTAGACCAATAATACAATTTCCATAGGGTTGAGCATTTTCTCTTCACAAATGGGATGAAGACCCACATTTATTTCGAGGGCAGTTTTCTTGCTGAACTTTTCATTCTGCTGCTAGCTATTTTACTCACTGTAAATGAATATATATATATATATTAAAGTTGCTACTAATTTAATGAAATATGTTCTCTCCACCCCCTCCAGGGAAACAGATCTTTACGTGACTGCTATAAATTTAAATTAATGGGACAATTTAAGCCTCCCTATACATTTCTCCTACCAGGGCTGACATAAATGCTGCCTTTAACTGATTGGGTCTCTGCATCTTTAAAAACCGACACTCCTGTCCATGCACATTTGCATGCAAATAATACAGAAAGGGTTAAAGTTGTTGCAGTTGTTGGTTTCTTGCAAGAAAAATATTCAAAAATGTTTCTCCTTTTGATACAGGCAGGGTGAGTAGATTGCAACCAGGCAAAGCACAGAGAAATATCACTAAGGGCTTGATTATCTGAAATTGGTCTTTTGGAGCTGCTTGTAAGACGGGCATTTCAGAGGCTGATGGGATGGCACACAGTTTCAGAAAGTCAAGGAGCTCCCATTGAATGAAAAAAAATATATAACTGAGATGTACTGTACATGCTTCAGAGTTGACTTTTCTACCTGGGATTTAGCTATTGGCAGGCGCAGTGTTTCCACTCCATAATGGTAAAACTCTCATGCAATTTGGGAGTAAACAAATGCAGAATTTAGCCGCAAAGCCCAGCATGTAAGAGGGGAAAAGAACCTTACCTTGACTGGCTGTAGATTTGGAAAGTATTCTGCACCTACTGAAGTTGCAGATTAACTGATGGAAATTCAGTGGCACACTTGGTGGTCCTCCTCAAGTTTAGGCAGTTTCGAAGAGGAACGAAGACAAAGGTGTAGGAGTTAAGGCCTTTTCTCACCCATTGTGAAATTGATTCTCCCTGAAGAACTACATAACTACATGGGAAAGAAATGTCTTCCTTCTAGCTGTGTTTATACAAGTTGTTGCTCCGTTTCAGTCCAGTCCATCGGCTGCATCTATTGCCCACCCCCAATTTCTGCTTGTTTTGCACCGTCGATGTTCCTCTCAAACCCATGGCTTGTCCCAAATGTCTTATTCTCTCTCTCTGTCACTCTCTGTCTCTTTTCTCCACCATCTGCCTGCTCTTACCACAACTGGGAACCTCCAGGTGTGTCAAGCCACAATGCCCAGCATTCCAGCTGTGTGTGTGGGGTGCCGAGTTGCTCTTTCCAATTCCGCCAGGCTGGCTCTGCCAGTCATCTTTGCAGATGCAAACAACGCCTGTTTAAAAAGGAGTGGAAGAAAAATTAGATTTTTTTTTAATTAAGAGGAAAAAGAATTAAACCTGGAGAAGCAAATCACAGCGTTGCTAAATCATCGGCTCATTTGGAAGTGAGAGCTGAAAGGTTGATCACCTGCCTATCAAACCCCACCAATCTCTGTTACCTTCACTCATCCCTGGAAATGTTCCAGCGGGTCTTGTCCTTTTGACTGTTTGCATTTTGAAGGTAGGAGGGTAGAAACTTTCACTTACTTTCTACTTTTTTCCGATTTAGGATTTGCTTTAGGCATTTAGAGTAAAAAAAAAAAAAAAGCTTCCAAATGCTCTGGAGGGAAGCTCCCGATATCTACTTTGTTCTTTTATTTAAAAAAAAAAAGGGCCCCCCCCCTGCAGATTATATAATAATAATCACAAAGCGTTTCACAGGAGTGTACCACTCCCTCGTCAGAAGTCAGGGAAAAGGCCTTCTTGGATTTTCAGCTCTTTGAAAATTTCTTTCAGTCCTCATTTCCACCTTTCAGTTCTGCTGCAAGCTTTCATCCGGCTCTGAAACTGTTCCAAAGCAAAAACGTTTGGGAATACATGGTCCCTAGCTACGACGCCAAGTAACGGACAGCAAAGCAATTATGAGATGATCAACATCAAGGTTCTACAAAACCTTCCCAGCCGAACGGAATCCGAAACCCAAAATTTTGTGTGAGGCCGGATGTCTGCAGGCAGGATCTCCTATTTTAGTGTGAATTTTACTAACTGGTAGCCCACAGGCTCATTTTAGAAGTGGAGAAATGCCACTTCAGCCTTTTTAACCTGTGCTCCTAATTTACTGATCTGGCCAAGTGACTGGACTGGAGGCCACAATCAGGCGATTCAGGCTGAAATTCAAGGCTTTGGACTGAGTTTAAATAACAACAATTTTTTAATTTTTTTGAGAGATTTTGAAAAGCAGCCATTGAACAATTATGGTAATTGTATTTCTCAAACAGAATAAAAGCAGTTTCAGTAGCTGGCTGGAAAAATATTTCAGCTACCCAAATAGCACAAAGAAGTGCATTAATCCAAATGGGAAAATGTAAGGAGAGCAAGATTGGGTCAGGCTAAATGCCTCTTAAGTCCAGGCTTTTCTTTCCAGATTCCAAGGGGAGACCCGGAAGCCAGACAGGAGGGCAAGGATCCCTTCCTGTCATCTTGAACAATGGCTAATTAGAGGTAAAGCCTCCAATTGATTGATTGATTGATTGGTTGGTTGGTTGTGTGCCATCAAGTCCTTGTTGGCTCTTAGCGACCACGTAGATAGATCTTCTCCATGATGGTCTGTCCCCAGCCTGGTCCTTCAGGTCTTCCAAATGATGCACCCATCGCCGCTGTAATGGAGTCCCTCCACTTTGCTGCTGGTTGTCCTTCTCTTTCCTTAATTTGTAACCATCACAGCTTAGTCTGATCGGTCCCCAATCTTTTCCTTTTCAGCTTCATTGAAGGATCGTCTTTCCGTGCACAGTTTAACACATCTCTGTGACATCTCCTACTTCCTCCCTTCTTTCCAAGAGAACAAGCGATTTCCAGATGATGCCAGAATAAGGGCAATTTGCATGAAATGAACAAACAATCAGGTCTGAACAAAACAGAAAACTAAATTGCTGGTGTTTGCATTTCTGAAGTAGGTATGGAGGCATAATGAATTCCAAAGGTATTTTTTCATTCGCATGTAAATTGGGCATTTAGTAAGGAGTCAGCTGTGATTAAGGAGACTTGGGAAGATGACTGGAATCCTAGAAGATAGATTGTATGTCATAGATTGCTGTGGATGACTAGGGCTGGAATATAAAGCTTCCTTTCGTTCCTAAAACAACAGAATCAGCAAATCCACATGTCATGGGATAGTTATGATCACCATTAAACAGTTAATGCAATAGAATTACATCCCTGCACGTAATGTTTATGCCTCAGCTGTACGTGGTTCAAGTGTCCTTGCCTTGTGTTGCTTTGAATTTTATGTAAGCACAGGGGCTAGAATAAATGTTTCCAGTTGCAGAGAGATTTGCATAGTGGACTACTAAGTGGAAGGTGGTTGCCAGTAGGCTTCTGTGTTTTTATGAATTATAGTGCATTATTTCCATGGATAAGAAGATGGGGAAAAGAGATCATGTGACAGCATCAGAAGATTCTTTTTCTTCTTTTAACTCCTTCAACTGGGGAAGTAGAGATTCCCAAAGCAAATAATTTATTTATTAATTCTTATATTCATATACAGGTAGTCCTTGCTTAACAATCACAATTGAGACTGGAATTTTGGTTGCTAAGCGAAGCGGTCATTAAGTGAATCTGACCCAATTTTATGGCCTTTTTGGCAGCGGTCATTAAGTGAATCATTGTAGTAGTTAAGCAGACCACTGGTCATTAAGCGAATCATGTGGTTCCCCATTGATTTTGCTTGCCAGAAGCCAGCTGGAAAGGTTGAAAAGGGCAATCACATGACCACGGGATGCTGCAATGGTCATAAATGTGAATGGGTTGCCAAGCGCCCAAATCGTGATCACGTGGCTGTGGGGATGCTGCAACTGTCTTAAGTGTGAGCACCAGTTGTAAGTCATTTTTTTCAGCACCATTGTAAGTCTGAACTGTTACTAAACAAATGGTCATTAAGTGAGGACTACCTGTACTGCCAACTCTATATGGACTCCTGATGGTTTACAATACCTTCATACAAAATTATGGGTATTTATGGTGACCCATCTCTTGAGAAGTCTATCGTGCTGGGAAAGGTGGAAGGGAAAAGAAGAAACGGATGACCACCAGCAAGCTGAATGGACTCAGTTATAGTGGTGATGGATGTACTGTTGGAAGACCTGAAGGACCAAGTCGGGGACAGGTCCACCTGGAGAAAATCTATGTGTTCGCTAACAGTTAATACCAACTGATAGCGTATAATCAATTAATCGAACAAACAAAGTGACCGAAGGATGGGAGGCAAATGCCAACACGTGCTTGATGATGTCACCGCACAACTACTTCAACGTTCATACTTGCATCAGGTGTCAGGATGCAAAGACATAACTGCAGTGTTGATGAGATGAAGCCACCAGGCACACATCACCATTTGGGCATCCTTGTCGTTCCCTCTGAATGCTACTGTATTAAACCATAAAACCAACAATTAAAACCATTAAAAACAAGCAAACGTCTCTTGGAGTCCAGAGCCCCAGCAGCTTTCTAGATTTAAGCCTCTGCCAAATCTGTTTTTACTGCTCTCTGTAAAGCAGCCATCTGGATCTCCAGGGCAGCCTGTTCCAAAGGGATGGACCCATACTGCAAAACGTTGTCCCCTGGCCCCTTTCTCCTTCAACTTCAAGTAGCCAGAGAGAGAACATTTAACTCCCTCCTCCTGCACAAAAAGAAGCATCCTGCTGTGTGATGAACATAATGTGCCTTGCAACCCTTCAACCCAAGTCTTCTATTTTCGACGCCGCCCAGGGCCCTGAAGTGATGCCCATTGTAGAGTCTTCTGATCATATTGCAAGCTTTAGTCAGTGTCTGTCAGTCCCTGAGGTCATCACCTCCATTTCAAAATGTTGCCTCCATCACTTGGGTGATCTGTCTCTCCAGCCTTCCACCTTGCCCAGAGAGAAAGAGCAAATTTGAAAGCAGAAGGAACACCCTGCATTGATTAGATGTTCTGGATTTCAAGGCAAGCTTATGAGAAGGCATTTCCCCCATGACTCAGGATCCATTTGTTGCGTCCTCACCGGGTTTAGTGGGTGTTCCATTGGACAACTGGATGGATCAGCCTTCTTAACCCTCTGGACCAGGCTTCTCAACCTCATTGATTTTAAGATGTGTGGACTTCAACTCCCAGAATTCCCCAGCCAGCCATGAATGGTTGTTAAGCGAGAACTACCTGTAAAGAGAAACTGAATGAGGATCAAGTCTCAAAAAGAATGTAGGAAAGAAGAGTGGATGGGTTGGGAGGAAGGGGAAGACAGAGAAAGACCTAAATGGCTGGAGCTGGCGATCCTCAAGACCGAGAAGAGAGATGTTTAGAGAACAGCAGAAGGTGGGATGAATTCATGTGTGGAAGTGATGGGATCAAGAATTGTCTGCAATAATAGGAAGGTATGGAGACGTGTAGAGAAGGGACTTGTTGAAGCACTAGCTATATCTTCTCTTCTTTTCCCTTTAATACTTGTTGTTCATAATTTTTTCCCCTGTGTTCTGCATAACATTTATTATCCCAAAAGGGAATAGTATCCTGGGTATGTACGTCAACACTTCTTTGGATCAAACCGCGCAAGTATTTGGTGTTTCGTATGCCATCCCAATTCTGAACTTCATTGGAAAGCCCTGTTTCCGTAAAGCTCCGTTACTTTCCTATCAGCACGGGCAGGGGTCCTCAGATGAGCTCCACGTCTGCAATACGCCATATAGTCTATTAACGGACCATCCCATTAAATCAAAATTACATTCTATGTTCAACCAGCCTCGACCTCTCTGAACGGAGAAGGCTAATGCATGACCATATTCCAAAAACAGCTCAAGGATGTGTTGCTGGGTTGGTTTTGCTAAGTTTTCTAACGGCATAGCTTCTAAACACCGTCTATATCCCTGCCGTTTCATCATTATTGGAAACTTTCCCCATCTGAAATGGAAGAAATACATTCACCTATTTAACAGCCTCTTCAGATTTCATTTTGGGAGAAGTGGACGTGCGGTTTCCACAGATCTGCGTTTAGACTTTTATTACTTAATAAGAAAAGTCATTTGTCTTGCATCAGTAAAAAGATCCAATTAGGATCTAGCCACAGCAGTACCTTTTATCTGATTAAATGGTATAAACTATGGACTCCAACAGAACGTGGGAGATCTTTAAATACTGAGGATGGATGGAGGCACAGGCACTGAATATGAAAAGGTTTTTTTTAATATAATCTTCTGAACAGTGAATTGAAGTGCACAAGGGGAAACTCTTCTGCAATTATGAATATTTGGTTCTGAGTTCATGTACAATTGTGTTGCCATTATTTTTCTGACTGAGATGGAACTTAACCCAGCAAATATAAGGAATTATTTTGCACCGCTTTGGGAAGATCTGTTCTTGCTTCAATTATTTTGAAAATGACATTTTCATATTTGCATTTATCATCTAGATGCTAACTAGGGGTGTGCAAAATGTTTTGAATTAAACCATTCTGAATGGGAAAGACCTCATTTTGAATTCAAAACGGACTGCTTCTAGGTCAGAAAAAGTTGTTTGGAGTGTGAAAGGGCAACTATCTTGCGAGTGTTCAAAACTCACCTGAAATGCTTGAAACAGTCTGTTTCACACTTAAAACTGGTGTTTCACATTCAGAAGGAGCCATTCCAAACTCAGAACTGGGTGTTTCAGATTCAAAAAGGGTTGAAGGAAGATGTTTCACCCACCTCTAATTATAACTTACTCTGTCTAGAAAGTAAGTTTGGATAACAGCATCTGGTTAATACCAGCCACAGAGTAACTAGTTGAAGGTCTGTTTTCAGCTGCTAGGAGGTAAATTAGGATCTAGAAGTTATCACTTACAATTTGGGTAAAAACTGATGTGGCAATGGGTTAAGCTTGTGAGAAGACCCATGTGGAGTCAGATCAAAGGTCTGTTTCTGGCTACTTTAGGATTCTGTAGCCATCATCTTCATCATCTAACAAAAATAGATCAGGTTAATTTGACATGTTACTTTTCTATGCACAAATAATTTGTTGCAATGGAGAAACACCGGATGATGTGATTTCCCAAGCTGCAGTTTTTAAATAGTACAAGATACTCTGCCCATAATGAATAGATGCTGTGAAGCTCAGCCTATTTTTTTCCCTGCAAAGCCCTCCAAACTGTCATTGGAGTTGAGGCAACTTCTAACTGGGGTTTTGGCAACTGCATCCCACATGTGGTCCATATGGGAACTTGATCTGCAGGTATGCTGTAAGGCTTGACATTTTCTGCTCATCAAAGTTCCCTAACGAAAGTTCCAGCTGGAAGAAGCAAAATTGGGAATGGAGAAACCACCTTGAAAATTCAGCTCAGGCATCGCTGCTCTTACGAACTCTCTTCAGTTTGTTTTCAGGGAGGAGAAAGATGGTGTCCCATCCACTGGAGGCCCAACCCAACCCAGCTCTGCCTTGCCTGAATTGAAGAACCAGGAGAAGCTTTGAAGAATGTCTTACTCTAATGCTCCTCCTTGCCATAAGGAAGAGAACGGGAGCTCTTAATGCAACTGTCTCTGCCTATGAAACTTAACAGCTACTGTTTTGGCTTAATGAGAAGATATCAGCCATCACTTGAGCAAATAACTGAGCCTTGCTTTGAAAAAAAAAACGGAGCTGCGGCTGGGAGATGTTTGCTTGCTTGCTGGTTTATTTTTTTAGTTTAAAACATTTCGGTGCTGCCTCTAAGGGCAGAACTCCTCCGGAGATGGCTTATACAGCCAGTAGAAGGAAAGGTGAATAAAAAACGACATTACAACAAATGGTCTGCAGAAAATTGCAGAGAGCCAGCGTGGTGCAGAGGTCAAGGCTCTGGGCTGTGTGTGGGGAAGCTCGAAATCAAACCCCTCTTCAACCAAGACCCCTCTGGGGGATTTTGTAAAACAAACTGTCATATGATCCTCTCCGGCTAATAGAAAACTTCCTGATGATGCCCCTGATTGGAAACAGGACAAGGTGCACGTAAACACCGACAGCTCCTTGGAAGGGACCCGGGAGAGAGAGAAGGGCTTTGACGGTTTGCCTTTTTCTGAATCTTCAGAGAAGACAACTCACACTGTTCTCCTCATGGACTGTTGCTCTGGAAATAGAGGATTTTGCTGGAAGAAGATGGCTTACCCTGCAGTATAATTGCAGCCAAGCCATCTGTTATCTAAACAGCTGATTCCAACAACCAAATGCCTGAATGTTGAAGTTGTGACCGAAACCCTTGCCAGATCCCACCATCTTTAAGGTTGGGCTAGGGGGTACCTTTGAAAAGATTTGTTTGGCTGGATGGTGGCCCGTTGGTCGCCCCATCTGTTAACTGCCTAGTCTTATTTCTGGGATCTTTCTGTTGGCTCCTAAGCCACTCCACTTGCTTTAAATTGGTTTAACATGGCAGATTGTTATAACAGCAGAAATATGTTGTCTTCAATACAGGTAGTCCTTACTTAACAACCACAATTGGGACCAGAATTTCAGTTGCTAAGCAAAGCGGTCATTAAGTGAATCCAACCTGATTTTATGACCTTTTTGTGGCGGTCGTTAAGTGAATCGCTGTGGGCGTTAAGCAAACCACGTGGTTGTTATGCAAATCACATGGTTCCCATTTATTTTGTTTGCCAAAAGCCAGCTGGGAAGGTCGAAAATGGGTCACATGACCATGGGATGCTGTAATGGTCATAAACGTGAACTGGTTGCCAAGTGCCAAAATCGTGATCATGTGACTGTGGGGATGCTGCGACGGTTGTAAGCGTGAGGAAAGGTTGTAAGTCGGTTTTTCCAGCACTGTTGTAAGTCCGAACTGTCACTAAATGAATGGTTGTTAAGTGAGGACTACCTGTATACCTTAAGTCATCTTAAAAATGTCCTTTTATGATAGACAGACATAATCTGACCAAACTGGAGGATTTCTTTTCATTCTATTGTTTTCAGTGGAAGAGTAATAGTTATTTAGGAACAGAGATCAAAGAAGAGAACTAGTAAATTCCTGAATATATCTCCTCAGGAATAAAATCTATTTTTGCCTTTGTGCTCAGATCTTTGAGGCTGTAAGTGATGAGGATATTGGAAGGGCTTTCATTATGAAACAGTGAATTTTTTAATTTGAGAGAAGCATTATAATTATAATCTTTTTGGTTGGTAAAATTAAAGTAGGTTATGAGAGTTGCACTGCAAAAGCCCCTCTGTTTAATGTCTAAAGACTTCTTTCCCTGCAGAGGATGGGAAGGAAGTTCATTTTATTGTTTAAAGGAGAGAAGATAATAATGTTGATGCTTCGGTGGTGTTAGACAGAAATTTAGAGCCTGGCATACTCGTTTGACCTCAGTGACAATCTCTTCATTAATTATTTGAACTTAACTTGTTACTGCAATTAAATGAACAACCATATAACCTCTGTACTAGGAGAATCATTAGCTGGTCAATAATGGATGGAGGAGAAGGGTTTGCGCGCTTCTAGCTAACGTTGGGGAAACGCAGATTTTTTTTTCTTTAACAGAGTAAATTAAAAGCTGCCCCAGTCAGCCAATAATTTCTCAGCCGCTTCCCTGTGTCCATTAATAATAATAATAATGGTAATAAAGGTAATAATGATTATAAACGGCCTTCTTGACCAGAGCAGACAACTGTCATTGGAAGAGCAAAGGAATGGAATAAAACCCAAGAAATCCTTTTCTTGACAAAAGAATGCTAATGATTCCCTCCTTCCCCCCAATGCAACCATAACCACAACTTCAAACAGACCAAGAAACAAACCACAACTTCCAGATTAGGAGGTGATCTCTGTGGCAGAGCGCTGGAAAGTCTTTGGCCCGAGAGATCAGAAGAAACACACTCCAGGCATTTCTATAAAAATAAATGTATTTACAGAAAGCACAAAACATAAGCAGGTTCCATATCCATAGGTGGATAGGCTCAAAAAGCTTCTTACATAAACATATTTACAAGCTCATGCATTCACACGCAGAGCTGGGAGAACAAGCTGCTGCTGGGCTAAAAACAGATACTAAAAACTTTCTGGTGGCAAGCTTCTCCCCAGGCAAATCAGCAGCTTTATCTTATATGGTCATTCTTTTCACACCCAACCTGAGGATACTTAAGTTTGACCTGTTCACCCTGCCAAAGTGATTTATTACCATAGTAACTTAGTGGCTTGCTGCTTGCAAACAACCAAATACCAACAATCTCTTGCAACCGACTCCTGTTTGTTTCCCATTTTTAAAATGAAGGGTTATTTTATTTTAATTTTAAGGCCCCCCCCACCAGCTAGATTCACTGCCCAGGTCCTACCGTCTTCTGTGAGATGACCCAGGAGACCATCCATAGCAAAATGCAGGCCTCAGCCACTTCAAAAATCACTTAATTCTGGTCTAATTCTTGGAGAATTCTGAACAGCAGAACTTGGAAGCTGCAGGATGGGCCTATGCATTTAGAAAAAAGCATCCTGTCCTGTGGATGCAGAATACGAATGGAGAAATCATTCACTTCAAGCTGCAGTCTAGATTTACTCATCTGAGTACAGCCAGTTTCAGCATAGATAAACATCGCATTACACGGAGAATTTTCTCTATTTCTTGCTTCATCTTGGAACCCAATTCCAGGTGCTGGAGCTGTTGCCTTTAAAACCAGAGACATCTCTATTTCAAGAAGCATCTACCGCTGCTCATTTAGTTGGGTCTTCAAGGAAAACTATGTCCCATGGTCCATCATTGGACCTTCCATGATGTGATAGCAAGTCTCCAAGCTCTAAGTTGGGCCCCTTTTTGCAGGCATTTTAGCACATATTGATTGCTATGTCTTGTATTCTGTATTTATTTTGTCGCTTCCAGTCAGTCTTGACCCCCAGTGACTACCTGGACAAGTCCATACAGTTTTCTTGGCAATGTTTTCAGGAGTGGTTTGCCCTGGCCTCCTCCTTCCTAGGGCTGAGAGAGAAGGACTGGCCACAGGGTCACCCAGCTGGCTTCCAGGCCTGAATGAAGACCAGAAGTCATGGTCTCACCGCTTCTAGTTTTTAATCTCCACACCAAATGGGGCTCTTTGCACTACCATCAACTTTGGAACGCAAGCTCCTGGGATCCCACTGCTTTTCTATCCTGCTTTGTGGAATTTCCTGGAGAACCTAGTTGAATGTTTGTGAAGTAAGAGGAGTCACCCGGTTCGCTTTGTGCCTAAGGTGGGACGAGACTCACAATCCCCAAGTTTCTAGCCTGGTGTCTTTAAGCACAACACACGACTGGCCGTCATTGTGCCTTGGGCATTCATTGGAAACTGATACCAATTTCCACCTTCCCAACCCATTTTTTTTTTAACAGCTGAGCATCTCTCTCCATATTGCATTTTTCTATTGTTGCACTGTGGCCTATCAATTTCTGAAATGGTTATTGAAGTTATTTGCTCGTCGTTGTAAAGATTGTTACTGAAAGCTGACGCGGGCCATCCCCTGGGAGTTCGAAAGCAGCAGATTTCTTGCCGTACGGTAGCTGTGGCATAAAGACACTGCACCCCAAAACATCTTGAAGTTTATTTTTAAGAACCTAGTCCATTTTCTGACTGTGCAGGAGAGGGATCTACCAGTGAGATTATGGGATGTTCCTGAAAGCCAGATTTGCTTCCAATTCTGCTGGTTCAGTATGTTATTCTAATAATGAAGCTGCCTTTACACAAAGCAATTTATTCTCAGATTTTAGCCTCCCTCCCTCCCTCCCTCCCTTGTTTTCAGATTACACTGTTTTCCCACAGGGAATTCTGAATTATGTGTCATCAGTAGAATAGTAAACTAACTCAGAATGACAATTTTTACAACAGCTTGGGGAACTGGAACTGTGTTTTTACTATGGGCTATTGCTGAGCAGTGTGAATTTAGCACTGGAGGAAGACACGGAGTGGACACAGCAAAGTTGTTCCTGTTTTTGCTTGTCGCATAGACACCCCATCTGGTTTCCTTATGGAAACTTCTTTCATATCTTCTGTTCTCCAAATCCCCTTCTTGTTAAAACCCTTCTCTAGGCCGATTATACAATGTATTGATCTGCTCATATGTTAGAAATCAGCTGCAGGTAACTCTCTCGATTTCTGGATCAATAATAATGCTTCAGGGGGAGGATTTCATCCTTTCTTTTTTTTAAGCCATCTTGTGAGGAGTCTCATCTCAGCCTTGCTGAGTCCTATTCTTCATCTACCTAGACTCTCCCAGGCAAGCAAGACGTATATAATAGCAGGTAGGACCCAGTCATCCAGCACGGTGCAATCCTTCTCAATTATTCATATCCGGCCACGTGTTGCTTCTGTCCTCAAAGACTTTTTTTGTTTTGGGTGCCTTCAAGTCAGTCTTGACTCCTGGTGACTGCCTGAATTAGCCCCTATGCTGGGGTCTTCAGGATCTAGACCCTTTCCTTTACTTCCTTTGCTTTTAAATCTGTCACTCCCCTCTGCATCTGTTTCCAGATCTTTCTTATGTTTTTTAAGAAATTCCTGCGCTTTTGAGATAGTATTCAGTTTGTATCTTCGTTGTTTAAACATAACATGAACTCCCTCCAGAATTTCCCATCTGAAGGGAATTTTATTTCTTTTTAAGACATCAGTAAGAAAGAAGTATTCTCTTCTCTTTTTAAGTATTTTCAGTGGTCTGTCCTTCAGGATCATGATTTCGTCTCCTTCAATGTTAATTTTTTTTTACCATCAGAGGCCTGGATTATCAATTCTTTTGTCCTCTTTCTTGCAAATTCCATTATTATGTCTCTTGATTTCCTGTGAAAAAAGGTAAAGGTTTCCCTTGACGTAAAGTCCAGTCGTGTCCGACTCTAGGGGGCGCTGCTCATCTCCGTTTCTAAGCCTTGGAGCCGGCGTTGTCATAGACACTTCCGGGTCATGTGGCCAGCATGACGACTCGGAACGCCGTTACCTTCCCGCCGAAGCGGTACCTATTGATCTACTCACATTTGCATGCTTTCGAACTGCTAGGTGAGCAGGAGCTGGGACGAGCAACGGGAGCTCACCCCGCCGCGCGGTTTCGAACGCCGACCTTCCGATCGACAGCTCAGCGGTTTAACCTGCAGCGCCACCGCATCCCTGATTTCCTGTGAACCTTTGCATATTTCGAGTTAACTCTATATATTTTTTCTATATTTTCTTCTAATTTTTCTTCATCCCAGTCAATTAAATTAGCAAGCATCTGAATTACTATTTCTCTGATTTCTGGCTCTTTTTTTTCTGGTACTCCTCTAAGCCTAATACAGTATTCTTTTTCTTTTAACTCTAACACAGTTAAACGGTCTAATTCAGTGTCCTTTTCCCATTTTAATTTCTCCACTCTTTCTCTTACTTCTTGGATATCTGCTTTTATTATTTTGTCCATTGTCTCTAACTTATGGTCTAATCTTTTCTCAAAGCCATCGATTTTCTCTTCCAATAAATGAGTTAAATTTTGAGTGATGTTTTGAACTGTTTTCTGTGTAGAGTCTTCAAACATGGCTTTCAACCATTCACCTTCCCCTGCTTCTGAGCCTCTCCTAATCTGTCTTCTTGTATTCATTTTGTTTTGTAAATATCCTTCTTAATTTTTTAGCTTATCTTAACTATTAATCCTAATACACTATTTGTTTATATGTTACAATATACAATATCTATTTGTACTTATACAGTACAAAATATGCTTAAGTATTTATATAAAGCTATAGTATATTACAATATGGAGAGATGAATTAATTAAATAAATCAGTTTTCCCCTTATCTCAGCAAGGACTTATAATAAAGATTTCCCCCCCCCCAATCGTAAAGTTTTTTTTTTCCCCCCTACTTAGGAAGTTTCTTCTTTTTTCTTTATTTAGTCAGTAATTATTGTTCCTTACAGGAAAAAAACCTGTAATTTATATTAAGGTAGAGAAATATTTGGCATTTTATTGTTTTATTCCTTTAAGGCATGAATGATAATCATTGTCTTTTGCTGCATGCTGTAACCCTGTTAAGAGTTCGTGTGAGTTTAATCTGTCGCAAGTGGTCTTGGCAAAATCTGATTTTGAAGTGGAGTGGATTCCTTAATAAAATGAATGACTATTTTTACAAAGAACAAGAGTAATGGGTCCCTACCGCAGACTCAAGAAGTGAACTTGTCTGCAGAGGTGAAATAGCTGCAGCTGCTTTTATGGAGTGAAACAAAAGTAAGAACAGAAAACAATCACATCCAACATGTAAGTTAACATTTAGAGAATGACTTCCCAGCCTCTCTACTTGCTAAGAAATTATGTGCAGCTGCGTCAAAAACAAAATGCTCAAATATTTTTCCTCTTCTTCTCTTCCTTTTGGCATGGATCATCTTACAAGTAGTCCTTGTTTAATGACCATTTGTTCATTGACAGTTTGGATTACAATGGTGCTGAAAAACCCAAATCATGGCCGGTCCTCACACTTATGACCTTTGCAGCATCCCTATGGTCACATAATCATGATTCGGGTGCTTGGCAACCGGTTTGCATCTATGACTGTCACAGCATCCTATGGTCATGTGATCACCATTTTTGACCTTGCCAGCTGGCTTCTGGCAAGTAAAATCAATGGGGAAAAGTATGATTTGCTTAACGACCATGTGGTTCACTTTATGCCTGTGGTGATTCACTTAATGACCATTGCAAAAAAGGTTGTAAAATCAGGTCAGATTTGTTTAATGACTGCTTCACTTAGCAACCAAAATTCTGGTCCCAATTGTGGTGGTCATTAAGTGAGGACTACCTGTACTTGTTGGAAATACAGCGGGCTGATCTTTTGCAAAATGGACCATCATTTTCAATGTTGCTGAGATATTCATCGCTTGCAGCCGGTCCTTTGGTTTCCAAACGGAACTGCTTGAAATATAGTAGCCAAAATGTCTTGTGAAAAAGCCTGTGGGATAATTTGGTCTTCAGCAGAAATACCCCTGGCTGAGCCTCAGAATGCTAGCTTACTTTTATAGCTGGCTAACAGTTGTCTGGAACAGGAATTCAGAGTCAAGACTCTTCAGTGTGATAATCGAAAGGGAAGCTATTGCATCGAAAAATGCTCTCGCATGCATTCTGAATTCTTAAAGTAAGGAAACATTCCACGGGAAGAGCTCTTAATAGAAATTTGCTTTTTCTTTGCTTACTCTCAACTAAGTGCTCAGCCAAACTTTGCAAATTAACAGTGCAGGAACAAGAACATGGTGTATGATTCTCCACTTCCTTTTTTTCTCTTGCAAGGCGGCTCTTGACATTTGATTAGACCGGCTGTTAAAACCTAGGCAAACTTAGGCATCACTCTGGGAGCTGAATTTTTTAAAAAAAGAGAATCTTGACATTTGGGTATTCACTTGTTCATTCCATTATGTCAGTAATTAGATTTGTATCCTACTCTTCAGCTGGAACTCTCTTGTAATAACAGTAAAATATAGACCTGACTAATACTGTAAATCTTGTACTTAAAAAGTAATTATTAAGGGACCCAAATGAAATGGAAACAAGAGAGACCTTTGGGAGGTGGAAAACAGAAGGACGAGGAGAGATCTTCATAAAAACAGGATGTCAACACAGGAGGGAAATGGAGATAAAAAACAAAGCAAAGCCTTTTGCATCAAGAAAATCTTTCCTGCTCCTAAGTACTGGCAGAACAGGGGAACAGACACGTTCGCATTTGGGGAGGACTTCAAATAATTCTCCCCCCACCCACAGAGAGGCTGTGTGTGTGTGTGGTTGAATTCTGCAGCTAAACGTAAATTCAAGGCTTAATAATGGATTTATGGCCACCGAAAGCTGAATTTTCATTGCTTTGGAGTTTTTAATAGGCTGCTGTGTGTCTGATGCATTTCCCAAATGTTTGTATGGCTTGGAAGCGATTATGTTGCCCATTAACGCTGATGAGGCATTGCTGAGAATGGCTGGGATAACTAGTAACACCTTATGAAGCCATTATTAATGAAGACTCCCAGGAAGCTGCACTGATAATGGCCAACAAATTATTTCTCCATGGCAGTGATGTGGAGGTTTGTGGCCAAGCAAGTCCATCTCCATCAGGGGCCTCAATAACCGTTCGGCTGAAAGGCAGTTTTACTGGGCTGGGGGTCTGTTTCCCATTTGCTAACAACAGAGGTTAGCGAAGGTACAGGACCCACAAATCAAGCTGAGAAGAACCAGAACAACAACTGTGTTCAGCTGCAGTGGCACACCTCTTATTTTCTAGCACCCTCCTTCCTCACTGCTGAGACCCAGTCTGGCATGGCGGTTAAGGGCTCAGACTAGAAACCGGGAGACCGGGAGTTCTAGTCCCACCATAGGCACAAAGCCCTCTGGATGACCTTGGGCCAGTTCCTCTCTCTCAGCCTCAGGAAGGAGTCAATGGCAAACCACTTCGGAAAATCTCGCCCAGAAAACTGTAAGGACTAGACCAGGCAGTTGTCAAGAGTCAGTGTTGACTCAAAGGTGCGCATGGGTATCCACACACATAGAAAGAGGCGCTACATGACTGGCTTCATCCTTATTCTTCCTTGCACTGTTGGTTCAAATCCCATTAAAGGGTTGAATTTAGAACATTTCGTATGGATGATACCTACCCCAGAGGAGACCCAGTAAGGATGGAACTGGTTGAGTAGTGCCTCCAATTGGTCAGTAGGTAATATAACATTTGAAGCTGCATAAGGCCCCCTCCCTTAAGGGGTGGTGGTCTTGAGGCCTGTAGCGTGAGGCCCAAGGCCACAAAACTAAGAAAACTTCCTAGTATGAAAGCATATAGAAAACACAAAGTTGTACTTGCATAGCTTCCTGTGTTGTTGTTATCATTTTTTTTACAGGCAAAAGATCTCCACCCTACTGTAGGGGAACCAGAAGGTTGGACTCCTTCTTCTGATGGGCCAACACTTTCCAAATTTGGCTAATGTAACTTATTATATTGATTCTATACATCTGTTCTGGAGAAGCTCTTTATTTTGAGCTGGTGTTTTTTGGAAAGACCAAGTGGGAAGAAAAGCAGGAAAGGTTTTCAGTCTGAACTTTATAATTCAAAAAATATCTGACTGGGTGCATTTCTTTCCTTGTCTTTGCAGGATGAAAGGAATCAAGTATTAACCACCAACATTTGGCTACACATGGTAGGTTTTAAAGAGCAGATTTCCTTTGGAAAGGGTGATTGTATCATAGTTTCTTGCAGCAAAAGAGGAGAAGGAGAAGGTGGGGCTGTTGAACGGGTTTAAACGGATTTTGGTTTAAAAGCTAGCTCAATCTTCGCCCACTGTGACGGAGTTAATGAATGAGTTCGGTGAATGAAAAGTAGAGAAAATTCCATTGGAAACCCTGTATGAGGCCCTGTCAAATATTAACTGCTGTTGTGCATCAGCTGTCAAGTAGACAAGAGTCTTGAAGGTGTCTGTCACATCAGGCAGGGTTTTAACAATGCTTGGTTTTAGGCCATGCCAGCTGTCCCTTGCTGGAAGTATCAAAAAACTTCTTTAGAATATAAAATATCAAGGAATTAGCTAGGAATACCCATGTGTTAGGAAGCTACGTTAGTTTTTATTTATTGTTAAGTCAAATGACCACATTACATCATGATAGGGTATCAGCATACTCACATAGAGTAAAATTGAGGCAATATGTTGAGATAGACAAAAAGTGTGCAGTCACCTATTCAAATAAATCCATCTCCTTGGCAATTGACCCCAATCTCTTCTAGGTAGGATGGCTTGAATGGTGTTTAGTTCTAAACTTGGCAATCTTTTGGTTTGCCCATGTGTTTCTTCCTTGAAGGAAGTTGATGGGGGTCCCAATGGGCTGTCTTGTCAATTAGTGGCTCCATAAAGTTGGCAATCAAAGAGGATATGTGTGATGTCTTCTACACATGAGACACTACATATACATTTCCTTTGAACTGATGGGATTTGCCTGTGTTTTAGCATAGAATCCAGGAGCTCAGAGCTTGCTGTGGCTAAGGCTCTCCTTTGGCCCTGTGTCAGACCCACTGGTAGGTATTTTCCTGGTTGGAAAATCTTGTTATTTCCATCTAAATTCATGGCAGAGAAATCTGGAGACGGGGGCATTTGTAGGAGGAAGGGGTTCAAAAAAGTCAAGATGTCAGCCACCACCACAGAAAGCCCACCCTTTTGATGTGCATCATGAGACCCAAAGAAAGGGGTGGAGTTTTGATCATGACATCATGGCTGCCCTCTCGACTTCTTTGACCCTTCCCTGTGGATGCCCTTGTCTGGTTTTTTTTGTTGTTTATTCGTTCAGTCGCTTCCGACTCTGCGTGACTTCATGGACCAGCCCACACCAGGGCTTCCTGTCGGTCGTCAACACCCCCAGCTCCCCCAGGGACGAGTCCCTCACCTCTAGAGTATCATCCATCCATCTTGCCCTTGGTCGGCCCCTCTTCCTTTTGCCCTCCACTCTCCCCAGCATCAGCATCTTCTCCAGGGTGTCCTGTCTTCTCATTATGTGGCCAAAGTATTTCAGTTTTGCCTTTAATACCATTCCCTCAAGTGAGCAGTCTGGCTTTATTTCCTGGAGTACGGACTGGTTTGATCTTCTTGCAGTCCAAGGCACTCTCAGGATTTGAATTCATTTTGGGTGCATTCTAGCATCCTTTGGGGGGTGTCCCAAGGACCCTTTTTGGAAGAAGCAGATTCCTGACTTCTAGAAAGCAGATTCTCTGCAGAGGCTGCCCCTTGACTAGAGATAGGGAGAAATGGGTTTAAGGGTGCAGTTTTTTGCTCCATTAAAGGAATATAAACATTCTGGCTGGGGCTTGTGAAACTGGTAGTACAATCCATGTGACTGCTGGATGGGTTGGCAGATATGAGGGAGACTCCCAGGACTGGCATTTCTTAGAGAAATTAATTTGAGGAATCTCCATTCTGCTTTCCAATTTTCCAGCAGCCTTATTCAAAATCCAATTCAAAACCCTGGTTCAAAGTTTGTTCCCTTGTTAGGGAATTGAGGCCTGAGGACAAAAGAGTAAAATGAATCCATTTGTAGATAAAATGACCCATTCATAGATAAAATGATATTTGTCCAGCAATCCTTGCACTGCCTTTTGGCTCCTTGGATGGGAAGGAGTGGGCTTGAAAACGAAGTGCTTCCCACCATGGTCTTCAAGCCTTAATCCAGAAGGCGACCCTTTTAGAGAGAAGCTTTATTGTAAGGGAGCAGTTTCTTCTTACACCTGTGGTCTGTCGCCATTCTTTTGAACGGTGGGTACCAATCTCAACGTGACAGCTGCAATCACAGGCTCTGCAAAAAAGAGAGAGAGAGAAACTCACAGAGAAGGGATGCTAATTCAATTTGTCATGCGTGCTGTCATTGGCAAAACCACCAGAATTTCTTTTCTTTTTTCTAAGTACTGCAAGTCCAGAAATCACGGAGAACATTGGAGATGGGGGAGGGATAAGGGGGAGATTGGACAAGGTTGATTTCCAAGAGTGAAAATGAAAGTGTCTACAAAAAGGTCTCATTAAAGAAGATGTGCCTCAGGATTAATGATCTTCCACGTTGGCCCGGGACCAAAGTTTTCCATGCAAAACACACTTTGCCCTTTTTTGGCGATTGATTCCTGTGACCGTTTTTGTCCATCTGCCAAATGAACTTTTAAGCTGCCTTTGGCTTTCAGTGCTGAGGCGTGGCTGTTCCTGAGTGTTCAAATCCTTGCTTTGCTTTGAAGACAGATTAATTCCCAGTGCAGACATTTCAGGAGGGGAGAGAAAGAACTCTGTTGGTCAATGTCAGAAACTCTGCAGCAGGTTTAAAATTCCATGGATTCTAAACTGGTGGACATGTTTTTTGAATTGTGGTTCAAAATATCCCCCAAATTATGAGTTACCTGCCCTTGGTTACACAGTGACCTCTCCAAGGGTGAGTGGGGGCAAGTAAGGGCAGAAAATGATGTCTTTGTTGACATGGGGTAGGGGGAAAAATAAGGAAGAATGCTTCAGCTCTATCCAAGGAGTTCAGAAGGAAGGAAAGAAACATGTAGATTCAGTTCAACCTTATTGAGGGTGAGTGAGGGCAAGCAAGGGCAATGGAAAGTGAAGTTTCCACAAGGTGAGGAAGCAAAACCTACAAGGCTTCAGGGATAATATATTTCTCATTCATTCATCAACATCATGAATAGGTATTTCTTTCTCAGGGGTTGGGTTGCCATCATGCAGCCGCTCAAGAAGGAAAATATGAAAAAGTATAGCAAGATGATAGAATGAACAAGATGCTGGAGTAGAACTGGGAAGGCAGGATATACATCTCATAAAGAAAAGAAATAAAAATAAACAGAGAGGCACAAGTTCTTTAGAAAACTAAGAAACGAAGAAAATAATTCATCAACATGTAAAAAAGACATCTGAAGAGTTTTGCCAGCACTGGAAAAGGTAAGAATTCAGATTTAACCCTGCCTCCAGCATCGTACATCTGTCCACTTAGAGGGAACGCAGGAACTCTGGGCTGATCATCGACCTGATTGATGGATTGTAAAGAGGAAAGCTAATGATCAGCTCCACAGCAGGTCAGCGTAACCAGGAGCACAGCTTGCGGAGTGCAGAACAATTATTTGGTGGGAAGTGTGTGACTTTGAGAAGGCAAAACAAATGACCAGAGCATGCTGCAAATTTAAAAGGCACCCACCTGAGGCATTCTCTATTTGACATTGTGCAGAAATCTTGCTGATGGGTTCAAGTCAAAGAGCGATATTTAGTGCTCTTTGGTTCTTCAGCCTTTTCTCTTAGAACTGGCTAAGACTGTTGGCAATACACGAAGTTAATACAAAGGGGAGATTCACTTTGGAAGAGTTTAGGGGCAAACTCCATGTTCTTTGCTGTATCCTTTAGAAGGAGAAAGGCAAAGTTTGGATCTGGGTTGATCCAGTCAGAGCAGAGCCACTGAAAACATCGTGAATGTGTGGGCCTACTTTAATTTAGGAAAATGTAGAGCTGTCTAATTCAGTCTTCCCTAACTCAAGGAACCTCCAGATGTTTCAGTTGGAAGAGAAATGAAATCAGCATCCTGGAAGGTTCCCAAGTTGGGGGGGGGGGCAAACTGGTCTAATTTATATAGTAGTTGGTTGTTATTTTTTTCAGTGCTATAGAACCTGCAGTGGTTGTGTTGCACTTGTATTTCATGCCCACGCATCACATGCAGATTTTATCACATGTGGATTTTGTATGCAGCTATGAGCAATATATTCCCCCCCCCCTTTTTTTCTTTTTTTTAATCCCATTTTTCTAGGTAACTTTCCACAATAATACACTGTTTGGGGAGATGTATCTTGAGGTGGACGCTATCTGATGTGGGGAATTAAGTTCCTGTGGTGGATTCCGTTCTGACGTACCCATTGTTAAACTGGAAATTCAGAAGGGTGCGTTGCAACCCACCACAAAATTGTTTGGATAAAGTGTGGTCTATAAATAGCTATATAAATAGGTGAATAAATAAAACAAGCTGAACGAAAGATGTTTGTGCAGCAAGGTATCCTGAGAGTTTGGAAGTCACGCTCCTGCTTGGACCGATGTTGCCAGCATCTCTTTCCTGAGATTTCAGATTTGGATTCCTTTGATTTCTGCAGCTTCCTTGGACACATCTCCTTTCAGAGCTTCTGGTTCATTGTGGGAAGGTTGCAGATCAGAAGAAAAGTGGGTGGACTTCCTTCCTAAGCAGACATCTGCATGCTTGAAAAAAGCGTCCACTTGCCATCTCCGAGTGAACTAACCACCAAAAGACTTTTAAAGGATTAGTTTTTAACAAAAGGAAAACACGGGAAGAATTTCTTTATAATCAGGCAGTTTCTCCATCAACAGTCTTTTGAGCGGAAGCAGCTTTCTCAACAGCATCAACAGGGAGATTTTTAGCAGTCCCTCTAACGGGCTTCTAACTGGTTATTTCAGTCGACTCTTTTTCAGCCATAAAGACCTATACAACTTACCCCTCTAAAGAGAACTGTAATTGGGATGTACGAAGAGTGTGTGTGTGTGTGTGTGTGCGCGCGCACATAATATTCCAATTTTCTGCTTGAGATGGCTTGCTGTATGGCACAAACATCCTGTGCTGAAGTTTCTTTTATAGGCAGTTATGTGCAATTGGGTGACCTAAAACACAAGTTTGTATTTACCATCAAAACATTGTTTTTTAGGATCTGGGCAGGACGTCAACATGGGGGACATTGAATTCCATGGACTGGCATCTGATATAAGCCAAGGTGATGTCTCATACTCCATGGCATCATCACGTAATTTGTGTCCGTTGCACATAAAAACGTGACAGGTGCAAATTACATGGTTTGTATTACGTTTGCACAGACACTGTGGCACTTTTGACATCCCTTGCCCCTGCAGACATCTGGGTTCTAAAGCAGCAAGTTGGTGCTAACAGAAAAGCAGATTAGCCTCTGGCTGGTTGCTCATCTTTGGCTTTTTCTGTTTCTTTTTCAAGTATTGGACAGATTATTACCTCCAGTGGAACATGTCTGAGTACCCTGGGGTGAAGAATGTTCGCTTTCCTGCTGGGCAGATATGGAAGCCAGACATCCTTCTGTATAACAGGTAGGTCTACTCGATGCTAAAGCAACTGATGTCATTTGCAGGTAAAGGAGATGGGTCCCTTTGTTTTTTTAACGTCCCCTTCCAGAGCTGCATCCTTTGATGCTTCTCTTCCTTTTATAAGCACTTGTCCATTTTACTTTTACTGTTTCAAAAATGTAAATGGTTTTGGTTTTACATTTTTGGTTTTATGTTTATTTTTTGTCTGATGTCCCCCCAACCCTCCCACCCTGCTCCAAGAACCACTCTTGATTCATGAATTTTGCCTTTTAATAGTTTCAATAACTGTATCTCTCTCTCTCTCTCCCTCCATATCTACAGTATCTCTCTATCTCTCCATCCATCCATCCATCCATCCATCCATCCATCCATCCATCCATCTCTCTCTCTCCTCATCTCTCTCTCTCTCTCTCTTCTACATTCCACCTTCCTCTTTGGAATGTACCTTCAGGACAGCAACGAAATACAGAATACACGATAATTATAAATAATTGTATTTATGTATTTATAAACAATATAACACAACATAAGAATATAGCTATTGAACCTTGAAGGTCTGCCTAAAGAGGTATGTCTTTAAAGGTTTCCTGAAGGAACAGAATATGCAGACTAAATGCCACTCACAAGGACTTGTCTTACACAGCCTGGGAGTGAACCACATCAATGTGACTCTGAGAGCAACTCTCATTTATTTGGCTGGACGGGTTGGTAACTGTCCTTTAAGAGTCAGGCCCCATTACCCCTCCACAGCATCAGATTGATCAAGTTCTAGCCGCAGTTAGGGAGGCTGGAAAAGGAGCCATTGAAAAAGGAAGAGGATCCCACCTCAAGGATAATGGAGACGGGATGCTTATGTCAACAGGCCTCTCCAAAGTCTTGGGACTATCCTTAACTGGGTGGGTTTGGGGGCATTATTCATGAAATAGAGGGAGACAACTGGAAGCATCTTAGATCACTGCTTCCACAAGCAAGAACAATGGGCTGTCACCTTGCCGCTCATCTCGTTCCCATTTATAGGTCATCTCAAGAACCAGTGTGCATCTCCTTAGGCTTCGGCAGAAATGGCTTCCAAGTTACAGTATTTCCACCCAGATGTATGAGTTGTGGAGAACCTAAAATTAGTTTGGGGAGCTCAGAGAGGATGGCCCCCTTTGGCCAACTGATATCTGCCAATATGGAGTGGCACATGGTCCAAAAGCAGGTTGGAGTAGAGATGCAGGGTGTTCTATATGCGCATAAATGTCTCAGCCACTAGGAATGGCATCTTCTGTGAGATGATCAGCTGAAGCTCCTAGCCTAAGAAATCAGATTTCAGAGGAAGACTGAAAGAGTTTTCTGAAAAATGCCTGGATTGCGGCGGAAATTGCTGAGGTTATAAATAATACCTTGTAGCAGTCTGGGAAGAAGGCATTTCTTAAGATGCCTTTGTATAAATGCATACATTAACAGTGACACTGGCAAATTGCACAGAGTTGTCACTTAGCTGCACAATATTGTTGCTGCTATAATTATGCTTTCATCACCGGCTTAATTACCAAGTCGTATTTCATTATGGAGACAGAGGAAGAGAACACGAGAGCGGTAAATTTTTATTCAACACCATCCAGTAGAATTCAGGCATTCTCAGCTCCCTTAGCACAACATCAGCAGAGGCTTATGGCTGAATAATAAACACGTCCCTCATTTGGGAACGAGAAAATCACACAAGAACTTAACAATGCTCCTAGCCCAACCTTTCCACAGCACTGGCTATATGGTATAAGAGCAAACCTAAGTTGTGGGAGAGGGTCATAGGTCCACGCAGAGCACCTCCTTCACATCACAGGCATCTGAAGTTTGATCCCCGTCATCTCTGTTTCCGGGGATCAAGTTGCTAGTGACCTCAGCGGACTGAGATCAAGAAAAATAGCTGCCAGTCAGAATATGTAAATCTGAACAAGAGGAACCAGGGCCATAGCTTAGTGGTTTAGCAGACATTTTACAAGTGAAACTTCTCAGATTCATTTTCCAGCTTCTCCAGGTAGAGCTGAAGAAACATCTACCTGAAACCTTGTGGGGTTTTTGCTTAAGACTACGATACCTTGGTTGCAAAAATTCGAATAGCCAAGAGCTAGGAGTTTTCGGTCTTCAGGCCTGGGCTGAGTTCATAATCCTGGAGCGCTAAGGGTTTTAGATGTTCCTACTAGTCTCACCATTACTGCAAGGACATGTTTAAGGTCCATCCTGGTAAATAACTGAGCCGTTCTTCACATGCTGGGCTTTTGTGAATATTGGGAGGGACCTAAGAATATTGAGAGGAATCTAATGCAATCTAAGGCTTGGGGTTCAGCATAAAACCCTTTGCTCTCTCTTAAGCATTCTTCCTTGGTGGTTTAGGCGACAGAAATATGATCTTAAAATTCTCTTCTCTGGCTGTTTTGCTCACAAATTGCCCTTTCAAACCACTTTGACGGCTGTCCGTGCCCATTCATCCTGCTAAGCTTGCTTCTCTATGTGTGGTGAGTGATATTTATGCACCAGATAGAAAAGCTTCATTGGTGAATGCCAGCGAGAGAAGGGATTAAGTCGGAGGGCAGATTTAAACGTTTCCAGGGAGTTTGTCATATTACGTGTTTTGGTTTGCCTGCTTCTGCTCAGCCCTCACTGACTGCCTCACTGGTCTTTCAAAACGGTGAAACCAAATTCTTGGCTGAATACGCCGATGGGTGTCACCAAAACTTAAAGGCCCTTCAGCGTTATTCCTGCAATGAAAATAGGAACGGCTTTCCAGACCCGCAGCACCCAAAGCTGAAAGATACACATCTATGCAGATTTCCAAGGAGATCCTTTGCTTCCGGAAAGAATTGAGCCAAACTGTCTTGTAAGATGCTTTGTGAAGGACAGGTTTTCCTGGATTCTAACAGTGAAGCAAAGGGTCCACATATCTCCATTCTACTTGCCTTCTCTGATGTTTGCAAAAGCCATGAATTGAAAGCCTCTTTCAGGTTTTGCAAATGCTGGGAGAAGCTGCAAAGAGGCTGATAGCTTGTTTGAAGCCAATCAAAGCTGCCTTGAGTAGGCCAGATGTGAGCAGCAATCTTGTGAAGGGTTTTTGAAATTAGGCCAAAGACCTCCTGCAGCTTGGTAAATTGCCCCACGCTGCCCTCACCTGTTTCTTTTGGTGTGCATTTGATCACCAGCCAAACGCTGAATATTTTAAAGTGGACTTTCCTTGCCAGCATTTTCATCTAAAGGGCACATTTTTTTGATGCGGCCAGACTCAAGGTCAGCCACTCACAGATGCCGATCTGAAGTCCGTTACACCCAAGTCGCTGTTGCTGTGGTGAGATGGAAAATGGGTGGGAGTGAAATATGTGAGATAAAGCCCTTTAGGCTTAATCCAGGATGCTTACTAAGGATTGTATTTCTGGTAGTCTTTAGAGCAGTCTTTCTCAACCTTAGCCACTTCAACTCCCAGAATTCCCCAGCCAGCATGGAAGATTTAAAACAAAAGCAAACAAAGACTGGTTTTGAATGGCGGGAGATCAACTATTTCACGTGCCGTGGCAAAAATTGACGTTGTACACAATGGTGGCTTTACAACCAGCAGTTAAAGACTTCAGCCTCCCTTAACTGAAAAGGAAGAGTGAACACACCCGAACGCTGTAGAGGGGTTAAAAATACGTGCACTGATGAGAGAGTGTAAAGTGGCCGAAGTGAGTTATCTAGGCTCAAGGCCCTAGTCATGGAAGTCGAAATCCCACACATTTAGAAGGCAACAGATAGAGGAAGGCTGTGTTTGGTCACTTTTATTAGGTCTGGGCAGGCTTTGAAAATAATCTGGTAGAAGAGCTTTGGACCTGGGACCTCAAACATGCAGGAAGTCTGCAGAACTTCTTCCAGAATGTTTTTGAAGAACACTTGCCCTAGTGTTTAGCTCCCTCCTGAGTGAACTTGACCACTTGGAGGGGTGGAGTTGGATTAGCTGGGAATTCTCAGTATTGTTGTCCAAAAAGCATTTGGTGGACCCCCAGGGTTAGAAGCCTTCTTAGATACTTTTCCATCCTCCTGAGTGAAGTAATACATTGGAAGGACGGGGATTCACAAACTGGGAGTTTGGGATTACCGGAGTGAGGAAGGCTGTGCTGGGCCTTGCAACTTCCCCCTCCAGACCCTTCCCCCCAGCATTTAGGCAGAGCACAGCAAATCTCTTCCAGGCTCCATTAAAACTTATCAGTGGAGAACAGACGGACTGTGTCCCCAGAAGATGCTTCACTGAGTCTTCACTAGCGTTTGCCTTATGTGTTAAGCTTAATTAATTTTAATCTTGGTTATTACTTTATTGGCAGCTTAACTGCTGTGCAAACCCAGGTCTTTGGCTTAGGCTGTGGACTCAGAAAACAGGTTAATTCAGTATCTGGGTTTCTTCCTGAGTGCTCTGGCCCTGACACCACATCGGCTCCATCACTTTTACAGCAAGTGCTGGACTTCTTAATCTTTTTTGGTCTCCAAGACCAGAGCAGTGCTGTTGGACCCTCCACCTCCAAGCTCACAATTGAAATGGGACCTCCTCAATTCCCATCTCCAGTGGAATCCATGAGTTTCAGCATATATCAGAGCAGTCAGATCTGGGCTGGACAACTCCAGAGGACCACAGGATGCCGCAAAAGTTAGAGTTTTCTGTATCCCTTTGCTGCCATTCCACGTTTTTCAAGATGACTTGGTCATCCTAGCACACGCGTCTCATCTTAAAGGGCTAAACAAATAGAGCATCTGGATCATCTTTGGAATGATGGTGTTCTCCAGGTAGCATGTGTAATGGAGTAAGTCCTTTCTTCTGTCATTTTTAACCCATGTTAGTGCCTTAACGTGCTTATCACCCACTGATGAATAGAGGGTTCTGTTTTTTGGCCATACGCCTATGGATTGGCCACAGGCCTTCTATGTACCAAGAACGTGCTTGTCTTCTTTCTCAGACAGCTTCCATGCTTGATTGATTTCACTCCAACTTGGAGCTGCCATTGTCAATCACGGTGCTGCTCCTCCCTGCCGGCCCACTTGAGGATTAGCGTTGCAATTGCTAGTGTCAACTCATGATACCATTTTAGTTCAGTGGTCTGTGGAGAAGACACTTTCCTTTCCCCCTGTCAATCACCCAAGGACCTCTTTCAGACCTGACAAACTCATTTTGTTTACTTCAGGATCCCAGAGAGTCTTTTTGTCATGCATCTCTTTCCTGTTAAATGATCTTGGATGAACCTTGCTCCAGAATGTGCTCTACCATCTCCATCTGTTAGGACTTATAATTGGTTTTGGCTCTGATGTTTAAGCAAGACCTGGAGTTGAGCATATGTTAGCCTTGGAGAGGAAGGGAAAATAGTAAAAGGCTTATGAAGACTTCCGCATGGAAGAGAGGTCAATACACGCTCAGAACAGGCATTTTTGTTCAACATTCATTTTGTGGCAATGTATTTTTCCCCTTCTTGGAAATTTGCTTTCCTTAAGCACTGGAGAAAATTCAGAAATGATATACAGATTTGGCTGTTGGTTCTGTTGAATTTGGCCAAAGACCCTGGTCCAACCTCAGATTTTCCAAAATGTCCTGCACTGATAATGTTCCCTAGTTGGGTAATAAAACATCTGCAAACCAACCACCAAGCTCAGAGAGCATCAAGGACTCCACAGTTCAACCCTGAGTTACATATATTCTTTTCTATTGTCCAGCCAAAGGAAAATGAAGCAATCTGTTTATTCTTTTTAGCTGGATACTTAGCTTAGGTACATCCTTTGTACCTGGAGCTCCAGTTTAGGTCTGTGTGGTCAATCATATTAATAGACCAAATTTGAGAATGGTCTTGCTGGATTGGATCAATTCAGCATCCTTGTTTTCCCAGGGCCAACCAGATGCCTCTTTGAACCTCCAGGAGGGGTTCTGAGAATGGGGAGCCTGTCTTCTGATGCTTGGCTCCTTAGCAACTGTTCTCCAATAATAGATCATGTTTCTGAACATGGATTTTCCATTTCAAGCTGGCAAAGTGTGGGGAAAAGACTTGTTTTGTAGAAAAACAAGTTAATGCTTAATTCATAGCAGCTAAAACACATCTTGTGGGTGGCCTGCAAAAGAGCATGGGTGGATTCTGGCTAAACATACGCTCAGGCCACTTCTCTTTGGCAGGCTTCATTTTTCCTCAGTAACTGCTAACATGTTCAGTTGCCAATTTATCAAGTTTGTTAGGTGGTGTTGCAGGAAAGCGGAGGCATTGAATCTTCTGATCCAGGCTGTGATGGATCTCCTTTCAGAAGGCAATGACAAGGTTCCTAATCCACTGGGAGATGGTGTGATGAACCAACATCCATTCCCCCACATTCTTGGACCTATTTATGTGATACCCAGGCACAGCACATGGAAGAGACTACTGGAGACTACTGACTACTGATGGGGCCATCAAGATCAACCCCATGCTGGAATCCAAAGGAATGCATCAACCACATATGGGTGTCTAGTCCCTAGATGAACACGTCCAGTGAATGGGATGCACCTTGGGACACCTTTTCCTGCTTTCCCAACTTTTCAGCTGGGATGTCCCTTCCTGTAACTGAAATCTGTTATTCAGTGTCCTGCTCTCTATGAGGACTGAGAACAAGTCTTGGTATCTTCTGCGTAATGTCCTTTCAAGGATTTGGAAGACTGCTGTCATATTCCCCACTCAGTCTTTGGATCTGTTCTGCTCAACATTGGCTCAGTCTCACATGGGAATGTGCACCCTGATCTATGTGTGTGTGCATAAAACATACCAAGACTCTATTGTGGAGTGTCTACTTGCTTCTTGTAAGTACAAGGAAGGCCCGAGGAAGAGGAGCTAAACAAAAAATGAGGAGGCATTTTCTGCCTGTGGGTTCCAGCTGCTGTATGCAGTCCTAGATTACATTCGCAGATGGAGCTGGATTGCCTGGTGGCTGCTGTCAGTCCCAACCATGCTGAGAGATTGGTGGATATATTAAAGGAAGACCTGCCAACTTTCTGGAGAGCAACAGCTGAAGACTTTATTCCTTTGGAGTTTAAAGCTTCACTTTGTTTGCAAATTACAAATTGCTCAATCACAGTAGAATTTCTCCAAAATATTGGGGCAAGTGTAGGATGACCTAGTGTTTTTCTTACAAGGAGGTTGGTAGAAGACCGCCTCTTCCCTTGGATGAATGAAAATCTATCTGGGTTTGATTTCCCTGAATATTGGTTCTGTTCCAGATTTCTCATTTACATGGTTAGATTGGTTGGGGATGAGGGTCAGATCTTAATAATACCATCTCTGCTGTCTTCTGAATGAAATCTAGCAACTCCATTTTTCCTTTTGAGTTTGTCTGGCGTTGGAGGTGATGGGAGAAGATAGCATAGAAAGGAGTTGTAGGACACATTGATCTCTATCCTCCATTGCAGGAGAATAGCAAAAGAGTTAGCTAGCATCTTCTTGAAGGGGTTGTTTTCAAGTAGGGCTGGCATGGCTAAAATTACAGCTGCTTCATTAAGAACTGCCTTTCATGTTATACCCCAGTCAAAGCAGAGAAATGGTCTTTTGGTGGTCACCTGAGTCCAGCTATGCTACACACTGCATACATCCAGATATATTTCTGGCCTTTCCCATTGGTTTCAACATTACTAGAGCCAAATGCTATTCTAGAAATGCAGGAGAAGAGAAGAGAACATCTATAAGCAGGTTTGTAGAAAATTGGCCTCCAACGTGGAGGGGGAAAGATTTAGTCTGGAAAGTAGAAGCCAAGATACTTGATATTTTGACCAAACATGGTTCTTTTTTTAGTTGGTTTTAATTCTAATAAAATCCTTTCTCTTTTCTTTGTTGATTTCCCTAGTGCTGATGAGCGTTTTGATGCTACTTTCCAGACAAATGTTTTGGTCAACTCTTCTGGATACTGTCAGTATCTCCCTCCAGGTATGAATTATTGGGATCCTGGGAAAATTAACAATAGTCTCAGGACTCTGGGCATGCGTCCAGCAATGAGATGGGATGCTTGGGAGTTAGATAACCTCTCTCTTGATTTTCGGCTGCTATCCCAGCTGTTGTTTCAGTAAGATAATGGGGATATATAGAAACACATTTTCAGGTCAGCTGTCCTTCAAACTTACAGAAATGCTGAGATAGCCATGGCAGGATTAATTTTTAGAAATATTTACAGACAAGGAATTGGGACATATGAAGTCATTCTCCTGGAGCAAAAATACCAGGAACAATCTTGTTGGAAAGATGTAAAACCAGCAAACAAACAAAATCACAGAAATAAAATAAAATAAAAAAGTTATAAGAAGGGGAAAAACCCCAAAAGGAATCAATGTGATACTAGCAATGTTGATAGTTTGTGTTATTTTGCAGGGAACACACAGTAACAGTAGTTTTAAATAAATCAGTTGTTGTAAATTTGGAAGGGCAGAAGTTTCTCATTCTTTTTTAAGTGAATGGTTGACTTCCTTCCTTCCTTCCACCTCAACCTAGGGATTTTCAAAAGCTCTTGCTCCATTGATGTCCGCTGGTTTCCTTTTGATGTCCAGAAGTGTAAATTGAAGTTTGGATCATGGACTTATGGAGGCTGGTCTCTTGATCTGCAAATGCAAGAAGCAGAAATCTCTGGGTACATTTCGAATGGAGAGTGGGATTTAGTTGGTAAGCTAAATCTGTGGTCTTCTTCAGAAACATGATTTTTTTCCCAGTTTAATAGTGGGTGGCTCACAATGATATAAAACCAACATCATGCAGAAAATTAAAGAAAAAATGAAAACAGAAACAAAGAAACAAAAATGCACAGACGTAGCCCCTGCCACCAGGAAATCTGAGGGCTGAAGATGAGAAGCAATAGAAAAACTACTTGGGTATGGTTGCCAAGAAAACTACGTATCCATAAACTCACCAAGCTCTGAAGACTTTCCCTTTAAGGCTATTCAGGGATCTATAGCTCCATGGTGTACCAAGAGAAGGGTGGTGGGAGTGATCCATCCTGGGTGCAGACAATAAGGGGATGCATTATTTGAGGAGGCTATCCAGAGGGTCTGCAGTGGGTGTGGATTCAGGTTGCTGCAACTGGTGCATGGATCAGCTATTTGGTAGTCAGTGGCACAGCACAGCAATGGAGATGGAGCAAAGTGGGCTGCTTGTGGTGTGGTGGGGCCCGCCTGCAACCTGCAGCTGCTACTCAGCCCCCTGATCTACTGCAGGTGTCAAATATGCTTTGAAAGGCCCTCAAAAAAAATGTCTAAGTATTGAGAATTTCCAGGGCTGGAACAATAAACCCAAAAAAACTCAGTAGTGTGGTCCTACCTGGGGAATCATTATGGCAGGGAGGAAGTCCAGCAGATGCTGCTTTACTGCACCCTATATGGAAAGTTGTGTTTTTATTGCCCCATTATAAAAGCACGACAGATGGGGGGTGGGCTGCTACCTTGATTTGATATTTCTTTATTGTCCATATTACTGATAGTTCATTAAGAGCAGCCCAAGTTTTGTGTGGCTGCCAACTTGAACAGGAAGTATTTAATTATTTCATTGGAGGCCTCTCTGATTCCTATATAAAGTTGTAAATTAGTAAGTTGGAAGATGAAAAGTATGCCACTGTCGGTCTTTCTGATGAGAGTTAATAACAAAATACGAGGAAGTCATTCTGCAATCTCTAGCTGATTTATGAAAGACAGCTCGAGTGATACGATTGTTTTATAAAAACAGTGATTTTTTTTTTCATCTTCCCTTTGCTCTGTTCTTTGCTGAATGTGCTGGTCATAATGCATTGATTCATTTTGACTGTTGGCAGCTAAAGCCTTTCCCCCCCCCCCCCTTATTTTTCAAAATAAGTTGGAATGAAACTATAGTCTGGTTAAAATATGACCGCAGCTTGGCAACCAAGACCAAAGATGTACAGATAACAGCAAAATGCAGTTGAAGCTTGGAAAATAAACTGCTTGCTAATAAAGAAATAACAGCTATGCAACAACTATAATAATAATAATGACAATAATATAATTTGCATTGCACTTAAAAATTCAACATGGAACAGTAAGAAAGGGACGCGGTGGCGCTGCGGGTTAAACCGCTGAGCTGTCGATTGGAAGGTCGGCGGTTCGAAACCGCGCGGCGGGGTGAGCTCCCGTTGCTAGTCCCAGCTCCTGCTCACCTAGCAGTTCGAAAACATGCAAATGTGAGTAGATCAATAGGTACTGCTTCGGCGGGAAGGTAACGGCGTTCCGTGTTGTCATGCCGGCCACATGTCCACGGACGGGTCTACGGACAACGCCGGCTCCAAGGCTTAGAAACGGAGATGAGCACCGCCCCCTAGAGTCGGACACGACTGGACTTTATGTCAAGGGAAACCTTTACCTTTACCTTTACCTACAGTAAGAAAGAAGCATCAGTTAAACAAGAATACACAAAAATATAAAGTAGATACACTAGAGAGCCAGCATGGTGTAGTGGCTGGGGTGATCTTGGGCCAGTCACTCCCTCTTGGCCCGAAACAGCATCAGGCTCTGGGACAGGCCAGCTGATGAAGAAAAGTCCTGGTCACATCATGCATTGGTGGCTTGACTGTGTGCACTACGCAAGTGCAATGCAAAAGCAAGTGTGACAAACACTAAGAAAAATAAGAACAACAATGTAGACATATTAAAAACCTAGGCAACTCCAATTCTAAGGGAGTAGTGGAATACCACTTAGGTGACTACTTTGCAATAGAAAGAATAGATAAATTTGATTGGTTGATTGATTATGTGCCATCAAGTCATTGTTGACTCTAGCGACCACACAGATAGAATTTCTCCATGATGATCTGTCCCCAACATGGTCCTTCAGGTCTCCCAACAGTGACCCACTGCCCCCGTAACTGAGTCCCTCCACCTTGCTGCTGGTTGTCCTCTTCTTCTCTTTCTGTCCACCTTTCCTAAAATTAGAGCCTTCTCCAGAGAGCTGCCGGGTCTTTGTACAATGTATCTGAAGTAGAATAATTTGAGCCTGGTCTTTTGTGCCTTGAGTGAGAGCTCAATGATCCATTTATTCATTTCTTGATAGACAGAGTAGACCTCATGAAACCTACTAGCAATATAACTAATTAAGTGAATTAAAATTAAGAAGCAGACAACATAAAAACCAAAGAACCCTGTAGCTGGGGCCAGTCTAGAAGTCACAAGTCCTGAATCAGAGGAAGCCTCTTCTCTCCAGATTCCAACAAGAAGGTTTTAAGCCCAGGTTTAAAGGCTGAGAAGCCACCCATCGTCTGAAGTGGGAGCCAGTTCCAAAGCTGAATTGTGACTCGGGTTCAGAGCAGTAAACGTGGTTTTCTTCCCCCTTCTCTGGGTTATTCTTCCAACAGCCCTCTGGGGAATCCATGACTGTTCCAAATGTATCTCAGGGAGCTTCCACTACTGAGGGTTGCATGACATGAAGGCTCAGCTTTCAGTCCCAGGACTATTTGATTAGGACTGATCTAGGTGGACTACAACAGCTGGCCCATCTTCATTTTTGCTCTTCCCACACAGGAGTTCCTGCCAAGAGGACCGAATCCTTCTATGAGTGTTGCAAAGAGCCATATCCAGATGTGACCTTTACAGTCATAATGCGACGGAGAACGTTGTATTATGGGCTTAATCTTCTCATCCCATGTGTTCTGATCTCAGCTCTTGCCCTTCTGGTTTTTCTGCTTCCAGCTGACTCTGGAGAGAAAATTTCGCTTGGTGAGCAGATGACTCTGTTTTGAAGCCAGTGTCTTTCCCCTCTGTTTTTCACTCTGAAGGCCACCTTCAGCTTTTAGCATCTGGAAAACAGGTAGAAAGAAACCTTCATGAAATCATAGAAGAATTGGATCAGGATTGGGAAGTGAAGAAAGTTAAACCAACAGCTGAGGAAATTGTAGCCCTTATAACTTTTATAATCTTGGACCTTTAAAAAAATGCAGTTTTTATTTTTATGTTGGCCACCTGATCGGCTTCATTTGCTGACTGGCAACGAAGAGACCGGAGTTTTTGCTTCCACTTCTTAGAATTGCTACCTGCAGATGGCAAAAATCTAGGTGAACACTAGGTGGCAGCAAAGAGTTTCCCTTAATTATTTGCTGCCATTCAATGGTCATCTGGATTTTTGGAGCCAGATATGGTGATCTAATCCCACTCTTGCCATTAGCAGAAGGAATTCCGCAGCTCTAAGCTGGGGCAGTGGAGCTAAAAATTCTGATTCCCACAATGCTGTGGGCAGGTATGAGCAGGAGAGAACCACTTTGCTAAAGATGCTGCTATGTCCGCAGCAGAAGTGAGATTCAGACCAGGCATTTCCAAATGTGCAGTTCCTTTGCAGTCCCATGTGTAACCTACTCATAAGCAAGTCCCGTTCTGCTCAATGAGAATGACTCCCAAGTAAATGCATATAGGATTGCAACTGCCTCCTTGTTAGAGTTTCACCTATTAAGGGTGCAGACATATCCCTGGTTTTATACCCTTAGCTCATAAGGTATATAAAACCTTGAGTTAATGTATGTGTGCAGCAATTGTTTGGAAAAAAAAAAAAGACTGTAAGGAAGATTCATTTTGGCACTCCAGTTTCGCACGCTTCTCTGTCCAACAGATGGGCAACACGGAATCAAGTGCCAAAGGTCACTATTTGCTTATCATCATCATCATCATGGATGGGCTTTTTTCCAAGCCCATATTACATAGAGTGTGGTGGCTTTTCTCTATTTCTCACTCTCCTCCCGCCCCATGTTTTCAGCAACATGTGCAAGATTCAAATGATGGCTGCTGAATATTTTATATTTTGTTACTCAGCAGTGCCGCATAGCCAGAATGATGGAAAATGTGCATAGTAATTTCCCTGCTATGTATGAGTAAGGTTGGTATTGCCAGGTGCCTACAAGGATTACCCTCTGTGAGGGGGGGTGGTATTGTTCCTCCTGACAGCATTCTTGCAAGGGAATTAAGATTTCACCAGCCTTATATTCACCCTGTGGGCAGTTGTGCTGAGTGGACACAGCATGAAAAGCCGAGTGTGTAAAAAGTGGTAGAAAGAACACAGATGGTGGGCTGCCACAGAGTCCCCCAGCTGGAACTATCTTTCCACAAAGTCCTTTATCATTCAGGGGTCCCACCCTCCAAAATCTACCAGTACCATAAGCCCCTTCTCCTTCTTTTCTTTGGGACATTGGTGAAGAACCTCAACTGTTCCAGACTCCATCTGTATCTTCCCTCTGTCTTCTCTTGTCCAATGGAACACTTCCAGTCTCACCAACTTTCCTCTTATCAGTTCCTTGGCATCCCTTTGGGTACTTGCCAACAGTTTTGCACCAGGCATCTTTTAGATGTGTTTGGACTGCCAGCAGGAACATCTGAAGAGCATGAGAGGTAGGTAAAGCTGGGTTCCATTCAGCAGAGAGAGCAGTTTTCCAAGATTTCTCGTGATATCTTTAGTCACTTCTGTTCAACCTCAAGAATGTCCTTTCTTGGCCCTGGTTCCAAACCCAATCATTTGTTTTTCAGGAATAACTGTTCTGCTGTCCCTCACTGTTTTCATGCTCCTGGTGGCAGAAATCATGCCAGCAACGTCGGATTCTGTGCCATTAATTGGTAAGCCCCTTTCAAAGGATTAATATCTCTTCAATTGTGCGACATGGCTTCAAAGATCCAATTTAGGAAGAATATGTCTTATGTAGTTCTAGCTTCACGTAATTTTAGATTAAATAATTCAGAAATCTGGCTTTTGGATTGGAAGTAGGGAAGCTTAATCTCTTCTTTCATTGGCATAAAAGTTGTGGCAAGAGGGCGGGGCAGGGGGGGGGAGCAGAATGCAGTTTCAAAGCACAGAAGCTCCTGGACTCACGTTTTCTGGCATTTTCACTTTCAGTCTGTTTTTACCTATCTTCCGTGATCTATCTCAAAACCCAAGGCTGATTGGCTATGCCTTGTTTTGATATCATCCTGTTGGGTATGGGATTCCTGATAGGGTGGCTTTATCCATCTGACCCAGCAAAAAGAGACGAATCAATGAAAAAATAAGAGGTAGCAGTAGCTAGGGAAAGCTGCCAAGAGTCACACCTGGTAATATTGGGAGAAAGGGTGAATATTCACAAAATCGAACTGTCTTTAAAGAAACACTTCTACTTCTTGGAAATGGCAAGGTTTATACCCCCATAAGACGAAACATATCCCATGGAGCAATCAGTAGATCTGTAACATCAGTCATGCGGCATCGCTCTATTTTTTTAACATGTATGCCTTGTTTCCTTCCACAGCCCAGTATTTTGCCAGCACCATGATTATTGTTGGGCTTTCGGTGGTTGTAACAGTCATTGTCCTACAATATCATCACCATGATCCTGAAGGTGGCAAAATGCCTAAGTGGGTAAGTCCCTTTTTTGTGGAATCTTATTTCTCCCCCATTCAAAACACCCAACCAGCCACAGGGGCAGGTGGGTGTCTCCCTTACAACAAATATGAGATCCTCCAGGCAGGGGAGATGCATAGCAATTTCTGCTACCTGAAGATCAACCGACTGTAGGTCCGTCTCTATTCCACGCTGCAGCAGCAATGTATATTTTATGTATTCAGATACGATGCTCTGCCTCTTCATCTGTGTAGACCATTCAGGCAGCCAACAAATCATAAATAACTAAAGAACACTGAAAACAAAGGAATATGTATCTTTTTCCCCCAGCAGGCAGAAATTTCTTCTGCTGCATGGGCTAATTTTTTAAACTTTCAGGAGGCATCTGGAATACCACCCAGGATGGGTCCAAGATCTTGTCCTCTCTGTACAGTTTTGCACAATTTTTGCAACCACAGCATAATATGGTTATTCCCCCCCCACTCAACACAGAAACCCCACCAGTAAACCTCACATCTGGTCTGCCTGCAAAAGGAAAGTCCAGTGCTTTGAAGGTGAGCTATAAGATGAAAAGACATCTATTTTGTTCATTTAGTGCAATTCTTTGAAGGCCAGAAGATGATTACACTCACACTTTGGCTTTGGTGAATCAAGGGAAGTGAGTGGCAGGTTGATAACAGAGTGAGTGTCAGCCTTGTAGATGGATCCTACATTAAGAAGCACCAGTTCAGGTTGAGCAGAACACCCTTGAACATCACTGGGTGACGTACCTTAGAGGTAGAACATCAGAACAGAGGTAGATCCTGGATTTATCTGCTAGCTTCTTCAGGTTGGGCTGAGATGGACCAGATGGACCAAGAGTTCTAGCTTGGGACAAGGCAGTTCCTTCCTATATCCTCAACGTCCTGGTTGAAGTGGGGCATGAAATGGAGATTGAAGCCCCCCCCCCCAATATTTCTGTGAAATAGGGTGGAGTGGAGATTGAAAGATGAATAATGGTGGGTGTGAAGTTAATCCCCGCTAGATCTCCTTCTAGTGACTTCTGATTAGTAGCCATCATCTGCTACCCTGTATCCCTCTCCCTTTCAAAGCTCCAGAACATTGCTCTTACTCAAAATCATCCAAGATTTAACCCCCATGGTTGAACTCATCCCAGGAAATGAGCCAGTTGGATTTCTTTGAGTTGACACCCACACTCCTGCAGGAAAGTCCACTGAGCTGCTGAAGTGGATTTGCAGGTAGCCCCTTTGATTTGACCCACTGAGCACTTCGATTCGCAGGGCTGATCCAACTGAGTCAACTTTGCCTTGAAGCTTTGCACAGGCCTAACTGACATGTGAGGACGCAAAGTCATTCAGAGGGTAACTTTGTGTCGGTGGTAACAGGAACACTTTGTGGGGAAAAAGCAATACTGTTGAGCAATGGATACTAAGTAAGGCGAGTTTTGTCTCCAGCCCTAAATATTGGCTGCTCTCCATGCAGATCCCTGATTTCTGAGCAGCTTGCAAAGGTGGCTACCCTTTTCATCTTACTGGGCCTCAAACATCCAGCACAAAAGCTGACAAATCCATACCAAAGTCCTTCAGTCTGGGGACCCTCTTTCCCCAAGACATCAAAAGCCCAAACTGAACCCAAGACATGGTAGAAAAACATTTATACTTCTGACAACGACAGAAGAGAACTTCCTAGGAAAAAGAGTTTAATGTCCCCCAAGGATGCAGTAAGCTCAGGGTTAATTTTCCTAATGAAATGGAATATACGTGCATTTTGATACTTGCTAGATAGATATTAGCTACAGGTAGTCCTTGCTTAATGACCATTTGCTTAGTGATGGTTCGGACTTATGACGGTGATGAAAAAACTGACTTATGACTGGTCCTCACACTTACAACTGTTGCAGTGTCCCCGCGGTCACATGATCATGACTTGGGCACTTAGCAACCAGTTTGTATTTATGACTGTCACAGCATCCCATGGTCATGTGATCTCCATTTTCAACCTTCCTAACTGGCTTCTGGCAAGCCAAGTCAATGGGGAACTGCATGATTCACTTAACAACCATGTGGTTTGCTTAATGCCCATGGTGATTTGCTTAACGACTGCCTCAAAAAAGGGTGTAAAATTGGGTCAGATTTGCTTAATGACCGCTTCACTTAGCAACTGAAATTCCAGTCCAATTGTAGTTGTTAAGCGAGGACTACCTGTATCTATTATGGAAGGAGTGTGCAAACTAATCCATTCCACCATGGAATCCACACTGCTACGTTGGGGCAGCAAATCACTGGGAAACGTGATTTTCTCTGCTTTTGTGCAAAAAAAATAAGTAAGAACAGACACGCCAACATTTCCCATCTGTCTTTTTAATTTGAGGAGGGTGTCTTCTCCTACCGTTACCCACCTCAAAGGTTCATTTGTAAACATTTTTTTTAAAAAAAAATTGCATCAAACAATTTGAATTTTTAAAAAGAAACATTATACGTGGAAACAGAGTAAACCTAATGATATCATGATTGAAAGAAAAAGGGTAGGAAAACCGACCCCAGAGAGGAAGAAGACTTGGAAATTAGGAACAAAAGAGCTCTCCCACATTGATGCGCTTGCTTGGAAGACCTGTCACTTGTCCCTCTGTACCTAAAACAGAGGTAATTCAAAAGTTGTCTAGTCATGCTTCTCAATTGCTGCAAGACAAGGGGAGATTTGTCCTTCCCATGTTGCATAATAATTCTTCTCACCATCCCCAGGCAAAAAAGGAGACCCACCGTTCTTCAAGCTTTGATAGATTCAGAAGGTGGCATGCAGACAAGCAGAACTGAAGCATCTTTAAACAGCAAGGATGGATCAACATCATGTTGACAGTCCTGGGCTTTTAGCCCTTCCCCAGCTTCAAGTTAAGCCTGTGCAAAGTGGCTTTGACCTGCTGCATGGAGGCAATGCAGTTCAGGCCACATCAAAGCCTCAGGTGGTTCCTGAAGTAGGCTCAGCAACTGGAGTTGGCAGAATAAAACATCACACCTGCTTCTCTTTGATCTCAAAAGCGAGAGTCCCCAAGACTTTGTGAAGGAGCTTCCTTGAGCCTTCTTCAAGGGGCAGTATCTCCTTGATGGTCTACACAATCCTTGTGAAGTCCATCTTCAGCTTCTTGCAACGCCTGCTCCCAGAGGGAAGAGCTCAGAACTTAGATTAGAACAGCCTTTCTCAACTTTTTGACCCTGGAGGAACCCTTGAAATATTTTTCAGGCCTGGGGGAACCCGTGCACATTCAGGCTCCAATACAGGCCAGAAGTTGCAAAATTATTATATCTGTTTCATGGGTAGGCCTGTATAGATGCATTAACAGTGTTCTTAAACTGAAAATAAAGAATGGAATTAATGTGAAGTTGCCCACATTTGAAATAATTTTTTAAATAAATGGCGATCTCCCAGTGAACCCTTAGTGACCTCTCATGGAACTCTAGGGTTCCATGGAACCCTGGTTTAGAAACCCTGGATCCTTCTCAAATTTGGTCACAGTGAAGATCTGTAGCGCCAGCCACTTCTGGAAGGTGCTACTATGGATAAGGAAAGGCTCCGTGTATCAAAACATATGCTTCTGTGTGTTTTCCAGACCAGAATTATCCTTCTCAACTGGTGTGCCTGGTTCCTGAGGATGAAAAGGCCTGGAGAAGGCAGAGTACGCCCGGCTTGCCAGCACAAACAAAGGTGCTGTAGCATGTCAAGTATGGAGATAAATACAGTCAGTGGTCAACAAGCCAGTAATGGGAATATGTTATATATTGGATTCAGAGGCCTAGAGGCTGTCCACTGCACCCCAACTACTGATTCTGGGGTGATCTGTGGAAGAATGACTTGTTCCCCCACGGATGATGACAACCTCCTTCACAATGGCCACCCTTCTGAAACTGACTCGGATCTAGCGAAGATCCTTGAGGAGATCCGATACGTTGCCAACCGATTCAGAGACCAGGATGAGGCTCAGGCCATTTGCAACGAGTGGAAATTTGCCGCATCCGTCGTGGACCGCCTCTGTTTGATGGCGTTCTCAGTCTTCACCATCATCTGCACCATTGGCATTCTGATGTCGGCGCCCAATTTTGTGGAGGCTGTTTCAAAAGATTTTGCTTGACCAGTGCTTGGGGATGACCCCCAACCCCAAAGTTGGCCATTTCTCAAAATCTGTTATGTAGCAGTAATGTATTCAGGGCACTTGATTATATTGGATATGTGGATGCAAACTTTGTTTTCTGGGGGGTGGGGGTGGGGGGTGAAGGTTCAGGCTAAAAAAGACAGTCTCATTATTAAGAACCTCAGTGAGGTATCGTAAGTGCTCCTCCATCACGACCTGACCTCACCAGCTTTGGTGTCTGGAATAAACTCTTTAAATAAACTCAGCTTGCATCTCCTTTGCATTATTTGCTCAGCTTCTAGTGTTTTTGTGTTCAAAAAATTTAGAATAATGTTATTGTTTGTTTGGTTTGATTTGGTGCCACCCGACTCCAAACTATTCTTCTAGCAATGACTTTGCTGGTACAGTAAAAAGGTAAAAACAAAGAGAAGAAATCTGAGTCTAGTCTCCACTCCCCTTCCTTCCCCTCTCCTCCCCATCTCTCCCTTTCCTGCAGGATCTCAAATATAGATCCTTCTCTCTTCCAATTTTCTCTTCACCATAAGCCTATGAAGATTGATGGGCTCAAAATTATCCAGTAAGCCTTCATGGCTGAGGTGGGATTGAACCTCAGTTCAAGTCCAACATTTCAACCACTACATGAAAGAATAGAATAGAATAGAATAGAATAGAATAGAATAGAATAGAATAGAATAGAATAGAATAGCTTTATTGGCCAAGTATGATTAGACATACAAGGAATTTGACTTCGGTGCAAGGGCTCTCAATATATTTACATAACATCAAAAATAAACCATAGTAAAGTAATAATGTTATTTACTAAAACTATACCATCAAGAAAGAAAGAAAAATTGAAGGAAATAATACTACAGCTATTAACTAACACACACTCATATTTAAAGGGAGAATTAAGAGACAATATGCTGCATCTGTTGTCTAACCTACGTTCACATTTAACAAAGCATTACCGGTCACATCCCAGCAGTCGTGTCTTACCATACATTGTCAATCATTATATCAGGCTACATTAATTAGGAGTTCAACAGAGCAATGGCACGAGGAAAAAAACTGTTTCGATGTCTAGATGTTTTAACAGACAGTACTCTGTAGTGCCGTCCTGATGGTAGAAGTTGAAACAGTGTGTGTCCAGGATGCGAAGGGTCTGCAGATGTCTTCTTCCAGATTTGCCTTTTGTATCTCCCCACTATTAAACCCTGAGGTGTCTAATGGTAGAATTGAGGCAGAACGTTCACTTTGGACGTAGCTGATTCCCCTGACTCTGATCTGCAGCATCTCCAGGTAGAATCTGGAACAACGATGAAGACATCTTGGAAGGTTGCTCTCAATATCAACAAACCTTCCAATTTTATTGGGCGTCTGCTCTTGTTTGTCTTCCGGATACTCCTTTTGCGTCCTGTGAAATCCTTCTGGAATTCAGATCCATGATATGGAAGTTGGAATCCCTCAGATTCAGTTGTGACTCTGTCTCAATGTTCTGAGTTCAGGACTGAAGGGACAATTCCTTTTAACAATCAGGAATTGTACCGATCGCTAGCGAAGAAGGTGAGCAGGGGCTATTTCAGTACGGTTCCTTGCCCTCTCTCCCAAAAAGCTGATCAATACTACCACGGATGTTCTGACATTCAGCCTGGTATGTGTCAGCCCTACCAGGTTGGCCAGATCAGGCAACTGGCTCCAGAGAAAGACTAGAACTCTACTGAGATAGGGGATAGTAACAACCTTGCAAGTGTACCTGTGTTTTCCCTTCCCTCCCTCATATACCCAAGGGAGTTGGAGGGAGCCAATCTGAGTCTTTTTCTAATACTTTCCCACCTCCCTGAGTAAAACACACAGTTCTTCTGCACCGGTTGTCCTAATGGCTTCTGGATGCCTTCTTCAAGGCCATCTCCATAGTAGGATTCAAAGTGTTGGCTTTAAATTTTGAAGATCTAAATGGCTTGGCTCCTGGGTTCTTGCAGGACTGCCTCCTCCAGGTAGAACCAGCCCATCCAGTTGGCTCATCCCAGTTGGAGGCATGGAGTCTATCTATGGGAACGTTGCTTTCCTGCAATGGCTCCCACTCTATGGAATAGCCACTTGCTGCACATCGGATGACACCCACGGTAGCACCCTTTCAAAAAGCTGCTGAGAAGGAGTTGTCCCACCAGACTTCTGAGCGCTGATTGGTGCCGTCATCTCCTAAAGTTTACCATGGTTTCTTTTTGCTTTGCAACGCCGAAGTTGTACGCCAGTGTTTTAAAACTTGCTTGGGTACTGTTTTTATGATTGCAAGCCTGACTTACATCCATATGCAAATTAAACAAATAATATTTGCATCAAGAAATAAAAAATCTCAGTAAATGAAAGGAGAGGGAGACAACCCTAATGAGAAGCTTCCTTTCCTGGTTGCCTGGATGTCTTCTGCTGCATCCCCCTGAGCTGGATGGAAAGGATGGCTTTGGTTTCTTTATAAAACTTTGGATTATTAATGCCGCAGGCACTCTGAATTTTCCTTCAAAGAGAAAGCAGCATCTGAGTGTGCTGTGTACTATTTGACGCCCCAAGGAGTCTTACTGATGGGCAGAAATAAGCCATTAATTCAGGGATGGGGGCATCCTTTGATCAACTGGCTTTTGGCTGGATTTCAACCGCATCTCTGGCAAAGGTTTTCGTTCAGTCCCTGAGCCACTGCCATGTCATACCGATGTGTGGATAGTGTTACTAATGTGTTACTCCACTCGCTGTTTTGTTAGTTAATCCATTCTTTCCTCATTACAGGGAATTTCGTGGACTCCCAGGAAGTAAAAAGGAGAGAAGAATCTAAGCTAACCCTATTGCTCAGAGAAACTCCCCCCCCATCTGTTCCTGTCTTTGCTGCAGTTAAAAGTCATTAGTGGGTCAGTCTTGTACTGCTCTCAGGGTGCAGAGTTCAGACTGTGCTTTGGTTTGTAGGGAGAACAAATGTTCATTACTTTCCCACCAAACCAGGTTGATCACCCCATAGGAGACAGAGTAGAAAGGTCTTAAAGCTTATTATTAATCCAAACACCCAGGTATTTTTTTATTTACTTATTTATTGTATTGTATTTTATTTTCTATCCCACCTTTATTATTTTTATAAATAACTCAAGGTGGTGAACATACCTGATACTCCTTCCTCCTCCTATTCTCCCCACAACAGCAACCCTGTGAGGTAGGTTGGGCTGAGAGAGAGGGACTGGCCCAAGGTCACCCAGCCAGCTTTCATGCCTAAGGCGGGACTAGAACTCTCCTTCCACGCCTGATTGGCTCTTGGGCTGAGAGAGAGGGACCCGCCCAAGGTCACCCAGCCGGCTTTCATGCCTGAGGCGGGACTAGAACTCACAGTCACCTGGTTTCTAGCCCTGTTGCCTTAACCACCAGACCAAACTGGCTCTATTTTAAACATTTTAATTATATTTCTATATAATTTAATTTTGTAAGCCACCCGGAGTCACTGTGTGTGCGTTGGGCGGCCATATAAATTTGAATCATCATCATCATCATCATCTCAGGGCTATTTCAGACCCATCATCTGCTCCTTTCCCCTGTAAACTCTCTTGATCATCCAGAGCTGTATGTGGCCTGGAGTTGCAAATCTGCTGGCTGAGCTGCAAATCTCCAGGCTATGCAGAAGCTCCAAATTGAATTAATTTCCAATCATTACACAGTAGGGGCCATGTGGAAAATGTAGCCCCCCAAATAGACTTAACAGAGTTGAAGAAACAGCCATCATCCCATACTCTAAAATTCCTTTAAAAAGCCCAGGAAAAATAAAAATAAAAATTCAGGCTCTACCCTGTAAGTGATCTTGCTTCATCCAAGCCAGGTTAGATATAGCTGTGCCGATGAAAAACTCACCCATCCTAACCTCAAAGAGATGTCTTAAAAACATTTGACCTGCCAAAACTTTCCAGTGGTCTCCTATCCATCTGGTCTGATTTGGTTTAGCTTCTTCATGAACAGCCAAGGTCTGCTAGCTATGATTTCTTGGGATCTCAGAATCGGAGAATAGTGGATGTGAAGCCTCACCTGTTTTTTCATCTTTTTATTTTGGTATGTTTTGGGGTGGGGATGGAATTGGCTGGCTACAGCAATTGCAGCCTCTATGGCTAATGTGGGGCTGTTATTTGTTTTTATTGCTTTTTTTTCTCTTCCTCCTGGTCTCCTGCTGGCTGGGGAATTCTGGGAGTTGAAGCACACCCATCTTCAACTTTCCCAGTTTGAGAAACACTGCTTCTAGCTCCTTCTGAAATGCCCCCAGAGTTACTTACCCATTTGTAGCTTTCAGTGTGACAGACAGAAATTAACTACCTTCATGCAAAGTAAACTTATCTGTAAGAAAAGCCACATCTCCCTTGAAAGAATCTTTTCTTCTGGAGGTCTGATGGGGGGGGCATCCATTTGGGTGTCCATATGGACATGATGTGCACAAGGGTTTTCTTGGTGGGATCAGGTTGGGTTTATATGTGGACGGGATGTCCCTAGGAAATCCCCAGATGGCAGACCAGACAGGAAAGTCTCCCTGTGGTCTCCCATCCATATACTAGAATCATAGAATCATAGAATCATAGAATCATAGAATCATAGAATCATAGAATCATAGAATCATAGAATCATAGAATCATAGAATCATAGGGTTGGGAGGGACCTTGAAGGTCTTCTAGTCCATCCCCCTGCCCAGGCAGGAATCCTCATACTAGCCAGACCTGATCCCACCAAGAAAACTATCTTAATTTTTGGGAGCCCCAGTGGATGCCCTGGCCTGTAGGTTTATTTTATTGATCATATTTGTACAGCCGCCCATCTCACAAGAAAGTGACTCTGGGCAGAGAACAAAGCTCAGTTGTTTCCAGTATAAATTACGGCATGGCTAGAATATCAGCTTGGTGCTGCCTTCCAAAATATTCCTCTCCCAGTGTTGCAGAATCACAAAAAAGCACAACCGATTGGCCAAAGGACATCTGTCAAGAGATGCCACGTGTTTCCCACAAAATCTATCGCTCTTCTCCGCAGAGCATTGTGTGACATTCATTTCTCTTCCCGCAGAGAGGAACAATGGAGGCACCGGAACAACCATTTAAGAAATATTTCCCTTCTTAAATAACGGGCATGTCAAATATGCCCCTCTGAAAAATACTCTGGTAACGGGGACAAAGGGAATCCATCACGGGGATGGGACATCAGGCCTGAATTGAAGCTGGGCAAAACTTTGAAAATTCCTGGGCTCCCCCCTTGGCTGTAATAATTCACCGTCTGGCTGGCAATCCTGTTTGTGCATGCCCAGGGGGAAGCTTGGATCTGTTGGCTCATCGTAATGCTTCCCGCCTCCCTTGCCAAATTGAAACTCTTCCCATCTATAAATTCATGTTTTAGCTCCGAAAGGCTTGCCCCACGTTAGGGAGATGACAATGCTTCTGAAAGTCTCTTTGAGAATCTAATAAATACCTTCCTACCCAGGAAGACAGGCAGAATAGTAAATGAAATAATAAATGAATAAACCATCTTGTGTACAGCAGGTCCCTGGTTTAAGAACTAGGATGACTCCTGCTTAAGAACGGACTGCCATTATATTAAAAATCTGAGTTAAGTACAATGTTTTGGGTTAAATACACAATACTGCTTGGTGTATTATTATTTTTAAGATGTTTTAGTGTATTTGGAAGTGTTTCTTAAGTGTTTTATATACATAGAAAGGTAAAATACTGTATATACTATACACTAAGACAAACATTTGACTAACTGATGCTAAATAACTGTTCTGACCTATATACAGATTCAACTTAAGGACAGACTTAGGAACGGAACTCGTTCTTAAAGCGGGGACCTGCTGTAGCTAAGAGTTTGTGCCTGAATCTGCCTTTTTTCCTCCTCCCTCCCCATCTTAATTTCCTTCGGAGTCTTGTCTGTCAGCTGCTAAACCTGCAAGCAGAGATTGTCACATATTACTAGTCTGTGCAAGCCAATTTCTTGCCTTGTGCCCTTGAAACCATATTATGTTTGATGTTCATTAGATTGTTCCTCTTCACAGTTGAAATTCCTACTATTTGCCCAGTAAACTTGCTTCGAATCTGTTTTGGTCATTGGCTTCTCCTGAAGCAGGGAGCAGAGATATATGGCTTGAACAAGGACATCCAGCATCCATAAAAAAAGAAAAAAGGGGTGGGGGGGAGAGAGAGAGAGAGAGAAAGAGAAGGTTATTGAATTGGGCAAAGGCAGAATTTAAAACAACCTGGTAAAAGAACTGTTAAAGCAAATGTATCCGCGTGTGCCCCATAAATTGGTCCATGGGTTGAAGCATTGATGTTCCAAATGAAACCAAGCATTCCTTGGGGAGACATATTTCTGATAGGCCTTTCCTTCCATGGATTCTCTCTCTTTTTTTTATGAACAGCTGGTGGCCCTTGAACTTTGCATTGATCCTTCCTTTGATGTCAGTCTAGTGGGGGCCGGGTGGTGGTGGAGGAGAAGGGGTTGCTGGTCTCTTTTCCCTTGTGTAAACGACCTTTCAGTCACAAAGAAGCAGGAAGGCAGAGCCAGGCTCTGGTCTCCCAGCAGGCTTAGCAATGTGCATTTTCAAAGATATAATATAGACTGCGTAATCCAGTGGAATTGGGTGGGGAAAAAGTGGATGAAGATCAGTCATTTCTTAAAATCTGCTAGGCTCATGCTGGTCAGGGTAGAAAATAGAGAAAATCCTTCCTTCCTTCCTTCCTTCCTTCCTTCCTTCCTTCCTTCCTTCCTTCCTTCCTTCCTTCCTTCCTTCCTTCCTTCCTTCCTCTGTTCATTCTTCTGCCCCAGCACTCTCTTAATAGTCATCCTCTAATGCTATTGGACAAACAGCAGCACAATAACCACAGTATTACAGTAGAGTTTTTTGCAGTTGCAAGCAAAGGAAAGAGTGATTTAGCTCAATCGGCATTCCTTCTGAAATTACTGTAGGAATTACAAAGTATTCTCCCTCTTACTTCTGCAATATTGTTTTGCTTCTTGAGAAAAGAGTGAGAAAGTTTCCAAAGACATTCTTGGGGTGTGTGTGTGTGTGTGTGTGTGTGTGTGTGTGTATAGGGAAAAGGGCTATATGGGATAGTAATTAGATTGGCTAAGTGGTGGGGGGGTGTCTTCCATTTATATGTTTTAGCTTTTAAAATGTCCTGTGTATTCTGACTGTTTGCAGAAAGGTTGTCTCTCTGATGACAGCACTTCCTGGACGGCTCATGCGAAAAGCTGGCAGATATGCCCAGCTAGCAGGAGGATGCTGAATTTTAATGATTAAATCTGGGTGTGACTCACCCTTCATCCATCCTATTTTATTCTGTTGAGTGAGAGATGCTACTCCCCCGCCCCCAGAAGATTCTTCTTTAACAGTTAGCATTAAGCTGGACATTTCTATCAAACTGTCTTCGAACTGCACCTCCAAATTTGAACAGTCACATAACCTTACTCTAAGTGTTCGTTTTTGGAGTGAATTCATTCTCCGTTAATGACTTAGCAAAGAAGCAACACGCTTTAAGATTCAACTGAAGCTGAGAATAGTGACTTCCATTCCATTCCATTCCATTCTATATTCTAATAACGTGTACTTGGAGTTTTCTTTACCAAACCTGCAGTGGATTCTCAGACTCCCACCAGGCACTTTTCTCGAAAGAAACTTACTGCTTTGCCTGTACTGTAGGGTATTTTGGACAACAGTTGTTTTCCAATGATTTTTTTCTTCAGCTGATCTCACTGAATTGCATTAGTTGTTTCAGTAGCAGTGAAAAGGCTGGACATCATGCTAGCAACCCAACCCTGTAAAATGTTTTATTTTACTGCCGCTGAAACAATGAATGCTTGAAAGAAAGCACTTCACTTATTCCTGGTTGTTATTGCCCACTAGCTACATATGAGTTGGAAACAGGCTGCAATTCAGTTTTTCTTCAGCTGGGAAGCCTTAAGCTGCTTGGTGGCTTCATCAATACTATATATATGCCCTGAGTCGTTCTCCTTCTCTGTTACTTGAGAAAGAATAAGAGAGATAGGATTTTGAAAAGAAGTCTCAAGCAATTATACTAATTGTACTTTTTTCTCCTTTTCCCTGCAGGCCAAGAGGAAAAAGGAAAGAAGAAGAATATTGTAAGTTCATGTGGCTCCTGGTGGGCCATCAAACACAGCTGGTGGTCTGTGTTGCAAGAGAACTCGGTTTGGCAGAGAGGATGAGTCCAATCCATCACTTTCGCCTTTTTGATCTCTTGATTGGACTCTGTTATCATCTGATTTCCCAAAGCTTCAGAGGTTGCTCCAACCTTCTTCCTCTTTACTGTACAAGGAGATGGTCTATCCTGGTATTGATGGGTACCCACCTAGAACTTTTCTGAAAGAAGGAAGAAAGGAAGGAAGGAAGGAAGGAAGTAGGAAGGAAGGAAGGAAGGAAGGAAGGAAGACTTCATGAAGAGTCAAAAATTATATGTTTCAGCTGAGTAAAGAACTTTGGTGTCAAGAGGTCTATGCAGTCAGAAGAAAGCACTTGCCTATTCTAATGTACATCAGACTCATAAGCAGGGTTTCAAAGATATCTGATTTATTGAAGAATAGTATGCAGGATCACGGAGAAAGCTGAGAATGATGAAAGCGCGGTAAATTCAAACTAAAAACCCTCGGTGCAAACGAAATCCCTCCCCCTGTAGAGTCTTCTCAAGTCCACAATCCCAGGTGCTCCTAACGGTTCCTGATGGTCTGTGGGAAAAGTCCTTGAGCAGAGAAAATAACCCAAACACATTCCATTGTAATGAATTCAGATACAGAGCTTGGTACAAGGTTTCACAGCAGCTCCCTCCTCCCAAACAGAAACGCGCGTCAGCGCCATGGCATGGGAAACGTTACGATGTATGAACTACATTGAAATAGTGAACATGACAGTACTAACTCATCTGGTCTGAAAAACAAAGGTACTTTCCTCAGCTAGCTTCTCTCCGATGACCACACTAATTGGGAATGACTAGAGTTTTAGCCTTCACATTCACTGGTACCAAGTTGAGGAAAACTACATTAACAGTGACAGTGCAACAAATTCTTCCCATTCAATTAAGTTTATGGGTCCATAAAATGCTCCCTCTCTTTGAGGGAGTTAAACACCTCCAGTTAAATTCCTGCAATTTTTAGAATAAAGTTGAGAAGAAGAAATGAATGGAGAACCTCCCTCACATTTAAAAAAATGCCTAGATCCATCTCAAATATCTTGGGGGCCCTGCTGAAAGAGAACTTACTGCAAATGCAATGAGATCTTAAGGACAGATCTGACAACTTGTGCTCTGCAAAGCAATGACAGGATTAAGCAGCTCTGTATTTCAACCGTAGTCAGGGAAATTGTTCCAAAATATATTTACATTTCAGATGAAGCACAAAACTGTTTCCATGTCATGTCCTTCCGTATGGCTTAGCTCGTCAATAGCAGGCATGTGAAGCGGAGTAAATAGAGAAATAAATTGCAAGAACAAATCACTTATTTTAAAGCCAATGTGCCCAAGCAAAGCTTTCCTTCTGCTACCTTTGCATTTGGCCTGCCTAAATTGGTTTCTGTCCAGATTTTTAGTTTTTGGCCTCCTTTAGATAAGAAACCAAGGATCAGCTGAAACTGATCTCATGCTGCCACCAGGAAATTATGCAACACATCACACTTCCTCATTATATCCGCTGTTATGTCTTTGGGTAACGCTGTGTGTGTGTTTAAGATTATGGCTTAGTTATTATATTAAGGTGGCAATCCAGTATGCATTTATTTGGGAGAGGCACCCTTCGAATTCTGAGCAAACGTGCAAGGTTGGATTAAGTGTGATAGGATCACAGAAGAGAGACCGAGCCTTTATCAGACATCTCATCCAATCTTCTTCTCAAGGCAGCTGAAATGTACCCACCTCCAACTGTCCAGCCTTTGCTTGAAGACATCCAATGAGGGAGAGGGCATCACTTCTATACAGGTAGTCCTCGCTTAATGACCACAATCGGGACCAGAATTTCCATTGCTAAGCAAAGCGGTCATTAAGCAAATCCAACCCATTTTTATGACCTTTTTTGTGGTGGTCATTAAGCAAAACACTGTGGTTGTTAAGCAAGCCACATGGCCGTTAAGTGAATCACACATTTCCCATTGATTTTCCTTGCCAGAAGCTGGCCGGAAAGGTAGAAAATGGTGATCATGTGACCACAGGATGCTGTGACGGTCATAAATATGAACTGGTTGCCAAGCACCCAAATCATGATCACATGACCACAGTGACACTGTGATGGTCATAAGTGTGAGTTCTGGTCATAAGTCTTTTTTTCAGCACCGTTGTAAGTCGGAACCATCACTAAACGAGTGGTTGTTAAGTGAGGACTATCTGTAAGTAATAGAAAACTTTTTCTATTATTACTTTATCCTAAAGTTCAGCTGAAATGTACTGTAGTTTCCTAGAACTTCAGTCCTTTTGGTCTAGGTTGCTCTCTTATAGCAGAAACCAAATCTTGGACCTTTTCTGCATCTCAGACCTTGGAATATTTCATCACATCCCCTTCAACCCTCTTCCCTAGCAGATATATTGCCTGTTCTTTCATCCTGTTCTGCGATGAACTGGGTTTTTTTTATACCAATGGACAGCAATCCCAATCCATTCAAACACTATCAAGGACAGGAACCCTGGCTTCTGAGTAGAACACTGCAGGCTGAGGGTCTTAGCTTCCTTCCCAAACATAAGCACTGAAAGTAGGAGCGAGTGGCTTCCATGGGTTTGAGGGCTGCAGGAAGGTCTGGTGCCTCTGGAAAGTGGGCGGGGTCTGAGTCACTTCTGAGGGGGTTTCAAGAAGTGAAAGAGGGTCAAGGAAAGGTTATGGAGGTGACTTGCCTTGCTGGGTGCCTCTTTTCTCTTGCTGCTGTCTTCGCTTGAGCCTCTGTCATTCACTGGGAAGTGTGTGGACAATGAGATGGAGATAACCATGTGTCTACTGTGTCCTTCGATGGTCACATGCATAGCCTCCTGGCTTTAATTACTCCTGTCAATTCTTCGTGGTTCATTAATTTCACTTTGGGTTTTGTCTACTCAAACAGTGGGAATGAATCGTCCCCCCCAGTGTTCTTGGAAATGCAATTGGATCACTCTCTCTCCCTCTCTCTCCTGTATCTATCATCTTTCTATCTCTATCTATCTATCTATCTATCTATCTATCTATCTCTTATCTCTCTCTCTATCATCTCTCTATATCTGTCTGTCTGTCTAAAAGTTTTTAAAAGAAAGATTAAAAACTAACAAAACTACAGAATAAAGATAAGAGAGAAAAAAAGGAACAGAAAAGAAAGTCAAAGCCAAAAGTGCAGGAAAAAGAAAAGAAAAATAACACGAAGTAGCTTCCGATTTTCCTCACAGCAGTCATAAGTAGAAATATAAATTTACCTCTTACTCTGCGATTACAGTATAACTCACTTTTTTCTATAATCTATTTTTTCTATTCATTAAAACCATAACTCATAAGTTCGGTTTTTTCTGTTTCATGCCAAAAGTCTATAAAGAGTTTCCAGTCAGCAATAAATGTAGATAATGTCTTTTCTGGAATCAAAAAAGTCACTTTGGCCATCTCAGCAAACTCCATCATCTTCACCAACCATTCCTCCATGGAGGATAGTATTGAAACTTTCCACTTTTGTGAGTATAATAATCTCGCTGCAGTTATCATGTATAAAAACACAATAACTTTTTTCCAATTGTTTGTCCATCAGTCCCAAAAGAAAAGCCTTCAGTGTCAATTGTATATTAATCTTTAAAATCTTCTGAATTAATGTACTGTATGTATTTGAATCCAAAACTTTCTGGCTGTTTACATGTCCACCAAGCATGATAAAATGTCGCTTCTCGTTGTTCACATTTCCAACATACATTTGAATTACCTTTATACATTCTAGACAATTTCTCCAGTGACATATACCAGCGGTACATTAAATTCTCTTTAATGTAAATTTCAGTCCTTTCAACCACATATTCTCCCAATGTTCTACAGTATTTGTATATTGTAACCAAACATTTTTTATGATGAAGGTGAAAGAAGAAAGTGCAAAAGCTGGCTTGCAGCTAAACCTGAAAAAAAACCAAGATTATGGCAACCAGCTTGATTGATAACTGGCAAATGGAGAAAATGTAGAAGCAGTGAAAGACTTTGTATTCCTAGGTGCAAAGATTACTGCAGATGCTGACTGCAGTCAGGAAATCAGAAGACGCTTAATCCTTGGGAGAAGAGCAATGACAAATCTCGATAAAATAGTTAAGGGCAGAGACCTCACACTGACAACAAAGGTCCGCATCGTTAAAGCAATGGTGTTCCCGGTAGTAACATATGGCTGCGAGAGCTGGACCATAAGGAAGGCTGAGCGAAGGAAGATCGATGCTTTTGAACTGTGGTGTTGGAGGAAAATTCTGAGAGTGCCTTGGACTGCAAGAAGATCCAACCAGTCCATCCTCCAGGAAATAAAGCCAGACTGCTCACTTGAGGGAATGGTATTAAAGGCAAAACTGAAATACTTTGGCCACGTAATGAGAAGACAGGACACCCTGGAGAAGATGCTGATGCTCGGGAGAGTGGAGGGCAAAAGGAAGAGGGGCCGACCAAGGGCAAGGTGGATGGATGATATTCTAGAGGTGACGGACTCGTCCCTGGGGGAGCTGGGGGTGTTGACGACCGACAGGAGGCTCTGGCGTGGGCTGGTCCATGAAGTCACGAAGAGTCGGAAGCGAATGAACGAATAAACAACAACCACCAAATATTTTAGCCCCTTTATCATACATTCTTTCACTTGTTTTTCTGTTTCAAATTCCAGTAAAAGTTCATAAATTTTAGCAGTGCCATGGTCATCATTTGTACACAGTTCTGTTTCAAACCCAATTTTACAGTGATCAAAACCAACAATTATTCTCTCTACTTTGAATATTTCTAATAATTGTATATATTATAGTCCCCCCATTGGGGGAGAGGGGCGGTAATATAAATCTAATAAATAAAAAAATAAAAATAAATATAGGAAAACCATTGACAAATACATCCCTCTGTCATCAGATCTTCTCTCGGTTTTATTTTACATTCTCCTTGACAAAATTCTAATAACTTACAATAAATTAGCCATTTGGGTTTCCTCATTTCTCATCTATAAAATGCTTCTTGTGAAAACACAGAGGTGTTTTCAGGAATAACCTGGGTTAGTCTCTATTCCATATTCTCAGTATGGCATGCCTAACAAAATGCGTTTTTAAAATCTACATTAATCTTACTTTTTCGTACCATAAACAACCATGCCACCCAAATCCCACCATATCCTTCTAACTGCAAAAGCCTTCTATTTCTCAGCCGTTCTTTCAGGCAGACTAAAAAACGGGCTGCAATCTTTTTTTTTTTAATGATCAGCCTCTTCTCATAATTGAGGAGGCTGATCATAACAAAGTCCATACGAAACCCTAAATTACTGATTTTCTGCTTTTCAGACAAAAAGGAGGGGTTTTGTTGAGTGCTGAGTCATATTGAGGGAATGAGCCTCGCACATCCCTGGTGGGAAATAATTATATAAACTTTTCTCATTAATACGAAGTTCTCTACATTTTCTGAGCTGGACTGACAGATATTTTTTTTTGGAAAAGCGGGGAATGACAATTCAATAGACTGCTTGGTGTCAAAGCAGATTTGATTGTGATTATTGGGGGACAAACCACAACTCTCAAAAGCCATAAGCAGCATTTAATATCTGGGTGAGTAGCTGTGAAAGCTGGAAGCTAAGCAATATTTTCTTAGTTGTAACCCAAGGACAAAAATGTATTTATTGTTCTTGGGTAAAGATACTTTAGTTCTACTACACCCTGGCAATGAGTAGATGTATGACTTGGCTAGCCTGATCAGATATTTGTAGAGATGAACTCAAAGAACTCAGATCTGTTGGTTGGTTGAGGATCTGGAGGACAAAGCCACGCCATTAGAATTTCAATGCAAATTCACCTCATTTTGTGCTTTCAAAACAATAAATTCCACCCAAAGCACAGTTGACCTTTGAAACTTGCACTTCTCCTGATTCTCCAATGCAGTTTTCAAGGAGCAAAAGGCAAATTAGAAACTCAGAGGATCTGGGGAAATGCGTATATTATAGTACGAACAACATAAATGGGCAGTTGGGGAAGGATGGTGGAAGAAACCTATACACAATTACATTACCCCTATATACAGGCCATGCTTTTGGGAAAAGAGTATTATGGGTTGGTTCTGTCTTATGGAACCTAACATTCCTTTAATAAAAACCAGAACAGCTTATAAACTGTTCTGTGGTTTTAAGTTGTTGGAGATCCCTCTCCATCACAGAGGAATAATGTAATCCTTCCTTCAAAACAGGGGGAAAAAATTCCTATTTTTAAGGTGTAACTAAGCATGCAATCATTTGCCATATTGCTTCTACTTGTTATAATTTCTGCTGATTGCATTCATCATAGATCAGTTCAGTTATTGTCACTGTTAATTACTCTTTAAGAAGATTAGAAGGCACTGGTAACATCCTTCTGGAGAGAAGCTGCTATATTAACTGTGTTAATACATCTTTCCATTACGGTAAGTAACTGCACTGGAATGTATTTGGATTATACCAATAATAGGTTTGCCTTGCGTTAGAATCCTAGACACCAGCCAACGTGTGCTTGTTTCAAACAAGTGCTTTTGGTTTTTGAACCCATGTTCAAAGAAATCAGTGGAACTTATGGATGCTTAATGTTGTCTAGATTCCTTTCATTTACAGTAGATATCCTAATTAGTTCAAGTATGTTGATCTTCTAGCTAGAGAGTCATTAAAAATAGAGACAAACAGCTCTTCAAGTTGAACTTTACTCCTGATGACACATCCATACTTTCCTGGCAATAATATGGAAATGATTTGCATTGCCTTCTCTGAGGTCCTTTTTTGACTTCCCGGTCTAGCCTACTGTCCTAAGATTTCCTAATTGTGCCTTATCTAATTACTAGCCAGGTCCATCCAATGGTAATTAATATTTCCATTCCAGAAGTGATGCTCAAGAGCAATTCTGATTGAATTTGGAGTGGCCAATTTAATCCCAGGCAAGTAAATCTATGCTTGTAGGCTTAAGCAGGTGTTGTTAATGTAACCTTGGATGTCGCTGTGGTTCACGCTAATGGTGCCAATAAAATTGGCCCAACAGTGACTCATATTCTGCAGCCCTTTTTCCAGTAAATAGAAAAGCAAAGAGGGAAAATAGAACCTGGATTATGCTATGAAAAGCTCAGTTATTTTTGGTTTTCCTCCTTTAACCAGGCAACAGCCATTCCAACAATCTTAGTGAGCATTATCTCATTCTTGGTTGTAGAACCGTAATTCTAAAATGGTACTTGAAGTTGTCTCCTCCTCCTCCATTTGTAAACCACCCACCTCCCAACAATCCTGGGCACTTTATCCCTTTTACTTTGTGTGTTAAATTCTGTAGTAGTTAATCCCTCTCAAGACAAAGAGTGACATACTAGACTAATAATCTTCAAAAGCTTTTCTGCTAGACTTTGGGTGACTACAGCAATACTTGCAGCAGTATTTCCAACAAATACTCCAGCAGTATGCACACAATACTCCCAGTAAATACTCCAGCAATATGCGCACAATACTTCCAGTAAATACCCTGGCAATACTCCCAATAAATACTCCAGCGACATGCACAGCAATGCTTCCAATAAATACTCCAGCAATACTCCCAACAAATACTCCAGCAATACTCACAGCAATACTCCCAATAAATACTCCAGCAATACTTGCAGCAATACTTCCAACAAAATTAATAAAAATGATCTAAACCAATTGCTATCCTATTATTAGCCACTCCCAGCACAGGTTCCTTTGCAAAATCCAGCCACTACAGATTGGCTGCAACTTTTATTTTCCTCCTGAAGTTTTCCAGGGCTCCCGCGATACGTTTATACAATTCGCTGAAAGCAGAATCTGAATCTAATAACATTTCAATGCAATCTATTATTTCAAGTCCAGGAAGGAGCTGTGGTGTAGAATCATGCATCTAATATGAAATCCGTTTGTTGCCAATCTTGCTAAAAGCCATTCGTTGCTCTTTCAGGAAACCAATTTCTTCTCCCGCAGTGTGTATCCACCGATCAGGACCAATTTCTGGAGGTTTTTAACAAACCCCTACTTTAACCCCCCCCCTCAAATAATGGGTAAACATTGAAAGCATAATGTGTGCCATTATTTTGGCATTTACCCAGCTTTCTGCCACTTCTTACCTTTTAGGATACTATAATGAGGATAATCACAATCTATGCAGTTATGAATTTAAACATTATGGGTTTGCATTCACTCTTAAAAAAAAAACCCTTGCTATTTCATATCTACTTTTCCTATTATTTCTTCCGTTTCCTACAGTTAGATGGTACAGTCTGAGCATAGACCCACCGACTGGGTTTTAGCCTTCCTAACAGCAGAGTCAGCCAACCTTGGGCTGCATTCACACAAACTACTAAGTCAGGGAGCTATTACTTTTATGGGCTCTTATCGTGCCAGGCTCTAGGTTCAACACAAAACTCTGGGTGGGACTGACAAGACCTAACTTTCCCATCCTTTTATTTATGCTGAATTAAACTGAAATAAAGAGAGCCAGCTTGGTGTAGTGGTGAAGGCATCAGGCTAGAAACTGGGAGGCCGTGAGTCTTGCCTTAGGCATGAAGCCAGCTGGGTGACCTTGGGCCAGTCATTCTCTCTCAGTCCCAGGAAGCAGGCAATGGCAAACCACTTCTGAAAAAGCTTACCAAGAAAACTGCAGGGACTTGTCCAGGCAGTCTCTGAGAATTGGACACGATTGAACAGACTAAAAAAACAAACAAACCTGAAATAAGGGCAATCTTCCACAATGAATGCAATGCTTCTCTTCTGTCCCATTAAAGTCTGCAAATGGGGCACAATTTTGAGGGGAGTCCTCTAAGAGTGCCCTCTCTGGTCCAGCATTTCTGTGCTAAGTCAGAAACCGTGGTTATAATCCATTACATGCTAAACTAGGGATAGTCAAGATCTGGCCTTAATTTCCAGGGTGGGGGGATCATTAAGGGTCACTTCATATATGGTGGCATGAGACTTGTGCTCGCTTTTCTTTGAAATGGAAAATGTTAGGTTTCTCTCTTCCCCACCTCAAAAGAGAGAAAGTGTGCCACCACCCTTTGACAACTGTGAGCAGAGGGGGTTTCAGAAGGGAGGTGCAAGTTGCTCACTCCTGTCCGAAACACAAACGTAAACACCCACATAACAGCATAGCATACCGTGTGTGAGTCGGGTGGCCATATAAATTTATTAAATAAATAGATAGCATAATGTGTGAATAATGCACGCCCTTGGGAATTAACGCACACTCTTCATTACACTGTTCCAGGAAATGCAAAGGCTAAAAAGAATCAATTCCTTGCTTCCCATAGGCATCTAAACTCATCAGAGAAATCTTCACAGTATAAGGTTCATCTCAGCAGAAGGAATTAGCTCCAGAGAGTAAATTGAAAAAAAAAGGAAAAATGGGTAGCAAGCGTGGGATTTTTTTTTCCTGGCTCTTTGCTTATTCTACATTTATCTGTGTCTAAAGTGGACTTTCCTTCCCTTCCTATTATTGGGTTTGTTTAAAGGCTGTGTGATGGGAAAACACCAGTGATAATAGTGTTGTTTGTCTTGTCAGAGATAATTCGATAGAGGACGGCTTTTGTATTTAATAACCCGGAACATCAGGGCTGGAGTAGTTATGTTTTGAGGCATAAACACAAATATTGCATGCCTGACTTCATAGGGGACATAAAAAAAAAAGCAATGGGAAAGAAGAAGGTAATTTCTTCTGAATGCCTGTTGTTGTAATTTGGAGAAATCAATGGTCTTCGGAGAATGAGCCAGAAATATCACCGTTATTTCAAAAGGTGGTCCTCTGAGTAGAAGAACATTGGCTTGCTCAATGCCCACCCCTTACTTTCCCTTGGTTTACAAATTCAGACAGATTAAATTAAGAGTGGCTTTGGAGAACCTGTTGCTACTGCTGTGTATTCTTTTTGATAGAACTGGATGGGATCTCTAGGATCATCCAGTTCAGCGTTTCTCAATCTCAGCAACTTTAAGATGTATGGACTTCAACTCCCAGAATTCCCTGGTCTATACAGACAATACAGATGTCTTTTCTTACATCTAAGTGTACTGAAGATTCCTCTCTTCCTTTTGCAGTCTCATCTTCAGGGACTGAAGAATGAGGAGGATGTTTTAATGTATTTTTCCCTGGGGGCAGTCAAATGATGACATTGGAAGAGGGAATACAGGGTGTTGGCAGGGTGAGTAAAAAAAGTCAAGATGCACACAACATATGCAAAAAAAGGGGTGGCTTTTGACTGCATAGTTACAGCTGCCATCTTGACTTTTTTGACCCTTCCAATGGAGGCCCCTGGGTAGCACTTAACATCCCAAAACATGAAGGAAGGCAGCCACATGAAGGTATTCAGAGGTCCGTATGCAGCAAAACTGAGCACCATCTTTCCATAGGTTGTTTTGTGAATTTAAATTAGTTACTTAGTTTGTCATAGGCCATGAATAAATTTTTCCAAAGAAACAAATTTATTTAGGGTATCGTGGATTTCTTTGATTGCTCATAAGAAAAGCATTTATTCTCCAAAACAAATAATCAACAAGTTGAATGAGAAATCACACGCTGTCTGTAAAACTTAAAGTGAATTTTTTTCACTTACTGAACACTGATAATAATTTATCGGTACAGGTGCAAACAAACCTTCTGTCATGTTCACTGTTTCAATGTGCACTGTACATTGTAACGTTTCCCATGCCATGGCGCTGACGCGCGTTTCTGTTTGGGAGGGAGCTGCTGTGAGACCTTGTACCAAGCTCTGTATCTATGTTCATTTCAATGGAAGGTGTTTGGGTTATGTTCTCTGCTTGAGGCCTTTTCCCGCAGACCATCAGAAGCCGTTAGGAGCGCCTGGGATTGTGAGCCTGGGAAGATTCTACGGGGGGAGGGATCTCATTTGTACTGAGGGTTTTTAGTTTGCATTTGGCGCGCTTTTTCCATTCTCAGCTTTCTTTGTGATCCTGCATACTATTCTTTAATAATTCAGATATCTTTGCATTCCTGCTTATGAGTCTGAGAATGTTTTAGAATAGGCATTCCTTACACCTTGACTGTAATCAGGATTCTGATCAACCCCAAAGCACCTTTGAAGTAACAGCAGTGACTGAAAATATAATGTTGCAATATTCCACGCACACCAACAAGAGAGTAAATCCTTGTATGCTCATAAGATAGGGGAGGTTTGCAAATCTATCAAAAGAAGAAATCTGTGGAGCATAATGGTGCTTACTTCTAGGACACATGTGTATAATTTTGTTTTCTTTCAAAACCCATTGTCACAACAGTAGGGTCAAAAAGGGTACCAGTTCTGTGTGTTGCCAAGCAGGAGATGAATCGTATTTCAGTGCTTTGAGATTGTCTTGCTGAAAATTATTATTATTGTTTAGATTTAGAGGCTGCCTGATTTCAGAATGACTTTCGCAGCCTTACGCTTAAAAAAACAGAACACAGTAAAGAAATATAACATACGTCCAGACAAATCACACTTCATCAACACAACTAACAGGGGCTTCACATCCATGGTACCCCAAAGCCTGGGAGAAGTGGGAAAGTTTTTCAAGAGTTCCAGAACATCATTAGGGTGGGAGTTGCATGGATGTCATTCCAGAAGGTGGGCAAAAAGAGCAGGTATGCTTCCTGGATCCCAGTAGCTGGCACTGTTTGGTAGAGAGGACCTGAAGTGCACTGATCCTGGCTGATCTTACCAGATGGACAGAAACCATGGAAGATAGGTGGTCCTTCAAAAACCTGGTCCTATGCCATTAGGCAGCAAAAGGGATGATTTCCCTTGCAAAATAAGGGTGGAAATGAAAGCTACAGCTTTTGGAAGACAAACTGATTCAGTGACCATGCTTCCTCTTACGACCTCCCCACCCCAACCCACATCCCTGAATTTCAATCATTCTGCCACTGAATTTTGAACCATTTCTGAAGCTGGGTTGGTTTTTGAAGGTGGGGAGGACCGCTCTGTCTCAGCCTAGTGAACTGAAAGTTAAAAATTGACTAAGGTCACATTAAAGTTGAACCAAATAAGTGTCTCATCAGTCCATGGTCTTGGCATTGTCCCCCATGGACTTAATCATATTCTCACGTTGGTAATATCTGTCTTCTTCTTGATTTCTTTCAATCTGTCCAAAAGGAGCTCAGAATGAGGATTACAGAAGCCCATTTACTTAATGAATTGATATGCCAATTAATTAGTTGAAAGACAGATGATTCACCAGCTAAAAATCTTTAATAGAAGAAGAGCTCTTATTTTTTTAAAAAAATATTTATTTTCTCCCTGGTGTTAATCCTGCTCTCTGTTTCTAAGAGATTAATCATTCTCTGGATGTGTGTTATATTTAATAGGTCTTGATAAGGTAAACAACTTTGAATTAACACACCAGTGGGACCTTTCCTGGAAATTTACATTTTGATGTACAGTACCATCTGGCATTTCTAATGTATTGACCTAGTCATGCCTTCATCTTCAGTCCAATATATCAAGTTCTAAATAATTTATATCGCTTGCAAGAAAGCCAGGAGTGATTGGTTTAAAATAACGATCTAGACATTTCTGTAAGAAATGAGAGGGAAGAGAAAGAAAAATAGCTAAGACATCTCTCCACTAACTTGGTCCCCCACTATAAAACTCCCATTATTCTCATCTTACATGCTCAACATATCTTGTAGGACTTGGTTTGCGAAGGATGACCTTACTTAGGTTGTGCCAAAATGATATCTTTGTGAACATTTTAAATTGGGGGTCCCACTTTTGAGACAAGCACACTCCTATGACCCGTCGTCATATCTGATAGAGCAGAGTAAGCAGAGAACAGCTTAAATGGACGTAAGCCACACGCCTGGTCCCAACCTATCAGGGATCACACTCTGAACAGGACCATACTACAGTAGCAAGAGAAACCAGTCTTTAGTGAAATGATGAAATCTACTGGGGGGAAAGTGAAAGAAATTGAGATAAATTGGTGGAAAATATTTCCCCAAAGAAGCTGAAAAGAGTTGACTTAATTTTATAGCCACCAAGTACTGTATATACCTTTCGCTTGCAGGCAAGTTGACTTCAATTTGTTTGCCTTTTTCATGCAGCATAACAGAGTCTTACTGCGTGTTTGATGATAGATGCAAAGAGATTCCATACTGGCTTTTTATCTTGTCGCCAAATTAATTCAGTGACATTTTAGATTTTAAGTTGTTTTGTACAGAGCAGAGAAAAGAACAAACACCAGATTGCACAGTCAGAAAAAAGGAGAGGTCAAAAATGCACAACTTCCCTTTCTACAGATTGAACTGATCTTTTAAATTAAAAGACTTTTTGTATACTCTGGTAAAAAAATGGCAAAGTGAAGACAGGGGCCAAAACAAGAGCAGAACACAAATGTTTGCGTTATAGCAGAAATGTAAATGCAACATGTTTTAATCATTTCAATCAGAAACAAGCAGCATTTGTTATTTTTGATCATCCCAAGGATGTCACCAGCTATAAAGAATACCTCTGACTTCTACTTCATCAAAGATGCTCATTCATCATAATTTCTTAGGCATAGAATTCATTGTCTAGAACAGTCTTTCTCAACTTTTTGACCCTGGAGGAACCCTTGAAATATTTTTCAGGCCTCGGGAAGCCCCTGCACAGTCAGGCTCAAAGATAGGCCAGAAGTTAAAAAATTATTATCGTTTCATGGGTAGGCTTGTCTATCTGCACTAGCAGTGTTCGTAAACTAAAGATGAAGAATGAAATTTACCTCTTTAATGTGAAGTTGCCTGAATTTGAAATATTCTTTTAAATAAATTGTGATCTCCCAGGGAACCCTTAGTGACCTCTTGTGGAACCCTAGGGTGCCAGGGAACCCTGGTGGAGAAACCCTGCTTTAGCGAGTTTGTCTATAAGAGGTTGCTTGCCTTGGACAACGAAAAAAACAATAACCTATAAACCAGACATAAGGTGCTGTTTATCTGTGTAGATGGACTGTGTGTGTAGGTAACCAAAGCTGTGATGGAAAATTAATCCACATGTCATTTTGAAGAGTGGAAAATGATCCGTTAGTCCCCTCCATAAAAAAAGCTCAGTGCGGATGATTGGTCCACTTTGTAAAGTCCATTACACAGGTGAGCTGGCAGACCTAGGGATCTGTTTTACTATGTTGTGTAACACCCTGCAAATTGGGCCACTTTGGGCAATAATTGCTTTGCCTTTCAGCTCTGCGATCTCAAAGCATGGGGTAGAACATTCTGATAAGGAACTCAGTCCATTCTTCACAGCCTTCCTGGCTGGTAGACACAGGTGTGCCAGCACCTTCCGACCCAGGAGAGGAACCCTAACACAACCTTAATACTCTTAGCCTTGTGATAGTTTGCGAAAGTTTCAGAGGCCATGTAATAATGCAGATGGTGACTCCAGAAGACTATGTCTATCTTGTGGCTTCAGTTAGCATCAGGCTGTTGCTGAGACAGCATTCTTTCATGGAGAGAGCTGGCTTATGGAATTGCCAAGGGTCGGATATGACTGAATGGATAATTTGATTCGATTTGGAACGTCAGCCTGAAGGACTCATCTATGGAGCTATCCAAGGTTCTGCTCCTGCTGTGTTCTGCTTCACTAGGCTTCTGCCTTAACTTTGCCAGCTGAGACTGACTTCCAAGGTTGAGAACAACTTTGGTGAGGGTAGGGGGCTGCCCTGATGAAGCTGCTTTAAAAAGCAGCATGACCCTCCCGTCAGGCTGCTCTGAAGTTTTCTCATTAGTATCTTCTGGCAACTGAAATGATGAAAGAGAGGACAAGATGACATCAAGTGTATTGTCAAGGCAACTAGCTTTGCCTCTGACTCAGCAAGGGGCTTTGTGCTGCTTTCACAGTGCAAAACTGGTTGGTACAGTTCTCTGCCTGTTGAGTTTCAGGTAAGCCTTGGGTGGATCAACAACAGAGCTCAACTATCTTCAAGTTAGGGAAGCAGGAATGTTCCTTGTTTCTGGGACCTAGTAGTGGCCCTGATAGGATGCTGTCAGGTGGTATGTGGTATCCAATGACAGGAAGGCAGTTAGAAAGACAGTAAAGATGTCTTTGCCTTAATATATTCAGGATACATTGTTTCTAAAGGGAATGAGTTCCTTTGCTGGATTACTTGTGATCTTATCCTCCTCTTCTTGTTAATCCTCCAAAACAGAACTAGGGGGCAATCTTGCTTGGGAAAGGTTCATGTCTGGTTTTTGACATCTGCCCCAAAGCCTGAAACAATAATACCAGGTCCTCTATATCTTCCTTCCTTCCGTCCGTCCGTCCGTCCGTCCTTCCTTCCTTCCTTCCTTCTGATGTTGCTTATTTCTTGCATGAGAGGGTGAGAGAGATGGTAGTTTGTACACCAACTACCATGTCTGCCTGGAGAAATTCATTTATAAAGCCCCCATGGAGTCCCCTTTTCGGGAGAGATGGGTGGTGATAGAAATTTGAAAAATAAATAAATAAATAAAGCTGCTAAGGAGAATATCCTAAAACCACAGCCAACCATTTTGCATTCCACATCTTGCTCTGGATTAGGGAAGAGTCTGCATGGCTATATGGCCAGAATGCAGCCAGCAGGGGGCAGTTAGCTTTTGGTCCTATAAGCCCTCAAATTATACTCAAAGGATGGAAATAATGAATAGAACCATCATCTGATGTACGAGGTGACACCCAGAGCCTTTCTCCAGATGTCAGAACAGCATACAGCTATCCAATGAATTAAAAAAAAAACCCATCATACATCAAGATGGGAGCTATAGCCAAAGAACTGGAATTCGCTTCAATTTCCTTGAGTAAAGTGCCTTAGGCAAGAAATGCCCTTCTTTTTCTCTTTACCCTGATTATTATCAGAAATGTGCTCTGTGAGTTCAAAGCAGATTGAGGTAGCTCTCAGAATCACACTTCCATGAAATGAAAAGCCAAGGCTCACACTGGAGAGAAATTAGGGAGTCCTTCAGGTGTAATCCTCCACACACAGGATGCCCATCTAATGAGGAAGGGTATGTGTATGCAATTAAATGAAGGTTTACCAGCCAAATCAAAAATTCTCTAGGGCTCTTATATCCCATGTGCCTTCCATCATGAGATCAATGGTAGACTATGCAGAATTCTTATGGTATGTCTGATTGAATACTGGACCAAAATCTCTCTTCTCATTTCCAGGAAGTTTCTTTCTCTTGTGTTTTTTCCCCACCACATTATCTGATGTTGTACACGTTTCTTCGTCACTCTTCGGTGGCCCATGGTTTCTTCTCTGAGAAAGCCTCCTGAGGAAAGTTGCAGACCACTGAAAGGGACTGTGCAATGGAAGACCATCCACAACAGTCTGGAAACTGTTCCTAAGAAATGGAGTCATCTGCCATCTTGGTTCTTTTCCTGAGGGCCAAAATGCATTCCCTGCCCACTGGCACCAACTTGTTCCTTTTTAGCCAACCCTTCCTTATGCCTAGTTTCAGGTGGTCTGAAGAAATCACAGGGTTGTGAACCAAAGAGGTTGGCTATACAATGCAGTTGGAAACAAAACATATTGTCATGCGCTGCCTACCTCTGAATAATGCTCAGACACTGGTTCGGTGGAACAGGCTCTGGTTTATTCACAGCGCAGGTACAGCATCGGAAAAAAGCTGAGAGTGACAGGAGCGCGCCGGTGCGGGGTTTAAATACCCCGCGCCGGTCAGCGCCCCCTCACTCGCGGTCACGTCACCCCCCTTTGTCCAACACGTTGACCTGCCGGTGGGTGAGGGGTTGCGAGGCCCCGCTGGCGTTCCGGGATCGCCCATCATCGGTTTCTCTATTCCTCCGGTGATTGCTGTCAGCTGGGGGATCTCCGTTGTATTAGCGCTAATGGCTTGGGTGTGCTCCGCGATCCGTTTAGCTATTGTTTCTTGACCTTCAGTCGTTGTGAGTTGATGGCTACTTATCTTGAGCCCCTTCCCCTGTTTCCTTGCTATTGTCATGTGTGCCATTGCGCTGATGACTTCAGCTCAACGGCACTCATGACACATATTGCAGAAAGCACAAGTTCCTATCAATGAGCCCAGTTCAACAGTACAGCTGAAGACCTAGAAAGATGGTGGGCAACCCTTCACTGGATATGTTAAGATGGAAGCTGGGTAGCCAACTGTCAAGGCTTATTTATTGATTTGCTCAATTTAGAGACCATCCAACTTCACAAGACCCTGGTGTCTTATAACATTAAAAACTAAAACCAGTGAAACCATGAAAACAAAGGTCATGTGCCTCTGGAACAAAGAATTTAGTCCTTTCATTTAGATATAAAGAAGACAGCCCTTTAATTTGGATTCCTGTAGAGAGCAGGGAGTTGAGTTGGATGATCTCTGTGCCTCCTTTCATCTCCTTGATTCTGTGATTTACAACCTGCAAGGGGAGATTCCCATACCTGACACTTCAAAACTCTTTCCCAGTTGTCCATGGGACATGTGAAAGCAGTCATCATACATAGGTTTATTTTGGAGTAGATTCCATGAATGTAATTGGATTTATATAAGCCCTTAGGAAGTTGAGGTGTGAACCTTCTACCAAACTGAGGATGTTACACAGCCTTTGGGTGATGGTCTGGAGGCCACGCTCCAAAAAATAGCAGATATGCAGCCAGGGCAAAGCCTGTTTGATTTTGGGTCATTTACCTTCACATGTATTGAACATGAAACATAATTAATCTGGTTACTCTCCAGTCATGGAACTAGTAATGTCCTGCTTTCTGTTACATTAAAAATTACAATTACAATTTGGCAACTGTTTCAGGGCCTGGGGCTGGGGGAAACAGCGTCTTTTGGGACCTGAACTCAGCTGTGATCTCCAGCTGCTCCTTTAGGTTTCCCAGGCCTGAGACTGAACCGAGAACTCTTAAAAAGTTTTATTCACAGCAAGGAGCCATTATGCTTCCCAACTATGGCATTCATAGAGCATCTTAAAACACACAGCCATGCATATTTGAAAGAGGCATAATTATACATTTATTTTGCCCTTTGCTTGTTATAATTGCCTCTAGCTTTATCCACGGCTCTAAGATGGAAGGAGCCCTTTTTCTTGGCAACTGGAGGAACTTGGGGGGACTGAGTCTCACACTTGGAAATTAGCTTGGAGGTCAAGCTCTCAAGAAAAGATGAAGATGGGTCCTTTGAGATATAAGAAAAATTGTTTAAAAAGCAAAAAAAAGAGCAGGGGGGGAAATAAAAGCACTTTAACTATTTTACAAACTGCATCGGTATAGTTTAAATCAGAATTACTAAATAGGTATGCATAGGAATAACGTCTACACAAACCATACTAAAATGAACAGGCACAGAACCTTCATTTTTTCTGGTCTGATTGCTACCATTCTCTGATCACAGGATGGGCATCTAAGCTTACTTTGGTTCTTAAGAACGGTGTCTAAGCATTCCATTAGTTACTTGACAACTAATTTCAGACTCTTAGCTAATGCAGGAAATGCTGGAGCCTTTTGCATACCATGCTTTATGATGGGTGGAAAATTATCTATTGCAGGGCAGCTAACAGTTTCATAATGAGGGAGGCGTTGCCTTCTGGTAATCACAGCCTGTAAACAGAAAAACATGTAAAGCGAATATTATGTCCAGCGGCATCATGGTAGGCTGGATCCCATTTTTTCATAACCCAGCAATTGATTTTTAGATGCTGTTGCAAGTTTGTCAAGCGTAGCTCCCAATGATAAATCGTTGTTGCTAAGACAGCACAGAATTCAAGCCTGAAATCAGCCTTCTGGCCCAGGAGAACAAGCTCCAAAGTTTTGGGTTCCTGTGGGCCACATCAGGCTTCTTCCAGCTCTGTGGCCATGAACAGATCAGATGTTTTCAGTAAGGTTGCCTCATTTTTCTCTTTGGGTCAAACATCATTTCTCACAACAATGAGACCTTTGAATCTTTTAAAATAGTGATGGCCAAAGATAGCAGGCTTCAGCAGAGGATCGTTACCTTGTCATGGTGCTGGAGCTTGAGCACCTCAATGATGCCATGAGCTAAACCGTGAAGGGCCACCCAAGACGGGAAGGTCATGACAGAGAGGTCAGACTAATCGCGATCCCTGGGGAAGGTAATGGCAACTCACCCCAGTATTCTTGCCATGAAAACTAAATGGATCAGCACAACCAGAGATATGTCGGTATACCATCGGAAGATGAGACCCTCAGGTTGGAAGATGGTCAAAATGCTACTGGGGAGGAACAGAGGATGAGCTCAACTAGCCCCAGACATGATGATGCAGCTAGCTCAAAGCCGAAAGGACGCTAGCGGCCGACGGTGCTGGTGGTGAACGGCGAATCCGATGTTCTAAGGATCAACACACCATTGGAACCTGGAATGTAAGGTCTATGAGCCAGGGCAAATTGGATGTGGTTATTGGTGAGATGTCAAGATTAAAGATAGACATTCTGGGCGTCAGTGAACTGAAATGGACTGGAATGGGCCACTTCACATCAAATGACCACCAGATCTACTACTGTGGACAAGAGGACCACAGAAGAAATGGAGTAGCCTTCATAATTAATAGTAAAGTGGCTAAAGCAGTGCTTGGATACAACCCAAAAAACGACAGAATGATCTCAATTCGAATTCAGGGCAAGCCATCTAACATCACAGTGATCCAAATATACGCCCCAACCACAAATGCTGAAGAAGCTGAAGTAGAACAGTTCTATGAGGATCTGCAGCACCTACTGGACAACATGCCTAAAAGAGATGTTATTTTCATCACAGGAGACTGGAATGCTAAGGTGGGCAGTCAAATGACACCTCGAATTACAGGTAAGTATGGCCTGGGAGAACAAAATGAAGCAGGACATAGGCTGATAGAATTTTGCCAAGACAATTCACTCTGCATAACAAACACTCTCTTCCAACAACCTAAGAGACGGCTTTATGCATGGACTTCACCAGATGGACAACACCAAAATCAGATTGATTACATCCTTTGCAGCCAAAGGTGGCGGACATCTGTACAGTCGGTAAAAACAAGGCCTGGAGCTGACTGTAGTTCAGATCACGAACTTCTTCTTGCACAATTTAGGATCAGACTAAAGAGATTAGGGAAGACCCACAGATCAGCTAGATATGAGCTCACTAATATTCCTAAGGAATATGCAGTGGAGGTGAAGAATCGATTTAAGGGACTGGACTTAGTAGATAGGGTCCCGGAAGAACTCTGGACAGAAGTTGGCAGCATTGTTCAGGAGGCGGCAACAAAATACATCCCAAAGAAAGAGAAAACCAAGAAGGCAAAATGGCTGTCTGCTGAGACACTAGAAGTAGCCCAAGAAAGAAGGAAAGCAAAAGGCAACAGTGATAGGGGGAGATATGCCCAATTAAATGCAAAATTCCAGAGGTTAGCCAGAAGAGATAAGGAATTATTTTTAAACAAGCAATGCGCGGAAGTGGAAGAAGACAATAGAATAGGAAGGACAAGAGACCTCTTCCAGAAAATTAGAAACATTGGAGGTAAATTCCAGGCAAAAATGGGTATGATCAAAAACAAAGATGGCAAGGACCTAACAGAAGAAGAAGAGATCAAGAAAAGGTGGCAAGAATATACAGAAGACCTATATAGGAAGGATAACAATATCGGGGATAGCTTTGACGGTGTGGTCGGTGAGCTAGAGCCAGACATCCTGAAGAGTGAGGTTGAGTGGGCCTTAAGAAGCATTGCTAATAACAAGGCAACAGGAGACGACGGCATCCCAGCTGAACTGTTCAAAATCTTGCAAGATGATGCTGTCGAGGTAATGCATGCTATATGCCAGCAAATTTGGAAAACACAAGAATGGCCATCAGACTGGAAAAAATCAACTTATATCCCCATACCAAAAAAGGGAAACACTAAAGAATGTTCAAACTATCGAACAGTGGCACTCATTTCACATGCCAGTAAGGTAATGCTCAAGATCCTGCAAGGTAGACTTCAGCAGTTCATGGAGCGAGAATTGCCAGATGTACAAGCTGGGTTTAGAAAAGGCAAAGGGACTAGAGACCAAATTGCCAATATCTGCTGGATAATGGAAAAAGCCAGGGAGTTTCAGAAAAACATCTATTTCTGTTTTATTGACTATTCTAAAGCCTTTGACTTCAGCAAAGGATCGTTACCTTGTCGTGGTGCTGGAGCTTGAGCACCTCAATGATGCCATGAGCTAAACCGTGAAGGGCCACCCAAGACGGGAAGGTCATGACAGAGAGGTCAGACTAAATGCGATCCCTGGGGAAGGTAATGGCAACCCACCCCAGTATTCTTGCCGTGAAAACTAAATGGATCAGTACAACCAGAGATATGTCGGTATACCATCGGAAGGTGAGACCCCCAGGTCGGAAGATGGTCAAAATGCTACTGGGGAGGAACAGAGGATGAGCTCAACTAGCCCCAGAGGTGATGACGCAGCTAGCTCAAAGCCGAAAGGACGGCTAGCGGCCGACGGTGCTGGTGGTGAACGGCGAATCCGATGTTCTAAGGATCAACACACCATTGGAACCTGGAATGTAAGATCTATGAGCCAGGGCAAATTGGATGTGGTTATTGGTGAGATGTCAAGATTAAAGATAGACATTCTGGGCGTCAGTGAACTGAAATGGACTGGAATGGGCCACTTCACATCAAATGACCACCAGATCTACTACTGTGGACAAGAGGACCACAGAAGAAATGGAGTAGCCTTCATAATTAATAGTAAAGTGGCTAAAGCAGTGCTTGGATACAACCCAAAAAACGACAGAATGATCTCAATTCGAATTCAGGGCAAGCCATCTAACATCACAGTGATCCAAATATACGCCCCAACCACAAATGCTGAAGAAGCTGAAGTAGAGCAGTTCTATGAGGATCTGCAGCACCTACTGGACAACACGCCTAAAAGAGATGTTATTTTCATCACAGGAGACTGGAATGCTAAGGTGGGCAGTCAAATGACACCTCGAATTACAGGTAAGTATGGCCTGGGAGAACAAAATGAAGCAGGACATAGGCTGATAGAATTTTGCCAAGACAATTCACTCTGCATAACAAACACTCTCTTCCAACAACCTAAGAGACGGCTTTATGCATGGACTTCACCAGATGGACAACACCAAAATCAGATTGATTACATCCTTTGCAGCCAAAGGTGGCGGACATCTGTACAGTCGGTAAAAACAAGGCCTGGAGCTGACTGTAGTTCAGATCACGAACTTCTTCTTGCACAATTTAGGATCAGACTAAAGAGATTAGGGAAGACCCACAGATCAGCTAGATATGAGCTCACTAATATTCCTAAGGAATATGCAGTGGAGGTGAAGAATCGATTTAAGGGACTGGACTTAGTAGATAGGGTCCCGGAAGAACTCTGGACAGAAGTTGGCAGCATTGTTCAGGAGGCGGCAACAAAATACATCCCAAAGAAAGAGAAAACCAAGAAGGCAAAATGGCTGTCTGCTGAGACACTAGAAGTAGCCCAAGAAAGAAGGAAAGCAAAAGGCAACAGTGATAGGGGGAGATATGCCCAATTAAATGCAAAATTCCAGAGGTTAGCCAGAAGAGATAAGGAATTATTTTTAAACAAGCAATGCGCGGAAGTGGAAGAAGACAATAGAATAGGAAGGACAAGAGACCTCTTCCAGAAAATTAGAAACATTGGAGGTAAATTCCAGGCAAAAATGGGTATGATCAAAAACAAAGATGGCAAGGACCTAACAGAAGAAGAAGAGATCAAGAAAAGGTGGCAAGAATATACAGAAGACCTATATAGGAAGGATAACAATATCGGGGATAGCTTTGACGGTGTGGTCGGTGAGCTAGAGCCAGACATCCTGAAGAGTGAGGTTGAGTGGGCCTTAAGAAGCATTGCTAATAACAAGGCAACAGGAGACGACGGCATCCCAGCTGAACTGTTCAAAATCTTGCAAGATGATGCTGTCGAGGTAATGCATGCTATATGCCAGCAAATTTGGAAAACACAAGAATGGCCATCAGACTGGAAAAAATCAACTTATATCCCCATACCAAAAAAGGGAAACACTAAAGAATGTTCAAACTATCGAACAGTGGCACTCATTTCACATGCCAGTAAGGTAATGCTCAAGATCCTGCAAGGTAGACTTCAGCAGTTCATGGAGCGAGAATTGCCAGATGTACAAGCTGGGTTTAGAAAAGGCAAAGGGACTAGAGACCAAATTGCCAATATCTGCTGGATAATGGAAAAAGCCAGGGAGTTTCAGAAAAACATCTATTTCTGTTTTATTGACTATTCTAAAGCCTTTGACTTCAGCAAAGGATCGTTACCTTGTCGTGGTGCTGGAGCTTGAGCACCTCAATGATGCCATGAGCTAAACCGTGAAGGGCCACCCAAGACGGGAAGGTCATGACAGAGAGGTCAGACTAAATGCGATCCCTGGGGAAGGTAATGGCAACCCACCCCAGTATTCTTGCCGTGAAAACTAAATGGATCAGTACAACCAGAGATATGTCGGTATACCATCGGAAGGTGAGACCCCCAGGTCGGAAGATGGTCAAAATGCTACTGGGGAGGAACAGAGGATGAGCTCAACTAGCCCCAGAGGTGATGACGCAGCTAGCTCAAAGCCGAAAGGACGGCTAGCGGCCGACGGTGCTGGTGGTGAACGGCGAATCCGATGTTCTAAGGATCAACACACCATTGGAACCTGGAATGTAAGATCTATGAGCCAGGGCAAATTGGATGTGGTTATTGGTGAGATGTCAAGATTAAAGATAGACATTCTGGGCGTCAGTGAACTGAAATGGACTGGAATGGGCCACTTCACATCAAATGACCACCAGATCTACTACTGTGGACAAGAGGACCACAGAAGAAATGGAGTAGCCTTCATAATTAATAGTAAAGTGGCTAAAGCAGTGCTTGGATACAACCCAAAAAACGACAGAATGATCTCAATTCGAATTCAGGGCAAGCCATCTAACATCACAGTGATCCAAATATACGCCCCAACCACAAATGCTGAAGAAGCTGAAGTAGAGCAGTTCTATGAGGATCTGCAGCACCTACTGGACAACACGCCTAAAAGAGATGTTATTTTCATCACAGGAGACTGGAATGCTAAGGTGGGCAGTCAAATGACACCTCGAATTACAGGTAAGTATGGCCTGGGAGAACAAAATGAAGCAGGACATAGGCTGATAGAATTTTGCCAAGACAATTCACTCTGCATAACAAACACTCTCTTCCAACAACCTAAGAGACGGCTTTATGCATGGACTTCACCAGATGGACAACACCAAAATCAGATTGATTACATCCTTTGCAGCCAAAGGTGGCGGACATCTGTACAGTCGGTAAAAACAAGGCCTGGAGCTGACTGTAGTTCAGATCACGAACTTCTTCTTGCACAATTTAGGATCAGACTAAAGAGATTAGGGAAGACCCACAGATCAGCTAGATATGAGCTCACTAATATTCCTAAGGAATATGCAGTGGAGGTGAAGAATCGATTTAAGGGACTGGACTTAGTAGATAGGGTCCCGGAAGAACTCTGGACAGAAGTTGGCAGCATTGTTCAGGAGGCGGCAACAAAATACATCCCAAAGAAAGAGAAAACCAAGAAGGCAAAATGGCTGTCTGCTGAGACACTAGAAGTAGCCCAAGAAAGAAGGAAAGCAAAAGGCAACAGTGATAGGGGGAGATATGCCCAATTAAATGCAAAATTCCAGAGGTTAGCCAGAAGAGATAAGGAATTATTTTTAAACAAGCAATGCGCGGAAGTGGAAGAAGACAATAGAATAGGAAGGACAAGAGACCTCTTCCAGAAAATTAGAAACATTGGAGGTAAATTCCAGGCAAAAATGGGTATGATCAAAAACAAAGATGGCAAGGACCTAACAGAAGAAGAAGAGATCAAGAAAAGGTGGCAAGAATATACAGAAGACCTATATAGGAAGGATAACAATATCGGGGATAGCTTTGACGGTGTGGTCGGTGAGCTAGAGCCAGACATCCTGAAGAGTGAGGTTGAGTGGGCCTTAAGAAGCATTGCTAATAACAAGGCAACAGGAGACGACGGCATCCCAGCTGAACTGTTCAAAATCTTGCAAGATGATGCTGTCGAGGTAATGCATGCTATATGCCAGCAAATTTGGAAAACACAAGAATGGCCATCAGACTGGAAAAAATCAACTTATATCCCCATACCAAAAAAGGGAAACACTAAAGAATGTTCAAACTATCGAACAGTGGCACTCATTTCACATGCCAGTAAGGTAATGCTCAAGATCCTGCAAGGTAGACTTCAGCAGTTCATGGAGCGAGAATTGCCAGATGTACAAGCTGGGTTTAGAAAAGGCAAAGGGACTAGAGACCAAATTGCCAATATCTGCTGGATAATGGAAAAAGCCAGGGAGTTTCAGAAAAACATCTATTTCTGTTTTATTGACTATTCTAAAGCCTTTGACTTCAGCAAAGGATCGTTACCTTGTCGTGGTGCTGGAGCTTGAGCACCTCAATGATGCCATGAGCTAAACCGTGAAGGGCCACCCAAGACGGGAAGGTCATGACAGAGAGGTCAGACTAAATGCGATCCCTGGGGAAGGTAATGGCAACCCACCCCAGTATTCTTGCCGTGAAAACTAAATGGATCAGTACAACCAGAGATATGTCGGTATACCATCGGAAGGTGAGACCCCCAGGTCGGAAGATGGTCAAAATGCTACTGGGGAGGAACAGAGGATGAGCTCAACTAGCCCCAGAGGTGATGACGCAGCTAGCTCAAAGCCGAAAGGACGGCTAGCGGCCGACGGTGCTGGTGGTGAACGGCGAATCCGATGTTCTAAGGATCAACACACCATTGGAACCTGGAATGTAAGATCTATGAGCCAGGGCAAATTGGATGTGGTTATTGGTGAGATGTCAAGATTAAAGATAGACATTCTGGGCGTCAGTGAACTGAAATGGACTGGAATGGGCCACTTCACATCAAATGACCACCAGATCTACTACTGTGGACAAGAGGACCACAGAAGAAATGGAGTAGCCTTCATAATTAATAGTAAAGTGGCTAAAGCAGTGCTTGGATACAACCCAAAAAACGACAGAATGATCTCAATTCGAATTCAGGGCAAGCCATCTAACATCACAGTGATCCAAATATACGCCCCAACCACAAATGCTGAAGAAGCTGAAGTAGAGCAGTTCTATGAGGATCTGCAGCACCTACTGGACAACACGCCTAAAAGAGATGTTATTTTCATCACAGGAGACTGGAATGCTAAGGTGGGCAGTCAAATGACACCTCGAATTACAGGTAAGTATGGCCTGGGAGAACAAAATGAAGCAGGACATAGGCTGATAGAATTTTGCCAAGACAATTCACTCTGCATAACAAACACTCTCTTCCAACAACCTAAGAGACGGCTTTATGCATGGACTTCACCAGATGGACAACACCAAAATCAGATTGATTACATCCTTTGCAGCCAAAGGTGGCGGACATCTGTACAGTCGGTAAAAACAAGGCCTGGAGCTGACTGTAGTTCAGATCACGAACTTCTTCTTGCACAATTTAGGATCAGACTAAAGAGATTAGGGAAGACCCACAGATCAGCTAGATATGAGCTCACTAATATTCCTAAGGAATATGCAGTGGAGGTGAAGAATCGATTTAAGGGACTGGACTTAGTAGATAGGGTCCCGGAAGAACTCTGGACAGAAGTTGGCAGCATTGTTCAGGAGGCGGCAACAAAATACATCCCAAAGAAAGAGAAAACCAAGAAGGCAAAATGGCTGTCTGCTGAGACACTAGAAGTAGCCCAAGAAAGAAGGAAAGCAAAAGGCAACAGTGATAGGGGGAGATATGCCCAATTAAATGCAAAATTCCAGAGGTTAGCCAGAAGAGATAAGGAATTATTTTTAAACAAGCAATGCGCAGAAGTGGAAGAAGACAATAGAATAGGAAGGACAAGAGACCTCTTCCAGAAAATTAGAAACATTGGAGGTAAATTCCAGGCCAAAATGGGTATGATCAAAAACAAAGATGGCAAGGACCTAACAGAAGAAGAAGAGATCAAGAAAAGGTGGCAAGAATATACAGAAGACCTGTATAGGAAGGATAACAATATCGGGGATAGCTTTGACGGGGTGGTCAGTGAGCTAGAGCCAGACATCCTGAAGAGTGAGGTTGAGTGGGCCTTAAGAAGCATTGCTAATAACAAGGCAACAGGAGACGACGGCATCCCAGCTGAACTATTCAAAATCTTGCAAGATGATGCTGTCAAGGTAATGCATGCTATATGCCAGCAAATTTGGAAAACACAAGAATGGCCATCAGACTGGAAAAAATCAACTTATATCCCCATACCAAAAAAGGGAAACACTAAAGAATGTTCAAACTATCGAACAGTGGCACTCATTTCACATGCCAGTAAGGTAATGCTCAAGATCCTGCAAGGTAGACTTCAGCAGTTCATGGAGCGAGAATTGCCAGATGTACAAGCTGGGTTTAGAAAAGGCAGAGGAACTAGAGACCAAATTGCCAATATCCGCTGGATAATGGAAAAAGCCAGGGAGTTTCAGAAACACATCTATTTCTGTTTTATTGACTATTCTAAAGCCTTTGACTGTGTGGACCATAACAAATTGTGGCAAGTTCTTAGTGGTATGGGGATACCAAGTCATCTTGTATGCCTCCTGAAGAATCTGTATAACGGCCAAGTAGCAACAGTAAGAACAGACCACGGAACAACAGACTGGTTTAAGATTGGGAAAGGAGTACGGCAGGGCTGTATCCTCTCACCCTACCTATTCAACTTGTACGCAGAACACATCATGCGACAAGCTGGCCTTGAGGAATCCAAGGCTGGAGTTAAAATCTCTGGAAGAAACATTAACAATCTCAGATATGCAGATGATACCACTTTGATGGCTGAAAGTGAAGAGGAACTGAGGAGCCTTATGATGAAGGTGAAAGAAGAAAGTGCAAAAGCTGGTTTGCAGCTAAACCTCAAAAAAACCAAGATTATGGCAACCAGCTTGATTGATAACTGGCAAATAGAGGGAGAAAATGTAGAAGCAGTGAAAGACTTTGTATTCCTAGGTGCGAAGATTACTGCAGATGCTGACTGCAGTCAGGAAATCAGAAGACGCTTAATCCTTGGAAGAAGAGCAATGACAAATCTCGATAAAATAGTTAAGAGCAGAGACATCACACTGACAACAAAGGTCCGCATAGTTAAAGCAATGGTGTTCCCCGTAGTAACATATGGTTGCGAGAGCTGGACCATAAGGAAGGCTGAGCGAAGGAAGATCGATGCTTTTGAACTGTGGTGTTGGAGGAAAATTCTGAGAGTGCCTTGGACTGCAAGAAGATCAAACCAGTCCATCCTCCAGGAAATCAAGCCAGACTGCTCACTTGAGGGAATGATATTAAAGGCAAAACTGAAATACTTTGGCCACATAATGAGAAGACAGGACACCCTGGAGAAGATGCTGATGCTAGGGAGAGTGGAAGGCAAAAGGAAGAGGGGCCGACCAAGGGCAAGGTGGATGGATGATATCCTAGAGGTGACGGACTCGTCCCTGAGGAAGCTGGGGGTGTTGACGACCGACAGGAAGCTCTGGCGTGGGCTGGTCCATGAAGTCACGAAGAGTCGGAAGCGACTAAACGAATAAACAACAAACAAAGCCTTTGACTGTGTGGACCATAACAAATTGTGGCAAGTTCTTAGTGGTATGGGGATACCAAGTCATCTTGTCTGCCTCCTGAAGAATCTGTATAACGACCAAGTAGCAACAGTAAGAACAGACCACGGAACAATGGACTGGTTTAAGATTGGGAAAGGAGTACGGCAGGGCTGTATACTCTCACCCTACCTATTCAACTTGTACGCAGAACACATCATGCGACAAGCTGGCCTTGAGGAATCCTAGGCTGGAGTTAAAATCTCTGGAAGAAACATTAACAATCTCAGATATGCAGATGATACCACTTTGATGGCTGAAAGTGAAGAGGAACTGAGGAGCCTTATGATGAAGGTGAAAGAAGAAAGTGCAAAAGCTGGTTTGCAGCTAAACCTCAAAAAAACCAAGATTATGGCAACCAGCTTGATTGATAACTGGGAAATAGAGGGAGAAAATGTAGAAGCAGTGAAAGACTTTGTATTCCTAGGTGCAAAGATTACTGCAGATGCTGACTGCAGTCAGGAAATCAGAAGATGCTTAATCCTTGGAAGAAGAGCAATGACAAATCTTGATAAAATAGTTAAGAGCAGAGACATCACACTGACAACAAAGGCCCGCATAGTTAAAGCAATGGTGTTCCCTGTAGTAACATATGGCTGCGAGAGCTGGACCATAAGGAAGGCTGAGCGAAGGAAGATCGATGCTTTTGAACTGTGGTGTTGGAGGAAAATTCTGAGAGTGCCTTGGACTGCAAGAAGATCCAACCAGTCCATCCTCCAGGAAATAAAGCCAGACTGCTCACTTGAGGGAATGATATTAAAGGCAAAACTGAAATACTTTGGCCACATAATGAGAAGACAGGACACCCTGGAGAAGATGCTGATGCTAGGGAGAGTGGAAGGCAAAAGGAAGAGGGGCCGACCAAGGGCAAGATGGATGGATGATATTCTAGAGGTGACGGACTTGTCCCTGGGGGAGCTGGGGGTGTTGACGATCGACAGGAAGCTCTGGCGTGGGCTGGTCCATGAAGTCACGAAGAGTTGGAAGCGACTGAATGAATAAACAACAACAACAAAAAAGGTAGGAGGATTGACCTGGAGGACAAATCAGCTTCCATATTGCCTAGATGTTGGGCAGAATCAAGAAAATATCCTTTCGTGGGACATAATACACAGTAGACAACTTGATGCTGTTGTGAGACGTTGCAAGAGCCAAAAATCCTTGTTGATCTAAAGTGGTCATGATGTCTTTTGGACCACACTACCTTGTTTCTAATGCAAGGGTCCAAAAGTCTCTATTCTCTCAGTTACATATGGGAACAACGCTTTTCGCGTAGATACTGTTCCGAGTCTATACATCAAATAAGAGCTGAATGCTCAGGCACAGTGGCCCACATGATCAGCAGCTTAGAAACTACTTACCCATGAACAAGGGAGATTATTAAGATGACAGCTCCCATGTTAGGATATGCCACAAGCTATTCTTTTTCAGTTTTTAAAACTGACATATGGCACAAATGGATTATATTAAGATGTCTCTGTGCAAGACGTATTTCTTCTTTTGCAGGTTCATTATATCCCAGTATCATAGTTTGGAAAAAGTCAGCACGCTTTCATATGACAAGCAGATAGATAGGGAGGAAGATAGATAGATAGATAGATAGATAGATAGATAGATAGATAGATAGATAGATAGATAGATAGATAGATGGATGGATGGATGGATGGATGGATGGATGGATGGATGGATGGATGGATGGATGGATGGATGATAATAGAGATGCATAAATAGATGATAGAGATAGGTAGATAGATAGATAGATAGATAGATAGATAGATAGATAGATAGATAGATAGATAGATGGATGGATGGATGGATGGATGGATGGATGGATGGATGGATGGATGGATGGATGGATGTTAATAGAGATGCATAAATAGATGATAGAGATAGGTAGGTAGGTAGGTAGGTAGGTAGGTAGGTAGATAGATGGATGGATGGATGGATGGATGGATGATAATAGAGATGCATAAATAGATGATAGAGATAGATAGATAGATAGATAGATAGATAGATAGATAGATAGATAGATAGATATTTTACTTATTTATTTCTCAAATTTCTAACACTGCCCATCTCCCCCCGAATAGGGGGACTCTATAGATAGATAGATAGATAAGATATGCATAGGGAGGGAGGGAGGGAGATCATAGATAGCCTAAAAACAAAGAAATGAACTTGAGGCCCAAAAGTTGCATTTTGGACACATTATGCAAAGGCCTAACTTCCTTGAGAAGTCTATAATGCTGGGGAAGATCATGTGGAAGGAGAGAGAAGAAGAGGATGGCCAGCAGCGAAGACTCCATTACGGCAGTGATGGTGTACCATTGGACAACCTGAAGGACCAGGCTGGGGACAGAACCTCCTGGAGAAGTTCTGTCAGTGTGGTGGCTAAGAGTCACTTGATGGCACGTGATTAATGAAGGCTGCTGGCAAACCTTTCATTTGTATGAAAGCCTGAACATCATGACTCAATGAGACCCCCCCCCCCCAAATTCTTAGCATGCTCCTCAGAAGGGAAAGATTGCAACTGCCTGGCTAAATTGTGGAGATACAACTATTGTTAACCTGACATCTATATGGAGGAACGTTCCCTGGAAAATGCAAGTCAGTTTATCCCTACCTGTTCTGGTATCACGGTCACCACTCGTTTGGAGGGTGCCCAGTCAGGGAGGGGGAATCTAACGATGAGGGCATTGCCATCCTTGAACAGGGTCCATAGCAGGTTACAAAGGGAAAAGGGCTCGTGTGGAATTTATTACGAAGGAATGTAAGATTAATGAGCGTGAGCTAAAATTATGGCACAACAGTCATTCATTCTGCTGTCAGTTTTAATGATCCTCTCTGTCTGTGATTCCCAGGGAATTAATAGACTACGTGGCTAATCAATTTCCTGGAAAACTGCCTTGGAGAAAAGAAATATTAAATGAACCAGGTGGTCTTGTTCATTCTACTGGACCGATTCACAAGTCCACCTGGCTGTTGAACCTCATCATCTGGCAGAAAACCACTCGTGGCCCTCTTCTGCAGCACCCCAGCTTTTAAAAGCTGGCCCAGATGTATGCTGAGGCCTCCAAAATTACATGGCTTTGAGTTCATTCAAGAGCAGCCGTAGGAGTAACTCTGTGGCTTTTACTCCAAGGTTGACTTCTGGGCATTACAGCTGCAATAGAGGTGTGCAGATTTCTTTTTCTATTTCAACTAATTCGAGGAAAGCAATTTTCAGGCCAATGTCATGTCTGTGGGTTGGTTGGCAAGGAGAGTCTAAAAATGGCTCCTGTGGGAGGGGAGAAGTAGGAGAAGCCATTCTATTTGTAATAATGCCAGCTGTTGTTTTTGTCAAACAAACTTTGCAAGATGGTTGCAGTGACTAACTCATCCCCAGGTGCAGACCTTCCTATGAAGTCAGAACAAGATGGATGCTGGTGTTTTTTATAGAGATGTGTCTACAGGATGGTGGAAGGGTCCAAATGATTTAGGATGGTCTCTGAGTACCTCAGGCACACTGACTAGATTTCCACTGCATGAAACAGTGTTTGTTTTAATCATAGTTTGCTGAATAAGTCATTGCACATAACATTAAGACTTAAAGCAGGACTGTAGAAAGAGGGGGCATGGGCAGGATGCCAAAGGAGCCTTCTTTGGTGTGGGAAGATGGTTTTAAGGGGGGAATAATGGTCCTTAAAATCCCCAAAGCTGAAACGTAAAGGCCAATTCTTTTGGCTCCAGCCGTTTTGGGGTGCTGGTGGGTTATTTGCAGATCCCCAGGCTACACTTTTGGCACCCTAAACGTGGTATCAAGTCAGAATACCTAGGCTGTCACATCAAGCCAAGCCAAAATCAAGCAAGCAAGCAAGCCACATTATAACTTAGGGCAATGGTGAGATTGCCCATGCTAACAGTCTTGAGAAAGGAAGAAGATGGTGTCTTGGCAAAGGTCATCAGGATGCAAAGTTATAAGCAGATGCTGTTTCAAGCCCATCGCATGGCACCTGCCGCTTTGTTCAAAAACCCTTCAGTTCGAACCCTCCTGGCTGTTTTCTACCACACCCTTTCAAGAGAATGCTCTCCACCCATCCATGGAATAATTCTTCTGATTTGACTGTGATTTGGACTGAGGCTGTGACTTCCTGCTTCAGGGGCTGTGGCTGTTTTTCCAGACGTGTTCTGCTGAACCCACGCTGATCAACAGTATCACCTCCTCACTTTCATCTCTGACACTTGGAAAAAATGGTTTTCTACCGCACAAGTAGCAAATGAGACACATGTAGAGCGTATTCAATGACAGATGTCCAGAATTCTCGCTGGGCTCAGCAGAGACCTATTCAGTGGATTGATATGAAATAGGATCCTACTTCTCGGCTAATAGGGTTCATAATGGCAGACTGAAACCAGCTTATTATTCAATGCCATTGCCTCCCAAAGCTAGCCTGTGGATTATTATTGACAACAAGTACACAAGGATTTGTTTCCAGTGATCATTACAAAGAGAGGTCCCTCCCTTCTCCATAACTTCTTTCTTGACTCTTCCACCAACCTGGTTGCTTGTGAAGAAACCACAAGAGGTTTTGATTAAAAAAAATGGAATGCATCTGGCTTAGGAGCAGGTTGTTCAAATGGAATTTTCTCCCTGATTTTGGGACAGGGATGGCTTCTCCAGAGGTCTCTAGCAGTTTCTCAAGGACAGGACCTCCTTTGTGGCATTGCTGCCAAAAAGGTTCTCTCTGATGTCCTTTATTTGGAGTTGAAGACAAGCATGACAAGCCAAGGAGGCTTGCAAGCTACACTAACTATCCTTGGTGGAAGTGGGCATTTCATAACTTGTCCTACCCCTCATGGCAGCTCTTTTGTGAATGCCCAAGCTGCTCCAGGATGCCCAATGTGTGAAGGTGCCCATGATGTGCTCTCAAAACTCCAGATAGACCCGTGAGATCAAAATGATGGCCAACCTCTAAAAAAATCATTTCCAAGGGTGTCTGGAGCCAAGTGACATTTCTCTAGGGCAAATGTGCAGAATGCTTTTGGGCTGAGGGCCATGCTTGGCTTTTGAATGACATGCCAGAGTCCACGTCCCCAAGCTAGCAGAAGGGGACAGCCCCCAAGCTAAATCTAATTTCCCTCAATCGTCATTTGCCATTAATTCCACATAATGTAAGTCATATCATTACTCTCCAGCCATGTATTTAATTGCTTTCTCCTTCTGTCACCTTAAAAATTACTGTTTGGCAACCATTTTTGTAGGAGCGCTGGAGGTCACTTGCAGCCTTGGGATCTTAGTGGTTCAGGCCATGCAGCTTCCTCCATCTCAGTTCTCCTGCACTGCAAAGCATGATGGGAAACCATTCCTCCCAAGGTCCATGATTCGATTTTGCTGCCAAGATCTTATCCAGCAGAAAGTGAGGCAGGACCCTCAAGCTGGTGTGTTTGCACAGGAGAAAGTTATCAAGATGCAGGCAATGTTTTAAAATGCACGCAATGTTTTAAAAAGGCTTCCTTGCAAGTACAACGAAGAACATGATTCATTATTAGCCAGGAATGGAGCATCTAATCTGAATTTTTGGCAGGCAGTTAAAAGAGAGAGAGAGAGAGCTACAGTTTGTGAACAACAGATAATAAGCTTAAATCCTTCACTGGCTCCTTACCCTAAATGTGGTTGCTTTGGGTTTTTTAGGCAAAGAGTGTGATCAAAAGCAAGATGCATTTTTTTCTCTCTCTCTCTGTTGCTCTCATTCTGTTGAAAAGCAAATCTCTTTAATATTCTACTGTGTCTTTGAGCGGAATCAGTTCTCCAGTTTTTATTTCAATTTGCAGAGGAATTGCCATCTCTCAGGTCATATTTGGCTGCCTTTCCTAATAATAATAAATGGAGGTACTGATATTATCAAGCTTGGATGCCATTTTGCGTAAATGAGCATCACAAAGGATCGAGCAAGAAGATCAGGCTGCTCCTGTCAATGCAGAAATTCATGCTTCTGATTATTGTAAAGTGTGTTTAAAGCACCAAAAGTCAGAGATAAATGCAATCCAACATCAGCTCCAGGATGAGGGTTTTTTTGCCCTGTTAAGTCAACTCCTTCCAATCCCCAAAGGATTAGGTCTTACCTGCTTTAATCTTGCACAAAAGTATCAAATCACCTGTCTAAAAATAGAGGACAGTTCTATTTTCATTTCAGTGTGGAAACCCAGGAGCACTTCTGGGCAATGCTCAGTATACCTGCCAATTTACTTGGAGGAAAAACCAAACAGCCAGAAAAGGTGAGCTTCATTCCAGGAAGCCAGCTTGGCTCTGCATAACCTGGTTCAATTTCTCAGCTTCTGTTCCAGCAAACGATATGGAATCTGATCATGGATCTTTATTCAGTGGAGTAATGGACCATCTTCTGTGTTGCCTCTGCCCACTTTCAAGGAAAAATTCTGGTACTGCTGTTGATAGGAAGCCTGCAATGGATACCTAGCTTTTAGGAAATGAACATACCAATAAGAACAGGAAGTCAAAAAGGCTATATTAGTAAAATCTCCTTTCAGCTGAGCCTCACTCCCCGCGAGTTCATGAAATGTTAACCATAAACAGCAGTAAAGTTTTGCTTCTTCTGGGACACTTCTTCAACTTCCCATGCTTGACAACAATCCTGGGATTTCTTGCTTGTCTCCCATCCAAAGGTGAACCAGATCCAACCCTTCTTAGCTTTGGGGGATCAGCCAATGTTGGTGAGGTGCTGCTGCCCCACATTCAGGCACTCTGTAGGTCATCAGAGTGCAACAGCTAAGTGGTGATGGGGGAACAGTTCCTAAGCTTTCATAGACATTACCTCTGAGATGTAACTTACATGTTAGATTAAGATTTTCCATTCTGCATGGACAATTTGTCTGTGCTGGTAAGGCAAGATGGCAATTATAACCCAAGACATTTGTAAGAAACCCAACTGGGGAAAGGTTTTACATATTTAAAAAAGGGTCCTCCCTTCCAACAGACCTTCCAATGGATCTTCCTTGGTTGCTTCAACTTGGCCAAGTGTTTCACCGAAGAGCAAACTTTTGATAAAAATATTTGTTATAAAAGAATACGGAAAATAGAATCCATATGTCATAGTTTCAGCTCATCTCTGAATTCTTAAGCATCCACTACAGCATCTCTTGACATATCAAACATCTTTCTTGAAAAGAAGGCTTCAGAGGGGGAAGTTCCCCTCCTCTTCATTAAGAAGTGACATGTCTGCTTTTTTCCCCTGCTTTTTTTATTTCAAAGTGAACACGTAAACAGTGTGTCAATCTTTTATTAATGATTCATTGAGTTATCTTTTAGCACATTAGATTAAATGGAGGGCAACGGGGGGCTCTCTGTAGAAAGTCCTTTCTCCCTTTCCTGCAATAACTTTTACATCTCATTTAATCGCCGTTTCGTCCTCCCAAACCCATTTCCTTCTTTTTAGCAAGCAGTTTGTCAAACGCAGTGTAAAAATGTGAAATTAAAAGCACTTATTTTAATAATAGTTCATGGTTAGGGGTTTGAGGAAACTTCTCATTATATTTCAAACTACCAACATCTTTTTTTAAATGTCACATTCCTGTGAGGTTTATGCCAGAAAATGTCATGACTGTCATTGCTGTGGTTAGCAGAACACTATTTAAGTAGTCACTTCTTTTTAGGGCAATGTCCTAATTATTTGTGCAAGAAAAATGGCTAGATACATCTCAAGGAAGTATTTAACTTGTCAAGGGCTCACATTATCAGAGATTTAAAATCATGCTGGGAATGGCACAGATTCTACGCATCACTCAGGAGTGGAAGCAGAAGTCCATGAAATAGGATCAAGAAACTCATTGAAATAAGGTTGGGGGGAAGGCAGGTGTAAGAAGAAAGTCATCATTCAGATTATTGCATAGATAATCAACCCCCAATTTACTATTTGGCCACCACATGTAAAATTTAAAGTAGAAAAGGTTCAGTTTATTCACTTTTAGTCATCTGAAGCTAAGAGTAAAATGACATGGTGGAAGACCAACATGATTACTTGGATTATACCATTATGGACTATATACAGATACTGAATTAAAACAAATCTCTCATAAACCAGATTTATGGAACACACCCACACACACCCACACACACCAGTAGCTTCCATCCCATTTGTAAAAGAATGCTGCTGTTCTTATATTTTGTGAAGAAGAAGGATGAAATCAAGCCATTCTGCTAATGGTGCATTTCTATCTGTTTTAATGCTATTGTTTGGATTTATTAGTTGAACACCATCTCTTGGTGAAAAAGCCTTTTTCACATCCCACCCTCTAAAGCATGAGCTTTTTCAGTCCTTCCAAAATGTTAGTTTGGGGAAAAAATGGTTGAAGCTCAGCAATATGGCCAATAACGATTTTAGAATAATGCTGCCAAATTACCATTCAGAGTGGGGGAGAAATGAACAACTTATGACCTTGTGGTTAAGATTGTATTCTCTCCGCCAATTTCAAGCAGTTCATTTGCCATCCCTTCCCCACAACCCAGCCATGCTTCAGTGGCCAATCTTTGAACTCTACCCTTTCCTTCTTCATCTGCTCATTAGTTAGAAATGTTCTAACGCTCTTGTTCAACCATGGTGAGAACATGGGTGTCAGCTGATGATTAATGCAATTCAGAGAAGAATGGAATTGTCTGATGATGATGGGAACAGGAATAAACCTTTAATTTTTGTACTAGAAATATGAAATGAAATCCCCACGGTATGGAATTCTGAAAGGGAGTCAAGCCAGTTTGAGACCTCTGCTTAATGAGACAGCAAGAGACCTTTAGCTGTTGGGGTTCAGTATTTCTTCCTGAAGCAAGAAATGGTTCACCAAACATGGTGCCTTCCTCCCTTCCCAGCTGCCAACAGATTGCTGAAATAAAAGTCACGAAAAGCCCAAGAGGAGCATCCACTGATATCGCCAAAATGAAAATCCAACTCAGAATGTTGGGAGGGGGTTCCTTGGAGTAAAGAATAGAAATTAATTGTTATTTTAAGTTGGGGTGCCCAATGATTTAGCAATCAAGGACTATGCCTGGTCCTGTGAAAGGTGCCAGGCGTCACATTCAGCAAGTGGACCGTGCTGGAGCCTAAGAACAAAGTGGGAGGGGCTAAAAGTGGGAGGGACTAAAAGTGGGTGGGACTAAAGGAGGACATAAAAGGCGCCAGAGAGTCTTTGCTGAGTTGCACTTGACTCCTGATGATCTGGGGGACCCATCCATATAATGCGCTCAACAACAATAGAGAAGCTGTTGCCTTCTTCTGAAATGTTTTTTCCAACTTTTCATTACAGGGGAATTTCCTACTGGCCTCCCATCCCTGACCCTGCTTCATTTCAAGATCAAGGAAGACCTGCTAGGGGCTGCCAGCTAGCTGAGCTTCAAAAGGCAGCACAGAATTATTTAAAACACCAGCTCGTTTTTTAAAAAGCAGCAGCCCACCAAAAGCTTCTGTGTGGTACAGAAAAGGAGTATAAATTTCTCAGCCTGAGGATCCTGTCCTCTTAAGATTTAACAAGGCCCTTAAAACACTTCTTTGCAGGTGTTTGGAAGAACTCTCCTTTTCAGGGGGAATGCTTGATGCCAGCTAAATTATGGTAGTGTTGCGGTTGGATAATGTCTAAATTAATTATTAATAATGTTTTATTCCTGATACGGGCTTGTAAATGATTGCTTTCTATGTGTTCCGCCTAGATATAAGCACATCCCTAATAAAAATGCCAGTAATGGCTGTTCGGGGCTGTCAAATAGCATTGGGGCAAAGCTCCATCAAGAGAAAAAAATTATAGGATAGACCCAAATGTGCCAGAGACGCTGCAGGAGAAACGAATCTGGCGTTCTTTGTCACTTCAGTTTTGTTGGGAGAAAGAAGATGGAGCCATGCCTTCCAAAACAGCTTGAACGTACAGGGCCCAATGGCTGCTGCTGAGAAGGCACTTCACAAAATTGCCTTCTTGCATTGATGAAGCACTTCTTGCTTTTTATTTCTTTTTGTTTTTATTTTTTTTAATAAAGCAGATGCAACACCTGGATGCGTTTCAACTTTGGCCTGCCGTTGTCCAAATACATCCCTGGGCAAGGCACTTTGAAGTGCTGGCTTTTCCGAGGAACTTGGGCTGGTGTCTTTTGATCTTTTCTGTCACAATCCCCTTATGCCCTGACACACACAACGCTTGTGGGTCCGTAATGTATGTCTCCTCCAAGATGGGGGTGGTGGTGATTGGGGACGGGAAGAAATTTTGTTGGTTTGGAAGGCGAGCTGAGTTATACTCAGTGCTTGGTTATGGTGTGTTTCTATTTCTGTATGTAGCTGCAGGGAGGAGCTTTGATGAGAAGATCTGCTTAGAAGAAGCACAAAGGCAAGTCCTGGGCTGGGAAGGGGCTAGACAGGGGTGACCAGGACCCCTGGAGAAACTGGGGCTTCGTAACTGTTGTCCCACCTAGCAACTATTTTGTGAATGGGCCAGCTGCTCCAACAGAGCACCCCTAACACCTTCTCTAATGGGGCTCACTAATAATGTGGGAAGTGTTGCCCTGGATGAGGCAGAGGGACAGACTTATTCCGGTGCGTGGCCCACTTCCTGACAACGGGAATCTTCATGGCCTTGAGCAGTAGAAGATTCGCACTGCAAGTGTAAGTTGTCAGGTTATTGCCAGAGCAACACTTGCTGCTAGAGGCCTGGCTTGGGGTCAGTTAGCCAATGGTCATGCTGGAATTGTGCCATGACTGTCTTCATTTGGTCCCACCCCGCACCCCTCATTTTAAAAAACAGGCAGCAAAGGAAAAACCCACATGTGTGGGTCAATAGAAAATAATACTTGTATCGTTCACAGAAGGGGACCCAGGAGGTGTGTGTCTTTTGTAACATGGCAATTTGCACCTTAAACACCACCTCCTGATCCACTTCCCCCATAAATCTGACCCTGGGTCTTCTTAGCAAAGAAATCAGGAGGAGTTACTCCAAGACAGCAGCTCACTTTATCAGATGCATGGAGGGGCTGGACTGATGAAGGATTTAAATTGGGATGAGCCAAGGGGGTGGAAAGGGGAATGTGGTTTGGTTATGCAGATGCTGCCTACAAGAACCGTATCATGAACAATTGCAATGTGTTAAAAATGCGGTTGTGCACAGATTGGAGGAAAACAAACCTGGAATTTATGGTTATGGAGTCATTTGTTTAGAGGTATTAGGAAAAAAGAAGCTGGAATATTTTATTAGTGGTTAGTGTTGAGCTTTATGTTATGAGGGATGTGGGATAGCAGGTTTAATGACTCTGTAATCAAACATAACTTTTTTATGGCTGGTTGTAGAGTCAAGAGGAATTTACTGACATGTCTAAGCCAACCTTATGCAGATTGTTGCTCTGATAGTGGATGGGTATGTATTGAATTCAGGATGCTTGTAAGAGAGAGGGTCAATGAAGTCAACCATGTTATCAAAGCCATGCTCCCTTTAGAGTGTGTGGCATGTAAAACAGGGTGGGGCTTCGATCACATAGTTGTGGCTGTCTTAACTTTTTGGGAGGCCCTTCCCCACACACAAGGACACCTCTGATTGAATTGCTGCCTTTTAGGGATTAATGAAAGGATTTCCTCCAGCAAAGTTTTAGATGAATTTCCACCTTCCAGATCATACTGGAGGAGCTGGAATTCACAAGCCTGCCAACATAACACTCTTCCGCGTCTGGCAGAGTGGTTTGCCACTTGAGAAGTACAGATGCCCAATATCTCTTGGATGTCCCAGTGCTACAATCTGTGGGAAGAATAACAACCTGCACTCATTAGGGTTAGGTAATGGGGCACAGATTGAAGTCCGACTGAATCAATAGTCCCTGGGTGGCTCTGAGTTCATCCAGCCCAGGATGGAAGAAGATCCCTAGAATTTCAGGCAAGGGTTTTCTCTGAAGATACTGGAGCTTGAAGTTGGGAACTTCTGTAGGCAAAACACGTCTTCTACCACTGAGTAACATTAATTCCCCCAAATTTTATGTATTTATGTATTTAATTTTTATCCCGCCTTTATTATTTTTATAAATAACTCCAGGTGGCGAGCATACCTAGTACTACTTCCTCCTCCTGTTTTCCCCACAACAACAACCCTGGGAGGTGAGTTGGGCTGAGGGGGAGTGGCTGGCCCAAGGTCCCCCAGCCGGCTTTCAGGCCTAAGGCAGGACTAGAACTCATAGACTTCTGGTTTCTAGCCCAGCACCTTAACCACTAGACCAAACCGGCTCTCAAATATGCTAGTCCTCATGGTTTTGTATAAAGGACAAAGGGTACTGCCTTTTCAGTCAAGAACAATGATCCACCGAGTTCCAGGACTGTCAACAGTGCCCCAGAACAGCTCTCCAGGGTTTCAAACAGGGTTTATACCTTTCCTCCAAAGAGATATTTGGGTCCTGCTATGGGGCTACAGATGGTTGACAGTCCAATTGGCCCAGGAGTAGTTATGAGGTTGAACATGAGCAGAGGTTATAGTGTTAAGGCTGCAGTCACCAGACAGAATTCCCTCCCCTCTCTCCTGAATTATAGGAGATATTCAAAGCAGACCATTCTGATGCTCCAGAGGGACACAGCCATAATATAAACAACTAGTTGCTTGGCACTAGGTTGTTATAGCAACAGCTTTGGGGGGAAAATATAATTTTGGGACTGGCCCCTTTCCTTCTTCCCTTCCCTTCCCTTCCCCCATCTTTGTCCAAACTCCTTAATTTGAATGATGCTGTTTGTTATTTCTGTGTGTTTGACATCACCACCCTGGCTGAATTCCAATTAATCTAAAATGCATTAAAGGACTTCAGGGCAGTCCTCCCAGATGGCTTTTGAGGCCTTTTGTTGTTCTTGAAAGAAAGCTGCAGGAAAGTCCCCTGCTTCTTGTTGCCTCATGGTCGAAGAGGAAAACTTAGTGAAAGTTTAATTAGACCAAAGGAAAACAAAATATATTCCCTCTCAACTTCAAGTGTTTTTTATAAGAAGGTGGCCACAGCCCATCATAAGTTGCTTTGAACCAACCTTCATCCAAGCAAAGACCCACTTTGAAGATCTGTTTACTCTTCCATAAAATGTGTCACTGGATATCAGATGCATAGGATTCCTCTGGCCTGTCCTTATGAACCTGAGACCACGCAAGCTATGTGTCCCTAATGAGGTTTTATTAGGGACATTAACCTTCCACAATTAATTTTGTAGGCTTCTAAGATTGGTTTCTCAGACTCCAGATGGAGCCTAAACTGTCTTTTCCCATCTTTGGATGATCCAGCTACATAAAGATAAAGCTTTAGGATCTGAACCCCTCTACAATGACCCCAAATACCCAATTCTTTCTCTAACCTCTTTGAACTTCCATGTCTCATTCCCAAGACCTCCTATGGCCTGAGCAGTCTTGGGAAATCTATTTTCCTTGTGTTCCTGCTGGGCGAGGAGGGCAGGAAGGTGAAGGACATGTGGGCCTCCAGGTGTTGCTGAAGTACAACTCCCACCATCCCGCACATTGGCCATCCTACACTAGAGTTCAGCAACATCTGGAAGACCTTAGGGTCTTCCTCTTCCTCTTGCTATCAGGTGGTCTTCCAGATGTTGGGCAGGAGAGGAACAAAAAGAGACCTCTGTGTTCTGTACCACTAAAAAATATTGTCCAAGTGCTTGGTCTTATGGCTCTACACCTCTTTGTTCTTTGGAAGGTAGAGAGCAATGATGGAGAGACAGGAGATCAATGCTTTTCCACAGAGGAAAAAAGACCCTTCCAACATCTAACATCCTCCTTTGTTCTGAAGACTCCCACTTCTGTAGCATCATCTGCATGTCTCTTCCCCGCAGCAGTGCTTAGAGAAGCTTCAGCTCTGGTTTAGGTGTAATGAAAAGCTCAACATTACAAAGGACCTCATTTTGCAGACTTTGATGCTCAGATGCCCAAAGATAACTAACTTTGTCATGCAAGCAGTGCTGTGCTTCTACCAAGACAGGAGATAAATTCTTTAAACTCAGGTTGTTCACAGGACTGCTAGCAAGTTATCCCTTTTATCCTTCCCTGATGAATATCATTATCAGTCAAGGTCTATTCACAAAACCATGCTGAATCCCCTCTGCCCCCATTTCTACATCTCTCATTTCCTGCTCTTTGGAAGAAATTCTGTTCTTTTCCTGCTGAGTTCCCCCATCATGCTAAGCTAGGATTCCTAAAGCTATCCTAACTGTGGTATGTCCAAGCAGCCAAAAAGCATGATTTGCATGGCACTAAGCCATAACGTTTGGGCTGATGAATCATGCCAAGCCCGAATCACAGGGCAATCTTTTCTCATGCGTGTGCCAAGTTGTAAAAGCCCAGATTCCCAAATCTTGTAGGGTGTGCGTGAGACAGAGGAATTCTTGCAAAATGTTGTTGTGATCTTGCTGTTTCCCCTTCTTTCCGAATTTTGCTGCCAAGAATGAGAATTCACCCCTTATTTGTGCACCTGGTCATTAAAACACCGATTCACCTGCCTGCAAGATTTAATTTCTAGAGGTCTTGGAAGGAAATCAAACTGGAACAAGGGCAGTCTTTGGAACACAGGCTAGCAAACCCACGTTTAGAAATCCTCTCCAAGGCCAAACGGGGGAAGCGATTTATCCGTGAGAAATATATTTAGAAACGAGTATTTTTGCACCAGAAAACTCAGAGTATCCCTTGAAAATGAGGACCACTGCTGGAACATCTGCAGGAACGATATTATCTGTGCCGAATGGCTGTGTGTTGTCCCACTGCTGAAGATAATTGAATAACAATTTGTACAATCAGCCTCTTCTTTTTAAGAGTCACGTTGGTTCCAAACAGCCAACAGATTTTTATGAAAGAATTTCCCCAGCGATGCTATGCAGCTTATGAGTCAGAGATGAGCTGCCTTTTGTGATAGAAAGTCTTGCCAATTTCCATTTATTAAGACTAGATTAAAAAAAAATAAAATCCAGCTCTATATAGACTGTGTTTGCTTCCCCATCAGTAGTTTCAATGCCAATTTGATTGTCTGGCCAAGGCTTTTGGAGTTGTATCTGCGACTGAATGGCATTTTAGAGACTCAGAGATTCAGCTTGCTGTATCTTACCCCTTAAATTTTTTGCCAAGTATTAGCCACCCCAAGCCATACTAAAATGGCACACAAAATAATTACTGCTTGATTTTTGGATTGCTGATCCGCTAACCACACTTGGTGGGCCAGGCATACTTTCTTTAAGTCCCCATGGTTTTGACCAGTGTTTCTTTAACTTTTTACTTCCCACTTTTAAAAATTATGGAGGACCCCAAAAGAGCTTTCGTTTGTATGGGTTGTATTTATTGATATTGACCGTATTAAAAATTAAAAGTGATGCATTCCTGGAATATTTTATTTATTTATTTTTTCTATCCGGTCTTTATTATTTTTATAAATAACTCAAGGTGGCGAACATAGCTAACACTCCTTCCTCCTCCTATTTTCCCCACAACAACAACCCTGTGAGGTGGGTTGGGCTGAGAGAGAGGGACTGGCCCAGAATTACCCAGCGGGCTTTCATGCCTAAGGTAGGACTAGCACTTTAAGTAAATATATTTATTTATTAAATTCATGAATTATGTATTATATATTTATGTATTGAATCACGAAAAGTAACAATATGAAACCCATTAGATATTGACATAAAATGTTTTTTTCATGAAGAAACCTATATTTTTAGCAAATAAAAATAACAATGAAAAGAGTGACATTGTTTTAAATTTTTGCAAATATCTTCAATATCTGGTAAACAGAGAGCCAGTTTGGTCTAGTGGTTAAGGTGCTGGGCTAGAAACCAGGAGTCTGTGAGTTCTAGTCCCGCCTTAGGCATGAAAGCGGCTGGGTGACCTTGGGCCAGTCGCTCCCTCTCAGCCCAACTCAGTGCAATGCAGACCAACCTCCTCGTGGTGCACCCTGGGCAACGTTACTCGTCATGGCTAAATAGTCCTCACATCTGGCTGCTGGACCTCACAAGGATTTCCCAGGAAGAAAGCGGAGCATGAACACCAAACTGCTATGCCATGCGATTAAAAAAAAAAATCTGGTAAATCATTTTGATTCGCAAAATGTTGTTGTGATCTTGCTGTTTCCCTTCTTTCCTGCTGCCAAAATTAGGGCTTTTGAGAGGGTTGGGGGGAACCCCATCCTAACACAACCATGGCTAAGCATATCAAAGTGCTTCCTTCCATCTTATTGCCTGTTTCCAGCCTAGGACAATAAGTCTTCCAGTTTCAAATCCATGCTTGCTTAACAAGGAATAATGCAGCTGGGCTCCCTTCTAAGTAGACTTCATGGCTTTGCCTTATAAAGTGAACTGCAACTCTATCTTAAAAGAAAAAAGACTAAGCATTTCTCATAGAAGTTTTAGAGGAAACAGGGAGGGCTTCTAAAGCCTTTAAATATCCAAATATTTAAATCCAGTTTCCAATGTCTATCAGAAATGAATAGAAGCCTGTTTGCCTGGAGTTCGTTATTTTGTAAGAGAAGAGAAATATCTGGTTCTTAGCAATTTGCATCTCTTCAGGGGATAATTTCAAAAAGACAGATACTTATATGCAAAGATGGAAAAAATGAATATATTAACATGTACAATGCTCTTAAAAATAAAAGTTTAAGAATATTTCAGAATGCTGTAAAATTAAAAAGTAAAGCAATTATTTGCTTTGCTCTAAAAATAGCTTGAAGAATAGAGCTTAGCAAATAAAGTTGCCCAGAATTTAAAATTTGGCAGCCTGTGGCCCTTTCAGGGCAGTCCTTTTCAAAGATATAAGGTCAAAGGAGGGGTGACAGTTTGATAAAATTCCTATATCAATAAGGGCACATTGTTGCATCTGCTTGAGTATCAACACTTCCTCTATTTTTTTACTAACGGAGGAGTATTAGTATTTTACTTACTAACCAAGTTGTGCATACAGAAAAAAATGTTCCTGACAGCTGTTTATAAGGCCAAGATACAGAATTCCCGAATCTGTCTTCCCCATGGAAATAGCCTATGGACAAAGAGACTGCAAGTGATAAAAGGTCTCTTCTGTCATTAGAAAATTTGCACACCCCAAACTGGGGATCCACATGTCTTCTTCTACAAGTTCTAATTTCAGTTCTGAATCTGCAGCTGGTCAATCACTTCCTAATCACCAACAACCATCAGTTCTTCTTTCTGGACTACCTTTATAAGCAGCCTTGCCACCCGCCTCCATACTCACACACAATGGAAGTTGCCAAGCTACCATTGCAGAAGGTTTGAAGCATTCCAGAAGCCTACTGAACAGAAGGAAAGAAATTGGAGAACAAGGCAAAAGCAAAAAGCTCTCAAGCTCTGACTTTCAGACATGTAGGATTCCAGAGACTCCGGGACTAATAATCTGATTTGGCAGAAGAAGGATTCGAATCATTCTAGGTGATAGATGCCCATCCATTTGTTCAATGGAGCCTATGCACAGGACAGGAGATAAAGAGAATTGCAACTGTAATGAAATAGACATGGTCGGCTTAATACATCTCCTTGAAAAAGTTTTTTAAAAAATATATATATTGGAGAAGTTGCAGCAGAAGGCCTGATTATTTATTCAGTTGTTTAGTTGGTTTATTTATTTATTTTGCTTTCCCGTTGTCACTTCTAATTGCATATCATTTTCTTCCCTTATGCAACATTAAGCTGCTGTTGCTATAGGCCAGCCTTTCTCAACTTTTTGACCCTGGAGGAACCCTTGAAATACTTTGCAGGCCTTGGGGAACCCCTGCCCATTCAGGCTCCAATATAGGCCAGAAGCTACAAAATTATTATATTTGTTTTATATGTAGGCCTGTGTATGTGTGTATATGTGTGTATGTATGTATGTAGGTATGTGTACACACACACACACACACACACACACACACGCTGTGTTCGTAAACTGAAAATAAAGAATGAAACTTACCTCTTTAGTGTGAAGTTGCCCAAATTTGAAATAATTTTTTAAAATGAATTGTGAACTCCCAGGGAACCCCTAGTGACCATTTGCGGGACCCTAGGGTGCCACAGAACCCTGGTCAAGAAACCCTGCTATAGGCTGTCCTCCACAATGGAGCCACCCAGCCCCATCACTCTCTCAGCCAGAAATGGGCATCCATCCTAAAGCTATCCTATAGAACAAGGATGTATCCCCAACGTTTTTAAGGCCAAAGGTATTCATTGGTAGCAATGAATACCTCTGGCCTTAAAAAAATGGCATCTTGATTAAAATAACAGGCCTTGTCTAAGACTACACATGGACTCTCAATTATTTCATTAATCATCATCCGAAGGTCAGGTAGGCCGTCTATAGATGCAGAGTGGAAGAAAAATCAATGAATCCTGGGAGCAAAAAGAAAATTCAAGGAAGCCTCTTGATTAATAGTTTTAATTAAGGTAAGCTATCTAAGCATCACAGAAAGGTCTTTCAAGAAACAGGTTGAGCTATCCAAAACAATCACTTCACTGAGATTTTTTTTTAAAAGTTGCTGCGTTGACTAGTTAAGTGTAACTTTAAGACTAGGAGGTGAGTTGGTATTCGGGAAATGCACGCCTGCCTATTCCCAAGATTTCATGCAGCAGATGGGCAAGTCTTTTAAGTCACAATGGAAGACAAACAGATCAATAAGCAGCAATTAAAAGAACATCGGATAGCCCACTATACCATCTTGGTCATTTGGTGCTAGCTGACATGACATTTTCATTCTAAGAACAGCATTCCGGCATCTCCACCAGGCTGTTCCCTTCTAGGGGAAGTAACATTATGCAAAGCACTGAAAACAGGAAAAGAATCAGCTAAGGAGATTAAAGGCACACAAGAAGAGAAGAAGAGAAAGGTTCCAAGTCTAGTTTGTGTCCGTGCTTTTCAATATACTTCTCCGTACTTTTCTGTTCTTACTACCATCCTTATTTTCACCAGACCCACAGCCCTTCATCAATTGCCCTTTATTCTTTAAACTTCCTACCTCTCTCTTCTCGACATCTTCTCAACTCGATTCTTCCATGACCTTGTTTGGGCTTTTCCCCCTCTTGACCCATTCCCTCTTCTTTCCTATACTTTGCTTTGCAATTTGATCCTCATTCATTCTCTCTCTATGACCAATCACCTCCATCTCCTTATTTTGTACATTCAGATTCAGTCCATATTCATTCAGCACCTCTTCATTCTTGGATTCTTGACGTTCTTTTTCAACCTCCGCTTCTTAAACTCCCCATCAATGCTTTTAGGTTGCTTCCATATATCCAATTCTCAAGTCCATATAACAAAGCAGACAGAACTATGCCCTTAAACATGGCTGCGTTTATTTTTTGGAAAAAATATCCATACCTCACAACAAAGCAGATACTATGAATTTCCTTTCCATGAGGAATTGCACATTGTAAAACTTTTCCATTCATTTTTTCTACCTTTATTAAATGTTCTACCAAGGTCTACAAATTTGTCTACTTTCTCTAGGGTTTTTTTTGGGGGGGGGCACTGATTAAAACTTACTGTCAAGTTATAATCAGTGAGGTTACCTTTCTTTGTTTCCCCACATCCAAGTCCCCAATATTTATTTATTTATTTTTATTTATCTATCGAATTTGTCACCTCCCATCTCCTCCCACCAGAGGGACTCTGGGCAGTTTACAACAATAATAAATAAAACAAGAAATATACAATAAAATTACCATATATAAAAATTGTTAGCAGATTGCTAGGAAAGCCTTTGGCCCAGGAGAGATCAGAAAAGTCACACACCAGGCATTTCTATAAAAATAACTTTATTTACAGAAAACAAATATATTTAAAGGCTGTTTGCTGAGAGGAGAGATTTCTCTCAGCTGCGTATTCTCTGCAAGCCTACACAGAAGGGAAACTGAAACTAAAACAAATCCAGGCAAGTTCTTCCCCCCAGGTGCAAAAATTAACATCCGAAAAGAGGACAATTAAATTCAACCTCTTCACCTGGCCAAAATGATTAGTTACCATAGCAACCTTAATCTGTAGTAGAAAACATATTAACAAAAATACAATATCTGAAAAACAGTTACAAGTAAACAATATAGATAAAAAATAAAATCCAAATGGCAGAAATAACTCAGTCCTTGTATGCGGTGAGCACTCTAGGGAACTAGCCATCCCCAAACATGATGACTCCCCTCCCCGCCCCAAACTGGTGGCAGAGCCAGGTCTTCAAATTCCTCCAGAAGGCCAGGAGCAAAGGGGCCTGTCTCACCTCCGGGGGCAAGATGTTCCAGAAGGCGGGAGCTACTGCAGAGAAGGCCTGCCTTCTGGACCCTGCCAGATGAAATTCTCTTACTGATGGGATCCGCAACATGATTGGGTGGGATGGGTTGACATAATGGGGAAGAGGTGGTCCCTCAGGTAACCTGGCCCTGTGCCATGTAGTGGTTTAAAGGAGATAACCAACACCTTGAATGGGACCTGGAAGCAGACTGGGACCCAGTGCAGGTCACTTAGTAGAGGTGTTATGTGCGCCGATCTAGGGGCACCAAAAACAGCCCATGCTGCCGCATTCTGGACCAGCTGAAGCTTCCAGATACTCTTCAAGGGTAGCCCCATGTAGAGTGCATTGCAGTAGTCCATAAGGGAGATAACAAGGGCATGAGTGACCATTCGAAGAGCTTCCCGATCCAGGAAGGGGCGTAACTGGTGCACAACACAAAGAAGAACACAATATTCCCTACTGATGTTTGAGAATGCACCTTTCCTTGCTCAAGAATTACTTCTGGGGGAAAAAAGGGAAAGAGAGAGAGACACACAGACAGAGAGGACCCCCCCCCCCATTATACAATGTAACTCATTCTGGTCAAAATGCAGAATTTACATTTTTTTAATGGATATTAAAGGAATATTAATTCCCACTACACAAACACATATTGCTGCAGCATCTTCTCTGTTAGAATGAATTACATATTTGTCCCTTCCTCCATCCCTCCTTCCCTTCCCTTCTCTCTCTCTTTCTTCCTTTTCATAGATGATGAAATATAACCATTTCCAAGTGAAGTAATGCAGATTGCTGATGGCTTATGTTTAGTTTGGGGCTGAATGAAATTCCTCAGTCAGAGATGAATGGTTGGGGGATTCTTTGCTGAAGAATGTTGGCTAGGGTTGATGTTGAGAGGTTGTGGACATCATAAAGTCATGGACAATATGGTGATTCAAATGTGATAGAAAGTCCTTCCAAGAAAGAGATGGGAGGTAACACGGATGGATGGATGGCCCTCTTTGTCCATGAAAAGAAAGCTAAATTCATAAATTCAGTGCCCTGTCAACCTGTCACTGAGAATGTCTACGAGGACCAATGGATAGATGGATGGATGGATGGATGGATGGGGAATTCTGGGAGTTGAAGTCCACACATCTGAAAGTGGCCAAGGTTGAGAAACACTGCATTAGAGACATTTTTCTAGCATGGACAACTTAGAAACGGGCCTAAACAAAATATTGCTCAATTGGAAAGTAGCTTGGAGTGGGGAGAAGGTGACAATAACACTACTTTGAGATTTATATCTGGTGTATGGTTATGTATTTATTTATTAGGCTTGTAAGGCCCCTCAGCTCAATCCAATGGAGGTGATAAGCCACCTGTTCAGTGGCTTGGCTCTGTAAATAATATCATGCCTGGCTGTGATTTATATGGGAAACCATTAGGAAAACATGTCTGCTTGCTTCCAAGCAAACTGCATAGACACGATTCAAGCTCCCAGAATCCCTATCTGACCTTATTCCATCATGAGTCAGTTACTCTCACACATAACCCAAAACTGGACCCTCAGTTGGCTTGTAATCCAACATTACCTTGACCCCATTCAATAGACCCATCAAAAGACATCGTAAAAGTTATAAAAGGCCATTAGTTTTCAGTAGAAGTGCATCCATTTCCATGCACTTCATTAATTTTTCTTCCAGTCCATTTCTTACTTTATCCAGCGATGACTTCGCCTTTCATAGAAGGCAGAATGAACACATCGGAAAGGCTCTGGAGGGACCTTGTTATTTCACAATCCAGGGAAAGTACAAATAAGACAGGAAAGACACAAGGAGAAAAACAATGTGGTTTGTCAAAGGCAATTTATTACCCCTTTGCCTTTTAAAATGAATTAGAATTGTCAGCAATTGAATGCAAACATTTGGACTGCTGTAATTTGGAACTCAGTTTCATCCTGTTCCGAGAACTCTAAAATCATAATTATTTAAAATGATTGCAAACTGCATTAGAGCTGCTGCTTTCTTTGAAGGGCACATTAAATGGCCATTACTTTAAAAAACAAAACAAAACAGAAAGGAGTTGACATCATAACCTCTTACTTCTAATATTTTTTAAAACTCACCAGTCCTCTGAAACAGCTTGAAGACAATCCACAGCTGTCTTCCCTTCTATCCAACAAAAAAATTTGAGAAGAAGACAGAAAGAATCACAGCCCTGCCCTGAGTTGCTGTTTTTTTGTTGTTGTTTATTCGTTTAGTCGCTTCCGACTCTTCGTGACTTCATGGACCAGCCCACGCCAGAGCTTCCTGTCGGTCGTCAACACCCCCAGCTCCCCCAGGGACGGGTCCGTCACCTCTAGAATATCATCCATCCATCTTGCCCTTGGTCGGCCCCTCTTCCTTTTGCCTTCCACTCTCCCTAGCATCAGCATCTTCTCCAGGGTGTCCTGTCTTCTCATGATGTGGCCAAAGAATTTCAGTTTTGCCTTTAATATCATTCCCTCAAGTGAGCAGTCTGGCTTTATTTCCTGGAGGATGGACTGGTTGGATCTTCTTGCAGTCCAAGGCACTCTCAGAATTTTCCTCCAACACCACAGTTCAAAAGCATCGATCTTCCTTCGCTCAGCCTTCCTTATGGTCCAGCTCTCGCAGCCATATGTTACTACAGGGAACACCATTGCTTTAACTATGCGGGCCTTTGTTGTCAATGTGATGTCTCTGCTCTTAACTATTTTATCGAGATTTGTCATTGCTCTTCTTCCAAGGATTAAGCGTCTTCTGATTTCCTGACTGCAGTCAGCATCTGCAGTAATCTTTGCACCTAGGAATACAAAGTCTTTCACTGCTTCTACGTTTTCTCCCTCTATTTGCCAGTTATCAATCAAGCTGGTTGCCATAATCTTGGTTTTTTTGAGGTTTAGCTGCAAACCAGCTTTTGCACTTTCTTCTTTCACCTTCATCATAAGGCTCCTCAGTTCCTCTTCACTTTCAGCCATCAAAGTGGTATCATCTGCATATCTGAGATTGTTAATGTTTCTTCCAGAGATTTTAACTCCAGCCTTGGATTCCTCAAGGCCAGCTTGTCGCATGATGTGTTCTGCATACAAGTTGAATAGGTAGGGTGAGAGTATACAGCCCTGCTGTAATCCTTTCCCAATCTTAAACCAGTCTGTTGTTCCGTGGTCTGTTCTTACTGTTGCTACTTGGTCGTTATACAGATTCTTCAGGAGGCATACAAGATGACTTGGTATCCCCATACCACTAAGAACTTGCCACAATTTGTTATGGTCCACACAGTCAAAGGCTTTAGAATAGTCAATAAAACAGAAATAGATGTTTTTCTGAAACTCCCTGGCTTTTTCCATTATCCAGCGGATATTGGCAATTTGGTCTCTAGTTCCTCTGCCTTTTCTAAACCCAGCTTGTACGTCTGGCAATTCTCGCTCCATGAACTGCTGAAGTCTACCTTGCAGGATCTTGAGCATTACCTTACTGGCATGTGAAATGAGTGCCACTGTTCGATAGTTTGAACATTCTTTAGTGTTTCCCTTTTTTGGTATGGGGATATAAGTTGATTTTTTCCAGTCTGATGGCCATTCTTGTGTTTTCCAAATTTGCTGGCATATAGCATGCATTACCTTGACAGCATCATCTTGCAAGATTTTGAACAGTTCAGCTGGGATGCCGTCGTCTCCTGTTGCCTTGTTATTAGCAATGCTTCTTAAGGCCCACTCAACCTCACTCTTCAGGATGTCTGGCTCTAGCTCACCGACCACACTGTCAAAGCTATCCCCGATATTGTTATCCTTCCTATACAGGTTTTCTGTATATTCTTGCCACCTTTTCTTGATCTCTTCTTCTTCTGTTAGGTCCTTGCCATCTTTATTTTTGATCATACCCATTTTTGCCTGGAATTTACCTCCAATGTTTCTAATTTTCTGGAAGAGGTCTCTTGTCCTTCCTATTCTATTGTCTTCTTCCACTTCCGCACATTGCTTGTTTAAAAATAATTCCTTATCTCTTCTGGCTAACCTCTGGAATTTTGCATTTAATTGGGCATATCTCCCCCTATCACTGTTGCCTTTTGCTTTCCTTCTTTCTTGGGCTACTTCTAGTGTCTCAGCAGACAGCCATTTTGCCTTCTTGGTTTTCTCTTTCTTTGGGATGTATTTTGTTGCCGCCTCCTGAACAATGCTGCCAACTTCTGTCCAGAGTTCTTCCGGGACCCTATCTACTAAGTCCAGTCCCTTAAATCTATTCTTCACCTCCACTGCATATTCCTGAGGAATATTAGTGAGCTCATATCTAGCTGATCTGTGGGTCTTCCCTAATCTCTTTAGTCTGATCCTAAATTGTGCAAGAAGAAGTTCGTGATCTGAACTACAGTCAGCTCCAGGCCTTGTTTTTACCGACTGTACAGATGTCCGCCACCTTTGGCTGCAAAGGATGTAATCAATCTGATTTCGGTGTTGTCCATCTGGTGAAGTCCATGTATAAAGCCGTCTCTTAGGTTGTTGGAAGAGAGTGTTTGTTATGCAGAGTGAATTGTCTTGGCAAAATTCTATCAGCCTGTGTCCTGCTTCGTTTTGTTCTCCCAGGCCATACTTACCTGTAATTCGAGGTGTCATTTGACTGCCCACCTTAGCATTCCAGTCTCCTGTGATGAAAATAACATCTCTTTTAGGCGTGTTGTCCAGTAGGTGCTGCAGATCCTCATAGAACCGCTCTACTTCAGCTTCTTCAGCATTTGTGGTTGGGGCGTATATTTGGATCACTGTGATGTTAGATGGCTTGCCCTGAATTCGAATTGAGATCATTCTATCATTTTTTGGGTTGTATCCAAGCACTGCTTTAGCCACTTTACTATTAATTATGAAGGCTACTCCATTTCTTCTGTGGTCCTCTTGTCCGCAGTAGTAGATCTGGTGGTCATTTGATGTGAAGTGGCCCATTCCAGTCCATTTCAGTTCACTGACGCCCAGAATGTCTATCTTTAATCTTGACATCTCACCAATAACCACATCCAATTTGCCCTGGCTCATAGATCTTACATTCCAGGTTCCGATGGTGTGTTGATCCTTAGAACATCGGATTCGCCGTTCACCACCAGCACCGTCGGCCACTAGCTGTCCTTTCGGCTTTGAGCTAGCTGCGTCATCACGTCTGGGGCTAGTTGAGCTCATCCTCTGTTCCTCCCCAGTAGCATTTTGACCATCTTCCGACCTGGGGGTCTCATCTTCCGATGGTATACCGACATATCTCTGGTTGTACTGATCCATTTAGTTTTCATGGCAAGAATACTGAGGTGGGTTGCCATTACCTTCCCCAGGGATTGCATTTAGTCTGACCTCTCTGTCATGACCTTCCCGTCTTGGGTGGCCCTTCACGGTTTAGCTCATGGCATCATTGAGGTGCTCAAGCTCCAGCACCACGACAAGGTAACGATCCTTTGCTGAAGTGAGTTGCTGTAGGTCTTGGAAAAACAGAATCCAGCACATCTGCATTGCACTCAAACAGCTGGAGGGTTCGTTCCCAGTGATTCCAACTAAAAATGTAGGTAGGGATTCTTTGGGGCTTTGTTGCAAATTACAGAGAATCTGGGAAAAAAAAAACTGTTCCAATCAGCTTTGGGTTTGGATAGGTGGGCCATAGGCTAAAGTTGTAAAGTCTCCCTTGGGATGATTTCTGGAGATGTCATGCACACACCCATGCATTATTCTTGGGTACAATATGGAAGAAACTTGTTCTTGCTTCCTTTGGGATTTATTTTTAAACATCCCAGTGTAGTCTCCAGGGATTTTTTTCTGTGGTCTCCTATCCAAATAATTTTTGAGCTTACTCCAGATCGGTTTGATATTGCCGCTACCTAGCTGGGCACACATTAAGTTAGCCCAGGGTTTCTCAGCCAGGTTTCTGTGGCACCCTTGGGTTCCACAAGAGGCCACTAGGGGTTCCCTGGGAGGTCACGATTTATTTAAAACATTATTTCAAATTTGGGCAACTTCACATGAAAGAGGTCAGTTTCCTTCTTTATTTTTAGTTTCAGAACACTGTGAATGCTTATATACAGACCTACCCATGAAACGAATATCATAATTTTTTAGCTTCTGGCCTCTCTGTGAGCCTGAATGTGCAGGGGTTCCCCGAGGCCTGAAAAATATGTTAAGGGTCCCTCCAGGGTCAAAAGGTTGAGAAAGGCTGGGTTAGTCCATTTAAAAAATATGGACTAAGTGAGAATTCTTCAGTCTCTCTACTTACCTTATCTTTTACTGTTGAAGGTGGATTGTGGGATAGAGAAATGAGCAAAACACAACTATGAGGATGATGAAGTTTGGCAGCCCAGTACACACACATCTTGGACCTGATGAAACATACATTTTATGCAGTCCTTCTAGGTGGGGAGATGGGCGGTAGCAAAAATTTGAGAAATAAATGAATGAATAAATCTCAGATATGTGTGCTTTATAATGACATTGCACTGCACTTGCCCTACTCTGAAATTTTCAAATCTCCAGGAGCCTTCCTGACTTCTGCTCACTTGAAAGAAAGAGACATCGAAAGCAGAGATCATGCTGTGCAGCTTAGCTTACTGGGGTGCAATGGATGTGTGTGTTGGATGCGAATCTTAATATTTCCAGGAGAAAGAGGTCCACCAGCTTATCTATTTATCTCTCTCTGTCTAACCATTCATTTATCTTCTACTTGCCTTGCAGGGGCATCTACAGGAGAAGGTCAAAAAAACCAGTATGGTGATTGTGACCATGTGATTGAAGCCCTGCCCCCTTTTTCTATGGGTCAAATGGATGACTTATGTCAAAAGAGGTGGGACTTCAATTCTGTGGCCGTGGCTGCCATCTTGACTTTTTTGATCCCTCCTATGAATGCCTCTTTCACACAGTCTAGCTCTCCCGCTTGTTCTCTCCACACATAAATACCAAGATTGATCTTAGTTTTCATCCATGTTGGATTTTCTGCAATGAATGCTGCCATTGCTTTGAGTAGGTGGGTTTCCAGGAGAAATGACCCCACATACTCATCAGCAGTTCACATTTACTGGGGGGAGCGGGGGAGAAGAGTGCTACTTAGTGGTAGATTATCTCTTTCCCATGCAGAAGGTTCTGGATTGAAATGTTGACCTCTCCCATGAAAAGAATTGGCAGCAGGACATCTGCTAAAGACCCCAAAGAAGATTTCAGAACCCAACATTCTCGGCCAAATGGTCAGATAGTCTTACCTGCCAAATTTTCATGAGGTAGGTGTAGAGTCATCAGTTGATTAATGACTCTAACCCTAAAGTTAGTAAGACGTTGGCCATGTTTTGTTTTTGGTGAAGAACTTAAATGACTTAAATGGCCAGGATCCTAATTCTGGTGCTGGAACATCATCTCAGTTGGAGATGGGCAAGATTTTCCATCGCATCACAAGCCAACAAGCCAAGATATGAAAAGTCTCACTATTCTGTAAGTTGGAAATACAGCCATAAAACTAACGAGAAATTCTGTGTGAAGCTAGAAATCAGTGGCTCTGTCGAGTAGGTTTCACTTCCTAACATCCACAACCACAATCAGTTCACACATTTGGCAAAAGAGAGACCCTTGCAAGCCTGCTTTTCCTAATAGCATTTTTATAAGCATCCTTCTAACGTGTGCACTGTTTTGCAGACCATTTATCTTAAAACAGGACTTGCCCGCTTCTTTGTGCATGTCTTTTTCGTTTGTCTACTTGTGCCTCCACTTTTTAAACTGGTTAATTCTGAAAAATGTGGATCTCTGTATCCATCTGTGTTTTGGTTTGGAAAGCAATTTGGGAATTGATCATTGGATAAGTCTGTTTAGGAATTCAGACTGAAATAATATCAGCCTCATTTCTCCCTGGAACTTGACTCAGCCACTCACTCTGGTGCGTTACCTGCTTTTAGACAACCCCTTTCAAGAACAATTGCCTCCCATTCTTTTAGCACCCTTACACCAAAGTTTAATTCCAGACACACTATTCATTTGTTTTCATTATTAGCTGTGAGCAATCCAGAGAAAGAGATTGCAAGTAATTATGGCTCTGCAGGTAATTGATGCTTCATTAGTCTAGATGATCTATATGCACAGAACATTCATTGTTCATGATGTTTTGTAAAGCAACCAGAAAATATTCCCTTCTAGCCCCCATGGGCACTCTACGTCATGCCTGTTACCTAACGAATTCTCCTACAGGTGAATCAAAATTCTGAACAGTTGAATTGCCATAGTGGTACAATTATTTGCTATAGGGTCATCACTGGTACTCATGATCTTGGATACCTGTGAGTCAAAACGAGGCTTCAGATAATTATTTGATGGCAGGATAACATGCAATATAATCCCCACCCCCAAATGTTAATGCAGCTGGAAACACTGGCTGGGTTCACACAGCATTTACAGCTAGACCAGTTTCAGACCCTGTGTCACTCATGGTGCAAAGCTGGGCTGTAATTCCAGCTAGGTTTCCTGTAGCGTAATGTGCTGTGTGAACACACTGTTTTGTTTGGAAATGGACTAGTGCATTGTACGAGTTAAGGTAGTCACCAGTATGTTGTCTATCTAACACAGACGCTGTTTAAGACGAGAACAAATGCTGGAGAGATTGATCGATGGGATTTCTTTTGCTTTTGGTTTTTCTGGTGGAGCTGGGCTGCTCTTTTGACATTTAGTACGTTTATATTTTAATATATTTATTGCTGTAGGACACTGTTCTGCTGATTTGGGTGGTGGATATGTGGAATTCTATTTTAACATTACTGAAACTATCTGGAATCTTGGGAGCTGGGCAGTTCCAAGGCCTTTTCCTTGTACATAGAAAACCATAAATGGATATTGTTTGGTTATTTATTTATATGTCGAATTTCATCACCGCCCACCTCACTCAAAGAGTGACTCTGGGTGGTTTACAATAAAATTAAAAATAAATACAGATTAAGGTAAAGGTAAAGGTTTCCCTTGACGTAAAGTCCAGTCGTGTCCGACTCTAGGGGGCGGTGCTCATCTCCGTTTCAAAGCCTTGGAGCCGGCGTTGTCCATAGGACTCTTCCGGGTCATGTGGCCAGCATGACTCACGGAACGCCGTTACCTTCCCGCCGAAGCGGTACCAATTAATCTACTCACATTTGCATGTTTTCGAACTGCTTGGTGTGCAGGAGCTGGGACGAGCAACGGGAGCTCACCCCGCCGCGCGGTTTTGAACCGCCGACCTTCCGATCGACAGCTCAGCGGTTTAACCCGCAGCGCCACCGCGTCCCTGCAAATACAGATTAACATACAGTTAAAAACATTGTTTAGAATTTGCCCAAACACATTTTGTCTACTTCATACTATTTGGAATTTGCACGGACATTCACTGGTCACTCTCCATTCCACCATGAGAATTTTACCAAAATGTTCTTCTCCTTTGAAAGGAACTTCAAAAATAAATTCTTTTGAATTAAATGGAATGAGAAATTGTAGGAAAATTCAGGCAATTAGTTCCTGGGAAAAGTCAGACTAATGAAAAGGTCAATATCTTCTTCAAAATATTATTTCACTAGCAGGCACAGAGATTCCTGGCAAAGGGTATCCTTCTGAGACATGAACTTCTTCATCACCGATTGATGGATTGTTTCATTCATTTCCTAAACCAAAATTATGGCAAAATTATGCATCAGGGAAGCGAAAGGACTTTAAGATACAGCATCTCGTAATGAATTCATCCTGTTGATAAATACTCCAAATGGAGAATTCAATTATCCTTGAATCTCATCTATTACTTTTGAGATTCTAATGTTGCATGCCCCGTGCCAATTCTACCTACTAGGATGAGGAAGCTTAAACCCACCAGTGTGAACCCTGTCCCTTTTGGGGAGCTTGGGGGGGAGGGATACTGGACAACTGGAATGAAATGTGCCCCTGCCAATTAATTCTAGACTTCCAGGCTCCAGCTCAACTCAGCTCAAGAACTGAAATGGAAGATTAAGGATGCTGGAGAAGGGATATATTTGGGGGGTGGGCAGTCCCTCTCTGATAGGGAGCATTTAAATATTGATTAGCTTCCTTAGAATTAAAAACCAAGGGTAAGGTTCTAAATCATATGTGAAGCCTCAACATTTCCTGCCTTCAGTGGGAGACACATGGACATCCCAGTCTGACATGTCAGCACTCCTAACACAGAAATTGTAGTGATGGAACAAGGCATTTCCCTCCCCGCCCCACATCCCCCACCCTGGGGTCTATGAAATGTGCTCATAGCCAAAAAAAGCAGCTGTCAACTTTAACAGGGCCTCTGCCTCTAAAGTGATCTCTAGCTATGATAGCACATAAATACATAAATGCTTTTAATCCTTCAGATATTTGTCAGATCAAAGGAGCTGATACTAATTTATCATTTGCCTGGGAGGGAAGGGAATCATAATGGAAGAGGCTGAGGTGGGGATTAAATGAAATTATTGAAACCACTTAGGGTTCCTCCTTCACCAGGGATGTTGACCATCATTCAGGCAGGCCAATTAAGGAACCCTCATTTCACTTCATTTTGGTTCAGAGGATTTGGTTTAATCACGATTGGGCTGGGCTTAGATAATATGCTGCCATAAACTAGGCTTGACAAATCGGTGATACCTTGGTGCAATGTATGAAGCAGGTCACTGTGCTCTGCACAATACTGTTCTCTATTTTGGTAATACACCAAGGGTAAGCATGGCAAAATTTCTACCCAGATTCCACTTTTTTTCACCCAGCAACTCTAAAGTTCAATATAAATAGTCAGGAAGTATTTAAGGCAGACTCTGCATGGAGATCTCTTTAGGTCCCATATTAAGAACTGACACTTAGGCTTAATAATTAATTGAGACATTGCCTTTAAATGCTAATGATTTTGTCTCCTTAAGGAATATATCAGCTTCAGATTTTATTAGACCATGGAGGAAATAATAAGATCAACTAGACCACAAGTATCTAGCAAAGATACACCTCCAACTAAAGGATTGTCAGTGAAATTGCAGGAATAATGATAAAACCTTCTTCCAAAAAAGCTAATTGTGTTGTCTGTCTCATCTCACTAAATATTATAACAACCCTACTCCCTCCATTTAATTTTCCCTTTAATAAAACACCCTTTCCCCCCCTTTCTTGTTCTTCTGCAGCCTTCTACAACTTTCCAGATGTGTGGATTTCAACTCCAAGATTTTCTAGCAAGCAAGGGGCCATAGCTAAAAACAGATACATCTTCCTCAAAGTTTGAAGGTTTGAGAAAGATCTCGCCTTTGATCTTGAAGACTTCAAGAAATTAGTTTTAGGGCCATTTCATGGGCACTCCACCCCTGAACTAAGTCATATATCTCCTGAATTCCTGTGTTTCCTTGTCTTTTAAGGGTAGAGGCACCCCACTATAGTTTGAACTGTTGAATACAAAGTGTTTTGTAGGCTCACTAGATCATGCATAATTTTATGTAATAATGGTCTGTTTCTCCTAGATACTGTCAGAGAAGAGGTGAGACTAGAGAATTCTGTCTGTCGCTAGAGAAATTACAGTACAACTCTACATTTGCTTTCTTCAAAGCTCAAGGGAAAACTCATTCAGATAAGGGGTTTGGGAGTATCTGCCCAGCAGGAGTGCTGATTATCTCATGCCTGAAATGTCCTTCCTCAATCTAGGGAAGATGTTAGATATTTGGCTGGCACTCAAGGTCCCCTTGAAATCCAGCTTCTGGGTAATATAAATAATACATTTGTACATATTAATATTCTTCTCTGTTTTGACTGTGTTTTGTAAATTAAAACAATGGTGTTTTCAAAATAAACAAATTTTAAAACTGTAATTATCATCAGTACTAAGGTGTCCTAATTATGCTCTTCCCCAAATCTTAACCAATTCTTTTTTTCATAATTAAGATATTCCTATTGTTAAGCCGTTAGGTTCCTTGAACATACAGATCAATCCAAGGACATGGAAATTGAATGCCTAGGACACACACCCAACAGAAGGAGACAAGGAGTTCAATGTCACATCTTGGCAATCATAAAATTCTAAACATCTGTCATATAATCTATAGGACAGTGAATAAATTAGTGGTGACCTAGGATTTTACTTCCACCACACTCAGTGTACACACTCAGTGGCCAATCATGAGGACTAATTTTACTTCATTTTGTCTTAACAAGATGTGTTCCACATATTGCACAATCAAGCCATCATGATAAACTAGCTTTTGTAAGCGCCCGTGTGAAAATGTGGCCTGCCATGCAGATGAAAGATCAAGTTCCCACAAGACCTCCTTGGATTCATAGAACTCAAGAGTCTATGGGCTTGTAAGAAATCATCACTGGTCTCAGTTTGTTGTTAGATCAGAACAGATTCCCACCCCACCCTTAGATATTTTGGCACTAGCCCTGTGATGAACATTTCTTCTGGATTTCTTTCAACTGTTCTCATTTCTTCTCTTTACAGGAGAAGAATATTTCAATGCAATCCTTGTGAGACAGGTGCAAAGCTCTTGAAGATGGCCAAAGAGAATGTTCCCTTTTATTGTCCAATCTCCCTCTCCAGTGACTTTCAGCCTCTCTGGGTTTCAGCAGGAAATTAGCTGGAAAGGGGAGGCTTAAGGACACTCCAATGTGCTATTTTAAATGTGCCCCCCCATTTTTTTTCATTCTAGATGGCTTATTTGCATTTGAATACGATATATGCTTTGCTTCTCTGTAAGACTTTAAATAATAATAATAATAATAATAATAATAATAATAATAATAAGTGTAAACATTAGCACTAAAATTTATTAGCAGACTGACATCCTGGTAACAAACTCAGGCAAAGAACTAAGCAAATTGTTCTTGCAGGTTATAAAGAAAAAAAAAGCTGGGTTAAATTTGAATAAATAAAAACCAGATACAGTATTATGCTCAAGTTGGAGCTGCAAATAGTCCTCTGGGTACATCTTCTGAAGCGAGTTTTGCTTCCCATTAGCTTTATTTCTGCCTAGGGATGTAATCATTATCTCCCCTGTCACCAGTCTGCTAAACAAAAGCATGAAACAAAACAGTAAAAAAACAGAAAAAAGAAGGGGGGAAAAGGTGTTTCATTTCCTGCCATAGTAGTGGGTCATGAAATAATACCAGAATGTTACAAATCTTGTATTTAGGTCACAAGCCGAATTGTCAAAAGCTCCTTCCTCTTTTATAAATAGCAAAGTAATTACACAGACATACATGCAGAGGTCCTTAAGGGCTTGTACGTTGTCAGGTTTATACCACAGCCCACAATAGTTTCACATGTTTTTCCCTTAGTATTCTTGAGGTTCTTTCCCACAGGTGGTGTGAAAGGTGGTCCCTGATTTCTTCTTATACTTTGGCAAAGTAAAAAAGAGAAAAGCATCGGGTGTTAAGATCTTAGAAAAAGTAACTGATTGTGTCAGCCTTCCCAGGTAGAGCAGACAGGAAACACGACCAGATGAGCTAATTCTACTTTATTGTAAGGCTACATTGACAGAATCTTGCAAGTCTGGAACTACAATTTTTCTCACGGTCTCCTTTACAGCCCGAGAAGCTAGGGAGGGTCCCTTCTGAGTCTCTTTCTCCTCCCATTATGCAGCTGTAGGCTATGCTGCCTCTTATCTGGCCATTCCCTTGGCAGCATCTCTTTGCCCCGTCTCCCAAGGGCTTTCTCACATACAGTTACAGATTGGCAGTTTCCAAGAAGCAGCCAAGAATTTATCTAATTCGTCTATGTTCATACATGATGCTACACCCGAGGTCCACAACCAGTATGTTGAAAAACCGGGCTCATTCCTCCTGCTTGAGTGAGCCCCAAACAAGCATGCCCCATTACAAATGAATTCACACACTGTGTTAAGGTTTCTGGCTTATTAAATAAGCCATAAAGGGCTGGGTTTGGAGAACAAGATGGTGGCTTATGGCCCAACAAGAAAAATATTTGCCTGGATTTATCTGAAACCTGAAGGTGGACAGTATGTCAGTAAGGACCTATTTCAAGGTGGCAAGCCCAGAGAGAGAAATAAAACTTGCTGTGACGTGGCATAATGTCTTGTTTATTGATGTGACATTTCTGCAAAATGGGGTTCAAGAGGAAGATATTCATTAGGAGAGATCTTTCCCAGAGGCTGAGCTTAAGAGTGCTAAAAGATGTCTTTCTAGAACCATGGATCCAAGAGCATGTATGAAGTGATCCCATCTCACACTCTCTTGGACAGTTGGTGTTTCTCCGTTTCTTTATCTTCAAAAAATGGGAGAGCAGATACAATTAGGAACGAAACGTGGTTTTGTTCATCATTTCTGTCACTAAAAGAACTGGATTCTCCCTTTGACTGCTCAGTTCCCACCCATTTCCAATGCTGTGTGTGCCCCAAATCTTGATTGCTGCCCCCGGAAAGAAAGACCTCATCCAATTATATATGTACAGTATATTATTAAAGAAACGTTATTAAATTTCAAAGTACAAGTAAAACTTACAAAGATAGAAAGAGGTTGAAGAAAGAAGAAGCGAAAAAAGAACAAACCTAAAAGCACGGAAATTTTAAAAAAAAGGCATAGAAAAAGGCACGACTTCTGACCATCTTTAGTACAGCTAAAAACAGAAAACTACATTAACCCCTTTCTCTATTTTTAACTAAGGTACACATTATTTCTATATTCTTATGCAGTCCTAATTGCCAAATCCCAAAATCAAAACTTCATTGATCTCATCCATTTATAACATTAAAAATGTGATCAAGGGGAAAATGAATTATCTTTCTCCTTAAAATGAAACGATAGGTTCATGAATTTATGAATCTACAAAAGTACCTTGTTTGGTATGGTTTTCTCATTTTCTTCTCAAAAGTTGGGGGAAATCGTGATTGTATACATGAGGGCCAGGGGTGTCCGTGACAGGTCAAGGTGGCAGCTGCAGCCACTTCACTGAAGCCCCACCCCATGTATGCCATGAATGTAAGCAGAAGGAAGAGCTTCAATCAGGTGATCCCAGCTTTGGTCTGAACTATTATGAACCACCCCACACATGCCCCTGAGCATAGGTGCCCATGGGGGCGGGGAGAAGCCTCAAGTGACAAACTGTGCATTGTAGCAACACGACCCAAATTCTTCCCCTTTCACCATTTCATTGCAACACTGCACACAAGTCTATAGGTTATGACATCACAATGCATGCTTCACCATTTCATGACCTCTCGGTTGGCTGACCCATAGTGGGGCAGATGGACCAATTGTATTTCTGAATACAAGGTTTCTGAATTGTTACCTTACTCTTCCTTCTCTTACAAGAGGTGATGTTTGAAATGGGTTTAGTGTGTCTTCTTGTTTTCTGTTGCAAGGGACAAAGGTCACACCTGGGCTGAGCATGTATTGAATTAACTCTGTTCACCAACTTCCAAACACTTGAGTAATTTAAATGCTCATGAGTAGGATTAATGATTTCAAATGGAGAAGTGTCCCTTCCCCAGAGTTCTGGTCAGATTTATTGATTGAGAACCCTGCAAGATCGTTAGATGTCATTAGAAGTTTAACAAGCTCAAAGGTCAAGGCAGAGTGAGAAATTATTTGGGGGGTGGGGTAAAAGTTAAGAAGCAACGAGATCCATAGCTATAAATCCTTCTCCCCACATCATATTAAACTATATCCATGGATTTCTACAAAGCCTTTCATTCAGGCAGTCACCTGGTTCTCATCATGTTAAGGCATGACATAGTTTGCTTGCTTTTAGCTTGGCATTATGTGCAAATTTAGTAAACCACAATTTATGGCTTTGCAGCCTGGTTCATACATCAGACTAAGGCATGGCATGCTTAACTGAATTCTGTTGAATAATCCCCAAACAGCTGGGTTTGCACATCACCTGAAGATGTCCCCAAACAAGCTGCATTATGTATGGATCCACTTAATCTCTTTGTGGGGCACCACTGGAAATCTTAGCCATTTCATGCTTGCAGATGTAGCAGTGCGAGATTTAGTTCTCATAGCAATAAAACTGAAACAGTGAATGGACGCCGACTGTCTACCTTCTCATCTGCACCAAAAAAAAAAAAAAAAAGCATGAGAAAATGCACAAATTTTTGCTGCCATATTCCCAAATATAGACGTCTGATTTGAAAGCAAGGTCCTTGCTGAAAGTCTTGTGTTGTCACCTTGACCTTCTTCTAATAAATGCTTTTAATCAAAGCTCTTAGATTCTTGTTCCAGGATTCAGCATTCCAGTCTAGACTGCAAGGAGGGAAGTCTGACTTTATTTATTTATTCAGCAAACTTACGTAGCTGCCCATCTACCAGATGAAACACTGGGTGGTGAACAAAATAAAAACACAATACAATAAAATAAAGTTGGGGCCCTAATAAAACTCATTTCATCCACCCACCACCCTGTTCCAGCTCCATCAAGACCCTGGCTCAGCGCCTGGGGGAAAATCCAAGTCTTCGCTGCTTTCCTGATGCCAGATTGGGGCTGTCTGTATCTCCTAATTCCAGAGTGTACCTTACTTTCAAATGAAAAACCTATATATAGACCATAACACACGGCAAGATTCTGGTCTGTTTTCTTGAGGTGCTTCAGTGCAGAGAGGAGGCTGGCTGGCTTCTTGGGAGCAAATCAAATAATCTATTTACGGTTCCTGGTGAAGGTAGGCAGTCTGCATCTGTTCTCTGGTTTGGTAAATGCTGTTCCTTTTATTAGTATGGCAACTAACTCTCCCACACTGACAGAAGTGTGTGGTGGTTGAGATTTCCAGGGTGATCCCACCTTTGTGAAGATGGGCCAGTCTCCATCCATTCATCATTTTGGTCACTGCTCTTCCTTAGATCAGTCTGAGAAATGACTCTCTCAATCCCATTGACACGTCTGTGAATAATGCCTATGATGTCTAAAGATCCACAGGTGGGAGAAGGTTGGTGAGTTCACATTTCAATCCAAATATACCCCAATGCTTGCTGAACTGGAATGCCAAAACCCCATGAAGGTGTTCATGGCTGAAGAGCATAATTTGGTCATCAGACTGGTCATGTTAATAATTGGGATATGGATTCTGTTTGTCAACTTCTGTTACTGCTGGAGGTGATGGTGGTATTTTCATTTCATGATTCTTACCCACTTCCTACCATCAGCCCTTTCCTTCCAGCCCTATAGCCTCTTTTTTAACCCCTCTCCTTCCTGCATGGACACCACAAAGTCTGGAATGACTATCTATCTATCTATCTATCTATCTATCTATCTATCTATCTATCTATCTATCTATCTATCTATCTATCAAATTTGTCACTGCCCATCTCCTCCCACCAGAGGGACTCTGGGCGGTTTACAACAAAAGTAATTGATTAAAACAATAAATATAAAATACCAATATATAAAAATATAAGCACCATTAATAAATAGCTATAAGACAGGAGTAAAAATAAAGTCCAGGTGGCAAGATCTAACACAATCCGTGTCTGTGAGGAGGGCTCTAGGGTGCCAGCCGTCCCAAAGCGGAGCTACCCCCTCCTTCGCCCCAAGCAAGACGGCAGAGCCAAGCCTTCAGGTCCCTCCGAAGGCCATGATGAGGAGGGAAGAGAATCCTTGGAGCATGACATCCTTTTGCAAGATATTGCTTAATTCTCTTAATGCAATTTTGCCTCAGCTTTTCTGGTCTTGGGAGGGAGTAGACCTTAAGACCTTATGGAAAAAAACAGGAAAACAGGACTTGCACAGTTGGGTGTAGGCTGGGGAAACAAACACACCAACAACTTTCTTCTTGATGGAACTGTTCCGTATTGAATTTCTTGCAGAAGCTGAACCATAGCAGCAGATATAAACTGTCCTGCCTTGCTTGCAGCTGAAATTGTGTGGCCCAACCGTCTCCTCAGAAGATGGCTTTCTCAGTTCTGATGTGTGGAAAGGTGTAGCATCGTTCTGACAGGGATCACAGGGACCTATGAAAGTCAGACGTGGGACGAGTCCCCCTGGGGTGCCACAAACACTCTTCTTGTGTTCATTTGAAGAGGAGAAAATCCAGCTCCCTAAGGCATCCTCGCTTCCCTTTACACTTTCAAAAGGATGTGTGAAGAAAGCTTCTGCTTCCCCACAAACCAGATATATCCTCTGGGAAGAAAGCTTATTTACTCTCAGCACTCATTTGGTCACTGACCTTTCTGCCAAGATTCATCCGAGCTGTCACTCGCTAACAAGGTTTGGGGGGATTTTATGATGTGAGCAACCTTCAGCAAGGAAGCAAGCCTTACTTCAAGGAGCATCAGGGAGTTACCAATGAAGCTGAAATCCTCAGCCTTAAAGGGAAAATCTCTCCCTCCCTCCCTCTCTTAACTGTATCTGTTCTTTGGTTGTGGCATCCTTTTGAAAGCAAGCTTTTTGAACATGAGAAAGAACCAAGGGGAAGCTTGTTCGAAATAATGGCTTGGTAGGCACACCAGGTAAGTAGTGCAGGCGAGTGCACAAATTCATCAGAGCCAGTGGCTCATTCAGGATCCCCTGAGCGATGAATGAAAATGGTTTTTGATAAATCATGCAGGTGGATATCCATTTTTTTCTCTCTCTCTCTCTCGTTTATATGGGACAAGAGAAGCCGCTTGTCTTCAAAGGCTTCCTTCCTTGGGTCTGCTCCTCGGAGTGCTTTTTCAATCTTCTCCAACCTTTGATGGCAGGACCATATTTGGTTAGACAGAAGTTTAGAATGTGTCAGCCGAGCCCACTTCAAGTAGTAGTAAGCCAACGGGAAAAGCACCAGGGCTCTGCTAAAGACGGGGGAGATGTTCCTACTCTTTCCATCTTGATAAGAACATGACCAGATTTTCCACATTTTGTTACGAATAGGATAGAAAAACCTGAGATACATTTCATTAAAGAAACAAAAACAAAACAGTATGTTCCACCAAAAACATTAAGGTATTTGGGGTGGCATGGGCTAATGAAGCATTAGTGGGGAAAGTAGGACTTATGGTCACCTTGAAAAATGGTTGGGGAAATGGAATTGTGGGTTTCTTGGAAGATGATTAAGCAGTCAGGAGAGATTCTCAACTTCTCTTCCAGTAGCTCAAAGCCACACAGGCACGTGAGTAATGACAATTTCTTGCATTCTATTAAAATGAGTGATTACGTATAACAATACATTTTTTCCTGACTGCTGTTTTTCTCCACCTATGACAGATGATCACTTCTACCAATCAAGCTTTCTCTAGCTACTGTATTGGACTCTGATTGCCACATAATAAGAAGAATGTAGAAAAATTTAAGCCAGTTCAACTATGCGATCGTTGGCCATCTGTTCAGATAGTTTTAAGGGGGGACTGGATAGGTTCATGGAGAAATGGGCTATTAATGGCCATGAGTTTTGATGGGTGTATTCCTGAATCACAATCAACATTCTTTAAAGGTCCGCTATTGCTGAGCAACGATGGAAGAGAGTGACTACTCTTAAGCCTGAGTTTCCTGGATGAACTTGGCCACTATGTGTCTCAAAATGCTGGAATAGATGGACTCCTGGCTTGACCTAATATTATGACACTTTATATTCTTAAATACTTGAATTATCAGGGGTTCACAGGACAATAGATGATCAGAAATGAGAGAAAGAGGCCTACGAATAAGGAAGAAGGAACTGGGCAATGTTAATCAATAGAACATTTAAGGGAGGAGGACATTGTACAATGACTTTCTCCAGCTGGGGGATTGACATCTCTCATCCTTCTCATTTGCTTGGTCAAGAATTGAATGGGGAGGACAGTTGTAAGCCAACATATCTGAAGGCCAGATTGGAGAAAACCTGTAATGGTCTATTGGAACTGTTGGAATGTGTAATGGTATGTGAGAAAGACCTTGAGAGATGGGGCAAAGAGATGCTGCCTAGAGAACAGCCAGATAAGAGGCGGCATAGCCCGCAGCAGCATAATGGGCGGGGGAGAGTTTCAGAAGGGACCCTTTCTCACTTCTCTGGCTGTAAAGAAGACGCAAGAGATCTGTACTTTCAGACTTGGAAGATTCTGTTAATATAGCCTTACAATAAAGTAGAATTAGCTCATCTGGTCATGCTTCCTGTCTGGTCTACCTGGGAAAGCTGACAGAATGTAAGATGTAATTGGATACCAAAATTCTTTTCTGCTGTTCCCTTCTCCAGCATGTTTTCATCATCTTCCCTTGCCCATCAAAACAAGAGATTTGTGGTTAAGAAGGCAGGCTCAGTCACATCAGATGTTGTTTTCCCCATTGTGCACACCTCAGGAAGCAATATTTTTCCACTTGCCAAAGAGTGTTCTGCAAGGAACGGGCATTGTTAAAAGAGAGGCAAGCACCATCTATCTCTTAAAGGCGAAGGAATAGAGGAAAAAAGAGATTTAAGACCCAGCCATCAGACAGGACAATTTATAAGCAATATGTTCAAGAATTGTAGCTTTAAGTGTTGAAGCTTCTGTAGATGGGCTGGGGAGTGGGAGAGCACTCCACAGATCTTCCCAAATGTTTTTCTCCACTTGGTGCTTAAGCCCCTTGAGAATCATAATAAAACTATTGAGATTTTGAAGAAATAATTTAGAAGGAAGCACCACATTTTTGTTGCTTTAAAATACTGGGGGAGGAGAGCTGGAAGACCATCAGCTCCCTTGCCATTCATGGTCCCTTCTTCCATTTTTGAAATGGCCACATGGAAGGGAGTGGGGATGGCTTGCCTATGGGCAGACTCAACAGGGCAGCCTTAAGGACCACGACCCAGCCTTTCCCCATTTAATACAAGAACTGAATGTATTTCTCAAAGCAGGGAGATGGCTGTGGATGGTCCATGAAATTAAGGCCAACATCAATTCTCCAAAGGTTGGCAATTATCTAGGTTTTCTATGTGTCCCTTCTATCCCAAGGAAAGCCTTCAGGAGGAATTTCATCAAAAGGTTTTTTTCTCATCCAAGTTGGGAAATATAAGCATCCAGGACAATTGCAGTTTGATGGAAAGAGGTGGAACAAGGAATTATTTCTTCCCTATCTTCAGCTTCCCCTCCTGTACTTCTGCTCAGTCCCAAAGGAAGACATTGGGAGGAACTGTCCCAAGATGTTTTTCAAGACTGGGAAGTATGAGCAGCCAGGAAGGCTGCAAAGTGTGTGTGTGTGTGTGTGTGTGTGTGAGAGAGAGAGAGATAACAGAAAAACAACACAGTGGGAGCACCATATTTCAGCACCCCACCACTGTGAGTTCAACTCAACACAGCCACCCAAAGAAATTCTTGAACATTCTGAGAATAAGGTAGAAAAACGAAACCATGTTTCACAGGGGAAGAAAACCTACAACGGATTGGAAAGCAAATTTCTGCCTAGGATGCAAAGCTTTGAAGGGGTGTGGTGCTTTGTTGCTTCGAGTGAAGCACATCTTTGAAGGAAAGTGAAACCAAGTTGTCATGCCACTTCTCTACATCTGCTTTTGAGGCCTCCACTTTAGGCCCACAGATTGGAAAATGCTTCTGCAAGTGCTTCTGTGCACGTATAGAAGCTACTTCCAAGAAAATTCTGTTTATTGGATCTACCGGGGGATGTTTTGAGGTCCATGCCAAGCACCTTGATGAGGAGGACAGCATCTTCTCTGCGGCACAGAACGCGTCAGGCCACATTGCACAGACCTTGCACAGTATGAATTTATTCATTCAATAAAGTCACATGAAATAAATTCCAGATGTTTGTTATCCAACAGCGAAGGTCAAAGATTCCAGCACAGGACTCCCCTTGAGCTTCAGAGGTAATAATCTGCTTCGACCACTTTTCTTCCTCTGCACAGCACTGAACTGCTTCTGACCTTTAGGAGTGCCAACACAACAGAAAATTAATCTCTGTGTTTGGAGGACTGCTCTTTTGGTCAGTGGGGGGTGGGGCGGGGAATAAATTTATTGCTATAATTTAATGGCATAAGATGCTCTATCTGCATCTCTTTATAACTATTGTGCTTCATAAGTGTGGGAATAAACTTTCCTGTTGGAACAAACTGAGAGTGCAATTACTCAGTTGATTCCATTGGGAATTATGGCATTGGTATAACCCTAAGGGACGCGGTGGTGCTGCGGGTTAAACCGCTGAGCTGTCGATCGGAAGGTCGGCGGTTCGAAACCGCGTGGCGGGGTGAGCTCCCGTTGCTAGTCCCAGCTCCTGCTCACCTAGCAGTTCGAAAACATGCAAATGTGAGTAGATTAATAGGTACCGCTTCGGCGGGAAGGTAACGGCGTTCCGTGAGTCATGCTGGCCACATGACCCGGAAGTGTCTATGACAACGCCGGCTCCAAGGCTTAGAAACGGAGATGAGCACCGCCCCCTAGAGTCGGACACGACTGGACTTTACGTCGAGGGAAACCTTTACCTTTACCTATATCTGATGTCCTGCAGCTGTGAGAGGGGGAATATTGCAAAGTCAGTGTCTTTGGTCCAAGAAATGAAAGTACAATCTCAACACAGTTTGGGGGGTGGTGATGGAGGGGGGTACCCAAACCATTGCTTCTCACTGAGCATCGTGAAAAAAGAGATGCCATTCACTTCCAATTATTTTGGGCACCAACCTGGAAAATGTGTCCCTAGTTGTCTTGGAATCCTGGTGTCTGGATTAGCACAAAGTCTGTCCAAGATGCCAAATGAATATTGACCAATTAATGAGACATGATCCATTTGGACATTTGTTTTTTCTAGCGTAGAACATCTTGTTCTACTTGCTTCTTCACTTGTAAAAAGGACTGTTGTTGAAGGAGACCAAAACCTCGGTTGTCCACTAGGACCTGGTGAGACATGGATGTATAAAAACAGCATTTAATATTATTGCTTTCAACACATTCATTACCTAATTGCATATGTCAGGTGATTAATCCCACATCATCTCCTAACTCTTCCAGCATTGTGTTCCCTTCCCATTAAAACCGAGCCAAAAAAAGGACATAAAACCAGAGACCTTGACAGACCATATATGGGGTATTTCCTTTTCTACAATCTTTATTATCAACGGTTTGGCTGAACGCGGTCAGGAGCACCAACAATGAACTGTTTTTATATTAGGCACCTGGAGTTTATTTACAGCACCAAACGCATGGTATAGAAAATACGGGTATGATTATATGTACAAATAACTAAGAAAGCAACATAGTTCAAATAAATCATTATGAAGCACAGATTGATGGTTAATATTACAACCCGAAGCTTTCTGAATAGAAAAGCTTTTTATCTCACCTCCGTCTCACTTACTTAAAGATTTAGTTCTTCAAACTCAAAGAATTATGGGATTGTAGAGTTGGGAGCCACCATGAAGATCATCCCATCCAACCTTTTCAGGACAGCCTATTAAATTATCTATGAGAGGTAGTTGTCCAGCCTCTTCTTAAAAATCTTGAGAGATGGAGAACCCATAATTCTCTAGGTAGGCAGAAGAAGTTTTTTTTTTTTAAATTACAAGGAATTCAAGGAATTACAAGGAATTCTGTCATCTCTCCAACTAGGTATCCTCAATGAATGCCTGTTATTTCTGGCCCTGGATTCTGTGGCCATGGAAGAGTTCTTAAACAGCTTTTCTGAAGCTTTCCTTCATGTTCCTGAACACGGCCATCATGTCTGCCCTCCATCTTCTTTTCTTCAGACTGACCATCCCAAGTTCCTTCAGCCTTTCCTCATTGGACACATCCTCCAGCCCCTGCTTCACCTTTGCCACCCTTCTCTGAACCTGTTTGAACCTGTCAATGTCCTTTCAGCAACATGATGCCCAGAATCATACACAGCCCTCCAGGTGGGTCAAACAGAGAGGCATAACAGCTCTTCGTTTCAGAAGGCCAGAAGTCAAATGCCTTTGCAGGCTTGCAGGCTTCTCATTGTGTTAACTAGACTGTCCCAATTCTTGGCTGGCTGGGGAATTCTGGGAGTTGAAGTCCACACGTCTTAAAGTTGCCAAGGTTGAAAAACACTTGGCCTATAGGATGCAACCTTAATATGTGTTGCTCTGGATTAAATAAAAGTTCTTCATATCCAATACTTTATCTCCAATAAGAAGGTTGCAGCAAGGAAAGTCACCAGAGAATATGGACTGTTTCTTTGTCCCCAGCATCTGATAGACGGATTTATTTCTTCCACATGCATATATCCTCTTTTAGTTATCATAGGGTTAGCTTATCCTCAATTAATTTGTTTAAGGTTTTATTAAAACCATCCAAGTGAACATCTGCTACTGCATCTCATAGTAATGAAATCCTTAATTATGTATTGTGAGTAGATGGACTTAATGTTCTTCAAGTGGGAAAAAAACAGCTTATTTTTGCAATCTCTCCTCAGGTCGGGATTTTTTTTCCCTTTTTCCTTTTTAAAGCCGCAAACAACACTTGAGTAAAAAAGTCAATCAGCATCGCCTAGTACTCTGCCTGAGCCCCAGGTAGCCTGCAGAAAATGCGTGCCTTGAAAAGAAATTTGAGATTTGGCTGCACAGGATATGTAAGTATGTAAAAAGGAAAAGCTCCTTCTGATTGCCAAACAAAATTTTAAAATAGAGCTAATAAAACTAGCTTATAAAATGTAACAAGTATTTCCCTTGAGGTCTGGGGTGGTGGGAAGATGAGAAAATCAAAGAGAGGGAGAGAAAGAGAGGGGGGGCAGTTATAACAACCTTGAGTACCATATTGAATTTAACATTTGTAGTCTCAAACTATCATCTTTTGGTTGTATTATATGAGGACCTCACTCCCTTGAGAAGTTTATAGTGCTGGGCAAAGTGGAAGGAAAGAGCAGAAGAGAATGACCAGCAGCAAGGTGAATGGACTTGATTACAACAGCTGTGAATGCACCATGGAAAGTTAAGGAGGTTCAGGTTGTGGACAGATCATCATGGAGAATGTCTATCAATGGGCCACTAAAAGTCAACATTGAGTGGATGGCACCTAACTGATCCATTCATCAGACTACACATAACTTGCAACGCTGTTACTCACATGTAAGTTAGATGACTCTGGAGGATTCCAAAGGCTTCATTAGAACTTTCCTTAGGAGTTTTGTTTATTGTTAGACACACAGATAGTTATGAAATGAGGCTAGAGGTTGCAGTAATGATGATTAATTTCAGAATGTAATGGGTGGAGGTCCTAAACAGAAAAATTATTTTCAGGGTCCTACTTCCAGACCTGCAGCGTTCAGTTAAAATCCCATTTCTTTTCAAATGTCTCTGGAAAGTCTGATTCTCCAACTATTTTCAGCGTCTTGGCTAATAGATAACAAAAGCGTGCCTTGACTTCTTCCTTCCTTATTAGTACAGGCAGTCCTCGACTTATGACCACACTTGGGACTGGAACTTCTGTTGCTAAGCGAGGTGGTTGTTAACACTGCGATGGTCATAAGTGCGAAGACCAGTCGAAAGTCACTTTTTCCAGCGTCGTCGTAACTTCGAACCATCACGAAACGAACGGTTGTAAGTCTAGGACTACCTTTAAGTTTCATATATGTCTTTAATACAAAATGCAATGTAAAGGTGCTTACACTAGATACATCCCAGATGTGTCAAGGCTTCAACTTCCAGATTTCCCAGCCAAATGTAGCACCGACGTATTGGAGGTCCCTCCAGTTTGGAAGAAAGCCACCTTAGATGAATTAATACAAATTACTTAGAGCAGGTGTTCTTTTTCTCACATGCTTACAGGTCTTTAATAAAAGGAACCAACATTTCTTATCCATCGGAATATTTTGAGCTGTCCCTAAGTTTCTGAGAGCAGAGAATGCAGATTTTGTATTAAGGTTCCAGAGGTGAGCCTTCTCTTCAGGACCAACACAAGGAAAGAGACACGGAAGGAAGGTCCATATGAAGCCCATCAAAAGGAAGACCAAGCTAACAAGAATGATCAGTCTAGGTAAGGCTAAGACATGCGAAACCTTAAGAACGGACATTCCGCAGTTTTCTAACTAGGGGAAAAGGAGTTGGAAACATCCCATCAGAAATCGGAAATCTCTAATGACCTGCACCTTGAATTCTCGGAATTACAGCCAGAATATTCCAAATTGCTGAAATTGCATCCTTTTGTGGTTAGGAAAAAAAAAAAGTAGAATCATGACTGGGCTCTGTCCCATGGCTATCAGCCGAGCCACAAATGTTGAGCTTATTTTTGCAAATAGAAGCGCACATACAACCCTCCTGTGCATTCACCTTGTGAGAGAAGTCATCGCAAAGCAATTCCTTTCATTCAGGCAAGAGGCTGACATGATTTGCCTTAACTGGAACTTGCAGGAACTGGAGACTTCTGCATATGCACAAAAGCCTCTTCTGAAACCAGAAGTACCAATTTGCTCTTAGAAACCAGGGTCCATGTTGCTTCACCAGGAGGAGGGGCTTCATTTCATCTTTCACTGAAGCCAAGCTCCTCTTCAGATCTTCACAGTCCGTGAGTGTGGGTGGGCATCCCCTTCCTCTGGCAACACAGCCTGATTTTGAGTGACTTCTGGATATTTGGTTTCATCCCTCTTCCCTTCAAATGCAAGTGACAAGGTGTGATTCCAGGTCCAAATAACAGGGACATATTTAATTTCATATGCATGCTAATCTCGGGGACTTTATTACAGAGGATGAAAATGCCACCCAACTTTTCTTTTTACAGTTCTGCAAAAAAAGTAATTTCAGACTGGCATTGATTTTCAACTCCCATGACCCCTCCTCGTTCTTTCTTTTTTTTTAAAAAAAAGTTACAAAAAGCTGTGAATAAGCCCTGAAATCTCAACCTTTTCCAGCCGAATTTGGAAAATGACAGCTGCATCTCTGTGTGCAGTTTGGGGGGTGGGGGGAATATAATTTATGCCCAATTTTTTTAACCTCATAGAAGAATAGCACTGTTATATCAATTATCTGGGATGCCTAATTTGAAATCCAACCAGAGATAACTTTGCTAAATTCAGTTCCCTTCCATCACAGCAATGCTCAGTCGCTTGACCCTGATTAAAAAAACAACAACAACCCTGCAACACTCTTGTGGTAATTTGCTTTTGTTCTATTATTTATATGCATAATTTTAGGAGGGGAGCGTGAACTTTGTAACAAAGTGGATGTTGCAAGTGTACTAATGTAGCTACTAGTGGGGTTACCATGCTGCTGTCATATGCAATGCATGTTAAAAAAGGAGCATATCTTTAATCAAGGGGTAGTGGCTGCCATTTTGACTTTTTTGACTCCCACCTGACTGCTCTGCACTGAAGTAATGCCCAGATTAACCACCAACAGCCCTTGGCCCTTAGGTAAAGGTAAAGGTTTCCCTTGACATGAAGTCCAGTCATGTCCGACTCTAGGGGGCGGTGCTCATCTCCGTTTCAAAGCCGAAGAGCCGGCGTCTGTCCGTAGACACTTCCTCCGTGGTCATGTGGCTGGCATGACTGAATGGAACACCGTTACCTGCCTGCCGAAGCGGTGCCTATTAATCTACTCACATTTGCAAAGGTGTGAACAATTGCAGTACTGCCTTTTGTAAAACCCTTGATCAATGATCTGTGAACACAGATATTATGGGACTTCCTATAAACACTACCGTAAAACAAATATGCGTAAAAATAGTATGGCTAAACCGTAGGAAGTACGCAAATCTCCTAAGTCTTTTCAAACAAGAGATTGATGACATGGACATTTGAAATCACCAGTCGTGATTTGGGAAACATACCTTTTTCTTTATGTTTACCAACACTATGAATGTTAGCAGCTGGAGGAAATTGGAACATGGGAATTTAATTTCCTACAGGTAGTTAAATATGTTTGTGTGTGTGCTGTCTCTGAAAAAAATGGGAAAGAAATGGGCCAGCCATGGGCTAAAGGGCTCCCCCCAGCCTTCTTTGTCAAGAAATGAAATCCTGGAAGCTGGAAGCATTTCTGGGGTGTGCTGACAAGTTTGTTGCAAAGTGCGTTGCATGTATTATTTAGTGCCATTAATGATTTTGCTTACTTTCTTCTGCAAGCTAATGTAAACTGGGAGAGTCCTGCTGGATTGGGAAAAAGGTGAGATGGGATCTTCCATGGAGCATGCCACGTTTAAAATCAAATCGTGAAGATGTGCAAACGGGGAAACACCTAACTTCTTTTGAAAACAGATGTTAACTGATTTGAAGAGATGGGAGAGAAGTGAGCATCCTATGTACCATCGCCAATCTAGTACGTTCCGGATGCATCAGGGTTGACACTTCCACAATTCTCCTTGGCCAACAGGTCATCTGATAATGGCTCCTTAAATAGCCAAACATTTCATGGTCCATCCAACTCAAGAGAACTCTCTATCTGGCAGAAGTATAAACAAAATCACAACAGAGGAAAACAAAATCCATTTGGCATAATTCAACATGGGAGTTGCAGAGAGAAAGCTCACTGGCGAAGGCCAAAAGGAGGTCTTCAGATTGGCTTTCAATCATGTCTCTGGAGACATTTCTCTGGCCTTGGTTGGTAGCTAGCTGATTTCCATTTTCCTCATTTTTTCCATGCAGTAACTCAGAGCCTTAAAAAATGCCCTTTGGGAATATCTCCTTACCTTTTTCAGAACTGTGCTTGCATGCCTGGAATTTGATTTGTATTCTCAGGGGAAAACGACCTGCTACTCGTACTACATGCAAATAAGTCACCAGCTGAGCCATTTGGGATTCTGACCCAGGGAACCGCAAACTCTACCAAGATCGCTCCTTATCAGCAACCCTGAGAAATCTCTAGAAAAATCTTGGAACAGGGTCACCCTCACTCAGTGTTGCCAGCAAATGCCCTTCTTTGCATGAAAATTTCAGACCCAAATCTTTTCCTGGAATTGCACACGACCCCAGGAAACATTTTATACAACATTTTAAAACACAGCACCACATTTTAAAGTTGTGAAATCCCCTACCTTTCCTCTTGCCCCCAATTCCCTTTTCCTCTTAGAATCGGGATCTCTGTACAACCCTAATACCGATACTGGGAAAAAAAAGCTTATAAATTTATTTGTGGAGTTCCTGGTGCTCTCTGAGCTCGGTTGTTTGCTTGCAGGTGTTTCGTTATCCAACTAGGTAACATCACCAGTGCTTTATAAATATATTTGTAAATCAATGTATTATTGCAAGTTAATATTCCATTCCAGACAGGCATTCCTAACAGTGACATGCTTTGGGGGGTGGGGGTGGGGGGCTGGTTTTGAGTTTTGTATGTTATTAAACTTGGAAATTTGTATTTCTAGGCGTGAAGATTACTGCAGATGCTGACTGCAGCCAGGAAATCAGAAGACGCTTAATCCTTGGGAGAAGAGCAATGACAAATCTCGATAAAATAGTCAAGAGCAGAGACATCACACTGACAACAAAGGCCCGCATAGTTAAAGCAATGGTGTTCCCCGTAGTAACGTATGGCTGCGAGAGCTGGACCATAAGGAAGGCTGAGAGAAGGAAGATCGATGCTTTTGAGCTGTGGTGTTGGAGGAAAATTCTGAGAGTGCCTTGGACTGCAAGGAGATCAAACCAGTCCATCCTCCAGGAAATAAAGCCAGACTGCTCGCTTGAGGGAATGATATGAAAGGCAAAACTGAAATACTTTGGCCACATCATGAGAAGACAGGACACCCTGGAGAAGATGCTGATGCTGGGGAGAGTGGAGGGCAAAAGGAAGAGGGGCCGACCAAGGGCAAGGTGGATGGATGATATTCTAGAGGTGACGGACTCGTCCCTGGGGGAGCTGGGGGTGTTGACGACCGACAGGAAGCTCTGGCGTGGGCTGGTCCATGAAGTCACGAAGAGTCGGAAGCGACTGAACGAATAAACAACAACAACAACAACAAAACTTGGAAATAACCTTTCCCCAAGTTTGAGACTCAAGAATGACTAGTGGTCGAAGGGGGGGACACCTCCACAAGCATTAATAAAGAAGAGCACTGTAAACCTGGAATAGAGACCTTCCTGATATATAGTTATAAGGACATAACCCACTCCATAAAAATAGATGAAGTTCTGTATTTCTCATAATACCATAATTGAATGTAATTCAGAAGAAGCCATGCTGCTCAAGTTAAAAGTAGAAATTACCTGCTAGCTTCTGAGAAGTATATTTACTGTATAGATTTTCCCAGGGGATACACAGAAGCATTCTCACAGCTACCAATTTCATTTGACAACGTGGTTTAGAGACAATGGGTAAGACTTTACCCATGAATACTGATGAGTTGCAGTGAAATTGTTATCCTTCCACTCTTGATAAATGCTTGTCTTCTTCTCAGATGTCTTTTACGCTTGTTCTTTAATCCCTTGGTTGTTTTTCTGATACTAAAGTTTCCTTTTTGCTTAGCTTCCCTGTTTTGCACTTCAAGCAAAAATTACATGAAGATTGGCACCCATTATCATATTTTCCCCCACTGTGTGTTACATATCCATGCATATTTTTTCCCACCACCTGCAGTTTTCCAAATAATTTTCCATAATATAAGGCATGCTTTCCACAAGCTTTTTCCCAATATGTGGATTTCCTTGTGCATTTCCCCCCCCCCCCCAACAGTATAACTGGGTTCATGTTCATCTATAATTCTGGGACACATGACTTGAGAAAGTTTGTGTTAAAATTCCACACTCAGACTAAATCCCATGTGGTTAGGATTGGCTTGAGGTGTGGATAATACCTGTAGTATCCATGAATTTGTAGTAGGAAAACAAATAGCAGAGTAGCAGATTTGGTTTTTGCACTGTGTATTTTATTACTTTAACTTGGAAATTGCCTTGGGGGCTCACTGGGGCTGTAAGTCAGGATAGATAATTTTTTTTAAAAAAAGCAAAATAAAATGAACACCGTAGATCAGTTCTTAAGTTGCAGGTTTGCTAGCTATAAAACAGTACAGAATTGTTACGAGGCCCATCAGTTTCTTTCTTATGAGATCTCCCTGACTGTGATAGATAGGAGAAAATTAGTATGAAGCACCCAGTGAAGTGAAGACCTTCTCAGGCGAATGAATCTCTAAGAGCCAGGGAGAATGTGGACAGACTCCCCACAAAGTTGTGTTAGCAAAACTTCTCTTCCTGGAGGTACCAGCCATAAAATTTTCTGACAGATGGAAATCTTGACGGCTGCAGTGTAAAACTTGAAAGCCACGAAACTATTATCTTTTCATGGAACTGATGCCTGCTGATCACCAGATATCCCCAAAGGTGACGTTCACGACACCAGTAGAGAGTCAAGATACGTGTGATCTATAACAGCAGTAGCCTTCAGGGTATCACAAAGTTTTGCGGCTTTAGTGGAGAAGGGAGAGGAAGGATACATCTTTGCTGTGGTGTGTACAGGGTGTTGCCCCCTCCAAATCATCTAGCAAAGAGCCTTTGCACACACCTTCCTCAACTCCCTGTAAGATAACACTGACAGATAAACCATCTTCTAGTCCCACCATTGAAATGAATGAAGACTCAATTCCAGATATTGCTTTCAACTCATTATGCTATGAGGGACACGGTGGCGCTGCGGGTTAAACCGCTGAGCTGCTGAGCTTGCCGATCGGAAGGTTGGCGGTTTGAATCCGTGTGACGGGGTGAGCTCCCATTGCTGGTCCCAGCTCCTGCCAACCTAGCAGTTCGAAAACATGCAAATGTGAGTAGATTAATAGGTACCGCTTCGGTGGGCAGGTAACGGCGTTCCGTGTAGTCATGCTGGCCACATGACCACGGAGGAAGTGTCTGCGGACAAACGCCAGCTCTTCGGCCTTGAAACAGAGAAGAGCAGCGCCCCCTAGAGTCGGACATGACTGGACTTAATGCCAAGGGAAACCTTTACCTTTACCTTACTTTATGTTATGGTGTGGGATTTACAACACGCTACATTTAGAGAGCTAAAGTGAAAGATATTAGCTACTCACTGAGTGCCCATATTGTAGTAAGACACCAGGCGCTGCCTTGCTAACCCATCTGCAGTGTTTTCTTAACATGCTAAGCCACATGCTATGGCTTACAAGCTACAATGGCTGGACTCACCTCAAGCAAGCTACATGTTAGCTTCAAGTAAGGTACAAGACAGACTGAAAATTGCAGCCAGATGAGCCACAGTTAAATAAAATGCATATTCTTTTGCTTCCCAGTGCAATTATAGCAATCTAGGTAGTTAGCATAAAAATACAAAGCCTGAATCTCTTGTCTTGCCATCAAATTAGGATAATCAAAGCAGTTACAACAAAAATGCAAAAAGAGTACATGAATCTAATGGATGATGTAGAAAGCAAAACATTCTCTAGGACTGTAAACCTAAAGGTAGGGATTCTCTTGATGTAATTGAGAAACTTGGTGAACTGCTGAGCATAAAGGAAACATAAATGAGTCCTAAGCCAGCTATCCATCTTGAGGCAGCTTTCCTGCTTGTTAACTGGGTTTGTAGGATTCTTGAGCACATGGACTTTTCTACACACTTTAATTTGCTATGGCTATTGATGGTAAGGTCATATTGTTGACCTTTACATGGGTTTATTACTTCTTTGGTTTGAAGGTTCATAGCCCTACTGATGCTAGGGAGAGTGGAAGGCAAAAGGAAGAGGGGCCGACCAAGGGCAAGGTGGATGGGTGATATCCTAGAGGTGACGGACTCGTCCCTGGGGGAGCTGGGGGTGTTGACGACCGACAGGAAGCTCTGGCGTGGGCTGGTCCATGAAGTCACGAAGAGTCGGAAGCGACTAAACGAATAAACAACAACAAGCCCTACTTTATGATCAAGTGGTCCTCAAGACCAGGTAGAGAACAGGATTTTGGGCCCCCTCATTCAGTCAGAGTTGTTGGGAGTATATCAATCATCATCATCATTGTTGTCATTGTCATCTGCCTATCCTAGAAGGACTCGACAGGTGGACAAAACTGCCAAATCCAGTCTAAACATCTGGCTGACTGTGCGACCAATCATAATAATGTCATAGAAGACTTAGTTTTCAGCCAGTCTTTCTTCCTAGCTCTGTGGTTAATAGGTTTAGCTGATGGGGACACTTAATTTAACCCAATGCATGACTGGGTCATTGTAGGGCTAAATTTACCCCTTTGGAGTTTTGCATGTTCCCACCATGCACTCTCTTCCCCACCCCTGAGTTCAGCAAATTGTAGCAACCAAGTCCAGGGAACATGAAGGTCAATTTAAACTCTGTTACAGCATATTCTGAGCTGAAAAGCAGGCACTAATGAATAATGCTGAAATTGCTATGCGTAGTTTCCCTTCCATTTCTATTTTAATATCCAAAGCTGGAACATTTAACATCAGCAGGATGAAAAGGCTGGTTTCAAAGAAGAGATGGGTGAGTTTAAGGAAGGAGGACTGTAAAGCTCAGCATTCTTCTTAATCTCCCTCAAAATCATTTTGACCACTACACAAGCAAGGCTATTAAATCCCACGGGGCTATTTTAATATATCAAACGGCTCCAAGAAAACCTTTTGGGGGTAAAGATTAGGTTGAAGTTTTAAGCAGACCTATTACAATGAAGCAGGCATCACTCAACTTACGGAAACCTCTTTTTCCGCGAGGACATTTAGAAGTTATCTGTTAGTTACACTAGAAAGAGAAGAAAATCCATCCAGACTTTCTTTCTTCTCTAATCTGATTTGAAATGCACATATTTCCAGTGGGGGAAAAGGGTAACAAATGGCAGTCAGCAATTGCTTATTATTTCTTTAATATAAGGTCTTATTGTTAAGGCACCCCAAGCAATTTTATAGTACTAAAATGTTACAGCAAGATGCCTTGAGACCTGGGATTCTAATATTCTACCTTCCTTAGGAAGGCAATCTGATGGGATGGGACATACATGGGTTGCTGCTGAAGATGGCAGATACATATTTAGACCCCCTTTCCTTCTTGATCAAGATTAGTGTGGATCACCCATTGTCATGCACTGCCTACCGCCGAGTAATACACAGACACTGGTTCAGTTGAAGCAGGCTCTGGTTTATTCATCGCGTAGTGCCAGTTGTAGAAAAAAGCTGAGAGTGACAGGAGCGCGCTGGTGCGGGGTTTAAATACCCCGCGCCGGTCAGCGCCCCCTCACTCAGGGTTACGTCACCCCCCCTTTGTCCAACACGCTGTCTTGCCGGTAGGTGAGGGGTTGCGAGGCCCCGCTGGCGCTCCGGGATCACCCATCATCAGTTTCCCCATTCATCCGGTGATTGCTGTCAGCTGGGCGATCTCCGTTGCGCTAGCGCTAACAGCTTGGGTGTGCCTCGCGATCCGCTTAGCCGTTGTATCTTCTTCTTTCTTCTTTGTGAGTTGATGGCTGCTTATCTTGAGCCCCTTCCCCTGTTTCCTCATTATTGTCATGTGTGCCATTGCGCTGATGTCTTCAGCTCAACGGCACTCATGACACCCATCTTTTGGCAATGCAATGGACTGTTTTCTGCTGCCCCAGCCAAGAATAGTCAACAATAAAAGGACATTCAGATTCTTGTGATATCAAATTCAGCTGTCTTTGACTGCCATATTGGCTCTTCCTTTGTTCAGAGGGAGAATCGACAATCCTGGGATCAATCCTGGAAGACTTCCATGGCTCAGAAGAAGACCTCTGAAGTATAAAATGTAACTCCTTGTCCTTCTTCCCCTAGATTAACCTCTGACAAAAAGTTTTCTCAAGTGCCCCATCAAATGTACCAAACCAGAGTCAGAAGGTTTTCTTGGGGATGGAGACCCACCGGTGAAATGGCTCTTCCTAAGGAGGTTCAAGGGGCTCCTACATTTTTGGATAATAAGCAGAGAGGTCTAATCTCCAAATCTGTTCTGTATCTTTTTCCTCCATTGTGCTTTCTTTCTTTTTTAATTGCAGTTTCGAACAGGAAATTTAAGCTCTTCAATCTGGAAGTTTGGAAGCCTGGTAGACTTTATTGGTCAATAAGATAGGAACAAATGAACAATCTCAGGATAGAGGAAAGTTCACCTATATCATCTCCTCCTCCTCCTCCTCCTCCTCCCTTAGTGAGCATCTGGATGGGGTTGATCTTGGAGCCAATATATTGCCATGGATGCCACTGGACTATGGATGTCTCTTATAATGGCTTCCCAGTTGAGGGCTGCTTACTTCACATGTTTAATCTGAGCCATAGGTTTTTCAGATTGTCTTCAGTTTGGTTCACTCGTATTTTCTTTGGTGCTGTTTGTTCGACCTGCCAGTGTTCAGTCTACTTTCTCCCCAGTAGTATGTGAGGAAGGCAAAGTTCTACCATTCTGCAGACACATCTAAACCTTCTTAATCTGTACATTTGCATTTCATCCTCAGCTGTAGGTTGTTCACTGTATCTCGTCAGATGGTATTGTTCTTGAGGTAGTCATGTAGGAGTCAGGAGACACCAAGCCAGGAATCACCTGAGGCTGATCAAACACAGACACCATCAGAACAGTTGGAGCAGTCAGATGATGATGTACAGCCTCCAAGTCCTCTGACTCGGTGAGTAGAGTGGAGAGCAGGGCAAAGACACTCAATGAGGCTCCTTGCCTCTTAATGGAAGATAGCTGGCTGCAGCCTGATTTAAGAGGCAGCTCTGAGCCATGTTCCTCTGTTGGAAACAACTGCCTGATCTCCTGCTCTGGCGGGTAATTCCTGTGAATCCTGCTTGTGAAACTCTGACCTTTGACTGGCTTACAAACCTGACTTGGTTCTCTGAACTTCGGATTGGATTTTGGCTCCTCTTCTGCATGCTCCTGCGAAAGTGAAACCATCCAGGCAACCTTTCTCTCCAAGAGACTTTGTTGATTGACATTGCTTCCCTTATCTGCTGTTATCTGCTCAGCCTCGAGCAAATTGCTATTCTCACCTAGCAGCTGTGTGTGTGTGTGTGTGTATGTGTGTGTTTGAAGGGAACAGGACAATAGGGAGATTCCTGGTATATACCTGTTACAAAAATCTAGTTCATTTAAGTTAGTTTTTAACAATGTCCATGTCTCAGATCCACTGAATGAGACTGGTAGGACTAGTGCTCTTTCAGAAAGACTTCAGATTGGTTGAAATTCTAGCACACTTTTGGTAGCTCTACTGCTACTTAGAGCAAAGCCAAGCTGTGTGTGTTTTTTGCCAGCAGAGCAAACAGTGTTATTACTTCACTGCTAGATGTTATGGAGCTGGGTAGAATTAGATTCACAGCATTTGGTGCAGTAGGTTTAGCCCAGGGATATACAATTTTTTCCAGACCGAAAGCCACACATAGCTTTTAAGAGACATGCTGCAGGCTTCAGTCTCCAAATTAGCTGATGGGGCCAGGACAAAAACTAAACTTGATTTAATTTACATTCAAATTTCATTCACAGCTAATTTGTTTATGATAATTCCTCTCCCACCGCACACTTAACCATTTTCTCAGCCTGCCACCTATACCGACTGCAACTTGCTAACAACTTTTGAAGGCTTCTCTGGGTTTTTGCAGCTTGGGGCATCAGATTAGGCCTCTTTGCTTCAGCTTGATGTCTGGTTTGTCATAGAACGGCTGCAGTCATGGCACAACTGCCTCTTCCAGGAGCTCCATAGCCGGGAGTGATTTCTATAAATAAGAAGACATCAGAACAATGTTGCCAGTAGGGGTCTGCAATTCAGCTCAATCCCGTTTGGAAAGTCAATTCGCTGCGGAGATTTGACTGAAGTACTTTGAACTGAATCTCCGAATTGAACTTCTCAATACGGCTGGTTCCAAGGCAGCTTTTGCGTTGAAAATGTCATGTCGATTTTATATAAACATTGCCAGATATTCTAACATATGGCAGGATGCTGAAAGCCAGGAGCCCAGTGGAAAAGAGAAGGAAATTGGAAAAAGTAGATTGAGGGCATCTCAGCTTCCTTCTTCTATCCGTATGTAACTTGTTGTCAAATATGACCATTTCCCTAAGGTATTCGGCTTGCCATAAATTCCACATTAGACCAAATACCATCAGCCTGAGTATATTCTTTTTCTTCATACAGAAAAGGTCAGTCCAGCTAGCAGGCTGTATATTAACCGAATCCATAAGTATTGTCAATTATTTTTAGATTTAAGTTGCAATGAACACATTCCCGAGGCTCTTCGCTTTCCTGGAAAGGAGGCTTATATTTATTTCTTCTCCATTACATTAAAAGTGGACTGAAATAACACAGCAATACTCCAGGCGCTGTTAAGCATTCCTTGACTGGGGTTTTGGCGCATCCAGAAAACAAGCAGCTAAATCGAAAACGTAGCCTGGGGTGACCAAAGGACTGTGCTATGAATCTCCAACTCAGGAGTGCGAGTTTTTCACTGTTAAGTCACTGGGGAATGCTGGTGGCAGATTAAGTCATAATTCATATGTTTATCTTTCCAGAGAAGGAAGTTCTTCTACTTTTCTCCGAGGATCATTTCTCCTAGCAGTCTGATTTCATAACAGCAGTTCTGGAAATGAATTCCTGGCTCCAAGCACAGGCATTTTCTCAGTGTCAGCTCCCAATGACTTTAGAACTTCTCCCAGAGAGACTTAGCCCCTCTTGGCTCCACACTGTGGCAGAATTGGAAGGACTTCCTCTTGAACATTGCTCCAGATTAATGTCTTGGCTTTTATCTGCAGAGCAGACTCCATAAAGGAAAACTAGGTATGATTTGGATGTGGCTTCCTCATATAAGCCCCCTTTCCCACTTCCTTCCTCCTCCTCCTGCTTTGTTTGACGTTTTGTAGACTGTAGCCCTAAAAAGTGTTTAAATCCAGTGAAATAAATCACAGGTTAAATGAGGTTGTCTGTAACTGAGAACTCCAGATCCAGGTTCTAGAATGGTGCCTCCACCTTACAATGTGGAATAAATCTCTTTCTGTCAACAGTGACTGGCATTTCCTGCAGCTGCTACAAGCACATCATGGCTGTTCCTTGTTCAGCTTTCATGCTCTTGCAGGTGAGAACAAGAGATTATAATGCTAGTTCCTTTCTCTCTCCTTTTCTATTCAGTGAAAGCCTCTCACACTGTCTCTGCAACCAGAAGCCGAAGGGGAAAGAATGATGGTTTAAAATAGTATTTGTCTGGCACTGAGCAGAAGAACTAACCAGCTCTCTATACAAGATTGGGTGTTACAGCAAGAACATGACCCTCCATCTCTCTTCTGGCCCTCTCTTGCTGATCAAAGTAGATCTGGGAAAATAATTTGGGAAGAGACCGTCCTATTCCAAATCATCAATTATTAAAGGAAATAATCATTGAGAGTTTGACATGGGCAGAGGTAGCCAAAATGTGAAAAGAGATGCAACACTAGAGTTGCATGTTGGACACAGCAGCTTGGTTGAAACTTTAGATCTTGCTTTTTTCCCCCAGATAAATACGTAAAATGCTGGTCCCCCAGAAGGAAGGGGAAATTACACTCTATTTTAGGGTTTAGATGCATCTGGACGGGAGATCAAGATGGCAGTTGCAACTCTGCAATTGAAGCCCTGCATCACTTCCGTCATGTGGTTGTGTCTGACATCTTGACTTTTTCATTCTTCCCCTCCACATCGCTGTCAGGGGTAGAGTTTAGGATATTTCAATTAAACTTAATTCCTGGAGAACAGGAAAGAACATAACCCAGCTACTATTTTTTTTAAAAAGTTGATTAAGCAGCATAAAATGCTCACGTCCTAAAGCAATCTATAGCATGAAATCATGCTATGCTATTTTCTTGCTTCATCACTTCATCACTCTGCAATTTCCTGTAAGATCACCCTTTTATATATAGTATATCCCTGATTGCTCCATCCAACTAATACCCCTGAATTACTTGGAGGGAGGGTGGAACCATTATGGGTTCATACATTTTATTTATCTTGCATTAATTTGGGGCTTTGAAACTACTCATGTGCTCCAAAAAGCCATAACCAACAGTTCAATGCCTTTAAACTAAAGGGAATGTTTAAAATTTGAGGGAGGAAAAATGGAGGAAAATACAGCATGGAAGCAACATTCGCAGTCCCCGAAAGTCACAGCTGCATTTGCAAGGCTGAAATTTGCAAGGATTCTCTTCCATGGATTTTTACAGGTGTTTCTGTATGTGTCCAGGTAAAGCAATGTTTTTCAAACTTGGCGACCTGAAGATGGGTGGACTTCAACCCCCAGAATTCCCCAAAAGCATGCTGGCTGGGGAATTCTGGGAGTTGAAGTCCACCCATCTTAACGTTGCCAAGTTTGAAAAACAGGGCCTTACCAACTATATAACCACCGAATTAAATTCTGTCCAGAGCTTACAGTCAACATTCAGAGATTGCTCTCAAGGTTGATGAATCCACCAGTTTCACTTCCTCCCAAATACAATATTTTTCCCTACTAAAAAAAGACCCTTCATTTTTTGTTCCATTTCAGAAGGACTATGCAAACATCCTTTTTTTTTTTTAAAAAAAAAAGGTATTTCTCCTCCTAAAAGAAAACACCCTTCATTTTTTGTTCTGTTTAAGAAGGAATATGCAAAAGTTATTTAAAAAAAAAAAAAATTATCTCCCATCTCTAGTTGCAAGACCAAAAAAAACGAGGCAGGCAGATGGTCAACACTTTGCCTGCGGGTAGGTAGTTCTTGATTTCTCTGTATTCCACTAAGCTTCATATCTCATTGGATCTTTACCAGATAGTCAACCTTTCAAGAGGAGGAGGAGGACGATGATGATGACCGTTGGAATAATATAGGTGCTTCTTCTAAGACAGAGGTATCTTCAGAGTTTCCCCAACATCAGTGCTTCAAAGAGCTATCTTTTCCCTGCAGTGCCTGAAAAGGTGAGGAGTCTCCTGGTCCATGGGAGAGGGGCAATGTTCACTTCTATAGACATGTCAACAACCATGTACTTCTGGCACTGACACTTCTTCTTACACATTCAAGGATTTCTCCTGGAAGGTAAATCCATTTCTGGGACATTGGAAGAAGAATGATGACCACCATCTGAAGCTAGAAGAAATTTCAAAGAATAATGGAAGCTAAAGCATCTAAAGTGGGCCTGGCCAGCTGCTAGGTTACCAAGGAGGCTAACCTCTGATCTTGAACGTGGTTGAACGGCTACTTATTCTCATAAGTACAGCGATGCAAGCAGTTGCCATATTCCAGCTCAGGCCACTGGACCATCTGGCTTGCAATGTCTACATGTCCGCCAGCTGTTCTCCAGGGTTCAGACAAAAGTCTTTTTCAACCCTGCCTGGAGGAGCTATGGACAGACCCTAAGCCCTTCTCCACGCAAAAAAAGATGCTCTGACGTTGGGCTGTGACCCTTCCCTAAAGTATTTTTTAAAAAATCACTGCATTCCTGGCTCTTCCAATCCTTGGAAAAAGGCTACATTTCAAGGGACAGATCCAGCCCAGCTTCCTGGCCCTCCATTTCAAACTGATTCCACGCTTGTCCTTATACATTGAAAAGCCCCAGAGTTAACACAACCCTTATATGACTGATGGAGGAAATGCATTACACTTGTTCATTTTCCCTTGCTGATGGCTTCCCATTCATGGTGAGAATGTGTCATGGTAATCACTAGCCTTGAAGACAGGTCAGTTGCATTTGGTTTCTAAGCCAGGGGCTAATTAACTTCTTGCTATTGTCACCCCCACTACTCCAACAATGGATGTGACAGATGACTCAGCACCGGCATTGTCAAAGAAGAGAGCAATTTCACTTCTGCTGATTTAAAATGTAATAAAACTATTGATGGGAAATTGGGAGGGGTACGAGATCGATGGGCGAAGGAGACTGGGTCAATATTAAATGTTATTCACAACCGAGGACAGGCTGCGTGTTGATGCAAGCTGTATGCCGTGGCCTGACCAGGCTGATGGGCAACTGGACCTCTCTGCTGCTTTTATACCCTCTCTTCCTCTAGAGTAATGGGCTGTCCATGGAAACTGGAGTTGGGGCCAGGGGGAGGGGTTCAAAGAGTAGGATCACAGGGAGGGTTGGTTGGAAAGCAATAGGAAAAATGTGCAGATCAAATCTCTCTTGGGATCATAATGAGACTGGATGTCTTTGCAGTGTGGATGGGAGGATATCTCCAAAGAATTTAGATCAACTTGAGGAGTTGCAAGGAAGACCAAACAGATGACTTTGGGAGTGGAAGTTACAACCTACAAGGAGAGATTAAGGAACTGGCTATGTTTAGCTTTGAGAAAACTGTCCTCTAATCTAGCTATCTAGATTTCATTGAAATATAAAGAAAACTTAACACTAAGGTCCGTCCAACAGTGAAACCTACCTACCTTCATCTCTGGAGGTTTTTCAGAAGATGCTGGACAGACATCTCTTGCGAATAGCTTAACTGGTTTTCCTGCATATCACACAGGGTTAATCTAGATGCTTCTTGTGGTCCCTTCTAACTCCACTGCTCTATGATTCCAGAACTTGCTGAACATGTGACAGGATGTCACACAGAAAAAGCTGTTCTTTCATCCTGGAATGGCAGAACCATGGAATAACTGCATTCCAGGGAGACAGCTTCTACTTGAGTACTAGGACATACAGTATGTTCTACCAATAAGTATAGTTTGACAGTAGAACCACCAACCCAGCAGGATGGTGAACTTTCTTTCATTGCATAAATTCATGGGTCAATTTGTCAGGGATTTTTTAATGTGGCTTTCCACACTGAGCAGAGGGTTAATGCTGTCTGGTCTAAATGGTTCCTTTCAACTCTTCATTTCCAGATGTCTATCTCCCTTCACCTCCTTCAAGTCTAAATCAGTGAACTGACTGTTCACTTCAGGCTACAGGTGAATATCCAGGATTTCATCAAGGCTGCTTTATGCGATTTGTCAATAGTAACACTTAAAAGTTCACTGTCATCTCAATTAACCAGAGCTAGGAGGGTCTACCAATTAGCCTGGCACTTTTAGATATTATATCATTTGCTCCTGTCCTGAAACTCCCTGGAGCAATCATCCTTCCACTTTCATTTCCACAAAGCTGCTGGATATGGGAATTTGGCCATAGAATACACTTTCAAAAATCAGTTGACATTTTCACCATGATATTTTGTTTTCAGCGAAATGTAGAGTAGGATCATTCTGTCTCCTATTATTGCTCACTCGAAAGAGAGTTTCTTGATCAAGTCCAGACTTAGAGCACAGAATGAATCTCATTTTCCAATAACGTATTTGACTTCTCCTGGCCTTAAGTTTTGCTCCTCCAGTAATGTATCCAAGCAATCATTTCCATATTTGCTTTCAGATTCTGCTTGAGGCAAATTTCAGTGACCAGTTCAGCATCTGCGGAAGGGCAAACTCCAGCCGTAAGCTGAGACATTATTCAAAACCAGAGCAAATGAAATTAAAATAATTTTCAGTTCTGTTGACTTGTTCAAAATGGGAAGTTATGAGATTAGCATGCATACAAAAAAAAAATCACTCTCTCTGCCAATAAGTAGAGGATATGCAGAGCAATCTGTCAACTGTTTGGCCTTAAAAGTCTACCCTTTTCTTTCCCCAGCATAATGAAGTTACCAGCATTCTGAAAAGCAGAGAGATTTACAGTAGGACATCAAATACTGCACTAATGCATACGACAACCACGTCATTAGAGATTGTCAGGCAAGTCATGAACCAAAAGGGGTCAAATGAGGATAAAGGGTATGGATGGTTAGTGATGGAAAGCCTGGCTCACTGCAAAGTCTGGAACAGTGGAGTTTAGCTGATTCACAACATCGGTCAAAACACAGACCGAGAAAACCACGAAACTGCAGAAAAACACTACAGTCACAATAACTCATTTGAAAAGAACATCAAGAAAAACCCAGGAATGCAAAAATGATGAACTAGCAGAGAATAAACAAGGGAGGGAACACATATAGAACATGATGGCTTCTGGAACACTTTCCAACCCCTGCAATGGCCTAGGTGGTCTATATTTTCTTCCATGTCATGAAATTGTATCTTGTAGTGCAGGTGTTTTTGTGGGTGCGAGATCTGAGAAGCCTAGGGAAGGCAAGGTAAGGTGGAGGAGCTGATGGTGTCCATAATTTGCAATGCCAAAATTATGATGATAATTCCTTCTCCTTCTCCTTCTCCTTCTCCTTCTCCTTCTCCTTCTCCTTCTCCTTCTCCTTCTCCTTCTCCTTCTCCTTCTCCTTCTCCTTCTCCTTCTCCTTCTCCTTCTCCTCCTCATCCTCCCCCTTCTCCTTGTCCTCCGCCCCCTTCCCTTCCCTTCCCTTCTGGATTGTTAAGGACATATTTGTGTAACACAAATAAATGTTGACCCTGCAGTGAAAATAAATAGTCCTACAATCTATTTTTAGGAGACTTATCACCTAGTTTGTTTCTAGCAAAATGTTGCTGTGAAATCAGATTTCTGGTTGCATATGACTGGTAGAGTTTAATTTATTTAAAGGAAGAGTAGGTGAGCTTCTGTTGGCTGATAGGGCTATGCTTTATATATTCATTTATTCATTCATCCCTCCATTCATTTTTGGGAGGCCTGAAGATTTCAGTGGACAAAAGGATTGTTCAAAGTGACCAGGGCTATCTCAGATTCATGGGCAGGATTGAGATTTTCCTTTTTTTTCAGGGTCTGTCATAAAAAAAATCTGTGAACCATTTTAGAGTATAGAACATATAATACAGTCTTAGTCTGTGTCTCACCTCGAACGCCAACACTATTTATTTATTTATCGTATTTTTATCACCGCCCATCTCCTCCACACGGGGGACCCTGGGCGGTTCACAACAAAACCTTTAAAATTCATTAAATGCATAAATAATATCAATAATCAATAAATCCAGATATCAAATATAATAAAATCCAAGTGACGGCAGATTTAATTCAACCCAAAGGGGACGAGACCGGCCCCGGCAGGCCTAGGGAACCAACCCAACCCCAAGAGGGGCTCCTCCTCTCCCCACTCCAGGCCTGGTGACAAAACCAGGTCTTCAGCTGTTTTCTGAAGTCCAGTAGAAAGGGGGCTAACCTCACTTCCGGGGGATTATGGCAATCACAAGTGGGAAATTGGATGGGGGGATCCAAAATAGTTTGGGGGGGTGCAGACAAATCTTCAGACAAATCTTCAGTGCTTCTCTAGGGAAGGGATGAAACTTTTGGGGTTTAGCAGAATGCAAGGAAGTTTCCATGCATGTTTTTCTGAGAATAACAGCAAAAACTACATTTCCATTACATTATTTGCCCCTGACTCAGGTGCAGTGAAGAGCTTTCTTTGAAGTTCATGGGGAGAAGTAAAAAGCACTCTACATGGTGAGCAAAAATCTGTTTATTTCTCTCTTTCACTCACTCACATTTCTGTATTTAAACAATCTCAGAGTGGTGGGCCAGAGATCCAAACCTGGTTGCCATTTTTGGATCGGTTTTCTTGTTAGCAGCCACATGGAGATGCCAAACGAAGCAAGCCATGATGAATATTGAGCTATGCAAGAGCTGAGTGAAAACCAGTTGCTGTTTTACCTTTTATACAAGCGCTTCCCAGAAGACCCAGGAAAAAAGCTTAAAAAGAGCTGCTTCCATTTAAATTGCTATTGTTCCAAATTATGCTGCCCCAACTTACATTTTCCCCAACTTTGAAGGAAATAATGGCATAGGTACACAAACGTTTCAGAAGCAGACCTCTGGGATGGTGTGAGCTGCCGATAAGCATTTGCTGGGGAATGAGTTAAAAGGTGGTTTGTTTGTGCCTCTCTCCCCACCCCCAGATGCCAATTGCAACAGGGAAATAATTGGTTTGCAATAATTAAAAAAAATCCATTTGTGGAATGGAACAATACCCCAAAGGAGGAGGACAAATTAATCAGTCGAGAGATATGAAACTGCTTCAAAGTTATGCAGAAAATAAATGTGAAAAAAAAAAAAATCAAGGTTAAAGTAGACATGTTGTTATCTCTCCTAACCCTTAATGGACTTTTGCTGATCAGCGCTGGAAGATGAAGCTTTAATGATTTGTTTATAGATAAGAGATGGGATATGGCAAGATGAGATCATTGGTTGTGTTTTAAGAGGATGTGAAAATCGTTCATAGTTATTGTGATGAAGGGGGAAGTCATTTCTTTTCTTTTTCTTTACTATCGTCTCAATTTTTTTCTTTTCTATTTTTCTTTCTTCTTTCTTTTCTGCACTTTCTTTTTTTCTTTTTATTCTTTTTTTAGTTTGTGTTCGTTTTTAATCTTTTTAATTGTAATGTTTAATAAAATTCCTATGGAAAAAAAAATAAAGAGAAAATAAATGTGACATGATGGCAGTTCTTGTTTTCAAATGACTAGGCTGACCCTGCCTAATGTTGCCCCTCTTTGCAAGAGGTAATTTTAATCATATCCATTTCATTCTTGCTGCCAGGGGAGGAAGCCTGTTGATATGGGATAAGGCCTAATAGGATTGCCATTTAGAATGTTAAAAAATGGGGATCTGATGGGGAATTGGGTAGATAGAACTACAACGTTACACACAATTGTATGTTTCTTTTGAGTGGACAAGTCCCCTCTCTTCCTAAAAGTTATTTTTCAGGAATATGTTACCATACCTGGCCAGGATGGACACTTACAATCACAGCAATCTCTCTTATTTTTCTTACTTGAGGAAAAAAATCCATTCTCACATGGAGTGGCTTATTGGGATTGTGAATAGCAGGGGTGTCCACTGGGTAGGATCAAAAAAGTCAAGATGGTGGCCATGATGGTGCAAAGTTCTGCCTGTTTTTTTTTGTGAGTCACTGTGATGGAATGTGAGGGTGGCCTTGGAAGACGGGGGAAGAGATACCACCTAGGGAACAATCAGATAAAAGAGAAAGGAGCCCACAGCAGAGTAATTGTCAGAAGAAGAAACTTAGGAAGGGAAATTACAGCCTGAGTAAATAGGGTGAGCCCTTCCTAAGTTTCTTTCTCTGCCCATTACTCTGTTGTGGGCTCCTTTCTCTTTTATCTGATTGTTCCCTAGGTGGTACCTCTTCCCCCGTCTTCCAAGGCCACCCTCACATTCCATCACAGTTGCACACTGTCACAGCCACCATCTTGACTTTTTTTGATCCTACCCAGCAGACCCCCCTGGTCAATAGTGTTGATACTGAGATTTGATTTGCAGACAATTTGCTGGAATATCTGAATCTAACTGACATGTCAAGTCTGATGGAGCCAATCTGATTCCTTCCATCTGGACCAGTGCAGTCAGTCCATCTAAGCAGTGGTTAGTGTGTGCCTGGGGCATGAACAAATCTTCTTTCCCCCTCTATTTACTGGATTTTCATTTGAAATACAACCTCAGGCATATGTGAGGCCAGGCCTTTCCTCGCTGCCTTCTCAAAAACAACATCTCTGCTTGATTTCCTTCATGCAAGATGACCTGAAAAACTCTGACAAGCAATTGGGCCGAGTGTGGCAAAATAAGATGTACGTAACACTCAATTGCAGCAGTGAAAAGGGATCTCATTACCAGGAGGATTTCATAAAATGTGGATTCTCAAGGAGCCTCTGCAAAGAGTTATGGAAATAATTGAAAAGGTTATGGCTGAACTGAAAGAAGAGGGTGCATTTTACAAAAACTCATGCAGTCATTCTCATTTCACCATGAAAACTGAGCAGACGTATAGGGAGACAAGTAGGCAAAACAACAGGATCGAGAAGATAAAATCACATTTACAGCCTTGAAGAACAGGAAGATCTACCAAATTACTAATAGAGGATAAAATGAAAGCCAAAATCAGGGAGAGCAGGAGCAAAGTGTCATCTGAGTTCATTTGAAGAAAGTAGGGGCCATCCAGGAGGAAACAGAGGTGGAATCATCAAAAATATTAAAGATGAACAAGTGAAAGTCAACAAACGATCAGTTCTGTTGGAGTCACCAGCATAGAAATGGTATCAGAGACCAAAAGAATAAATAATAGAGCAGAGAGGAGAAATATCTGAGCTGGAAAAAATGTGATTGCTTCATCCATCTTTCAAGGATATCAGGTTCCCTTTGATCAGGCTGGCGTACATAACAGAAAAAGGGAAGAATCAGATGTGGTGGTGATTTATTTTTTATATCTTCGAAGGTTCAGAGGGAAAAGGTGTCAGACAGGAGGCACACCCAGAAGTACTAGTTCTATCTTTATTGTAAGGTTACATTAACAGCATCTTGCAAGTCTGAAAGCACATCTCTCCCCACCACCACCTTTACAGCCCAAGAAACTAGGGAGGGACCCTTCTGAGATGTTGGCCACACCCCATTCCTTCCGCGGACTCAGCTGATTCTTATCCAACTGTCGGCTAGTCTGTGGCTTTTCTTCCTGTCTCCCAAGGTCATTCCCACAGACCATTACATTAAGCATGAAGGTATTCTAGATGAAGCACTCCATCTAGAATACTATCAGCCTTGAAAAAGCCTATCTCCTTCTGTTGCGTCTTCTCTTCTGGTATGTCACAGAAAACCAGCCAATATTAAGGACAAGATGCATATTTGTGTTAGAATAGCAATTTCACATTTGTTTGTTAAGATCCCTTGGACAGATCCCATCTGCACTGGGCCATGTTTGTTTTCTATTTCCCAGTAAAATTCAAGCAATCAAGAAAGTGAATCTTGGAAGATGCTGTTTGGTTCTCACCGCAAGCCTTCCACATCTATATTAGTATCAGTCTTCCCCATTTCAGCATATTAAAATGTTGCTACCAGCATTTTACTTTCTATCGTTATTTTTATTTCCCAAGTAAGAAGCTCCTTTATTACATTACAGTATAAACCCATGCTGGCTTGCAGTGCTCTGATTATTTTCCTAAGTATATTTGCTTCAAGTTTTCTATTACTTAATTTTTTGGCCAATTTGTTTCAGAAGTTTGCAAGAGTAAGCAAGCAAAGCTGAAATGGAAGTCAGTCACAATTATACGCAAATAACAGCCACCCATTCTAAAACAACAGCTATGCAATACCATCACAATCTATTGGTCATCCTTGGGTCTTGGGGTTGTATTCTGATCTTCAAGTTAGTTCATTTGTCTTTTGATGGGATAGAAGACAAAACAGGGCTATCATTTCTGAGGACACCAAGTTGGCTACTGAGTGTCTGGAATGCTGATCAATGTGGGCCCTTGGCCTGATTAACCACACCTCCTTTCTTCTCCTCTTGACTATGTAATTCTGAAGGTCAAATTGAGGTTTCAGTGGAGACCGACAATATTCACAGAATCACACAGCTGGATAAGACTGCAAAAGTTAGGGCTGCAGATCTGGGCTGCAAAAAATCTGGATGGTTGTTGGATGGCAGCCAAGAACTAGCTCTTTCTAAATTTCTCTGCTGCTATGTGGTGGTCATCTGGATTTTTGTAGACCAGATCTGATAGTCCTATCATAAGATATTTGGACTGACCACCTATGAATGCAGGAAATTGGCTGTCAACAGTGCTGCTATAAGGTTGCCATCCATCCTTTGCTTAACATACTTCTAATAAGGGAGACTTCATTACTTTTCAAAGCACCTTCTTCTTTGCACAATAGCTTGCCTCGTACCATCAACAAGGACTTCTTGTGAGTGGTCAAAATCTCCTTTCTTGGAATGTAAAGCCTTTAGTTGGAACCTTACTGTCATCTATCTGAAAGCCCTTCAAATATTTGCCGATAGTTGCTGGATTCCTTGTGCCACCTCTTTTTTCCTAATCTCCTCCAGCTCTTTCTCAAAGGATTTGTTCTCGAAGTCCCAGCAGAGATAACATTATTCTATATGGAGGGGGAGGGAGAAACATGATTTATACAAAGATAGATATTCTACATCAGGGAATGATATAAAGCAGAAAAATAAAATGATACATGCTTCTTCATGAGAAGTTCAAGAAGACAGCTCTCCCATTTCTCTCTCCACCGATTTTATGGGTATTGTTAAGAGGTTATCTGCTCACAGCTCCTGCATGTAGTAGCACCTTTGGGCCCAGACACTACGCAGGATCCACCCAAGCTGGGAGTCGAGCATACATATACATTTAATGAATGATAACATGGCAACCCATGCACCTATGCTGTTCTTCTAGCGCCACCTCCTACAGGAGATTGGCCATCATAAATGCTGTGTGTTCATTTGACTTTTTTGCACCCTCTGTAAAGGTTTTCAACCAGTGATGCTTTTCCTGTGAAAATGTCACACAGTGGTTGCCAAGAAACAGGCAGATGCTGCCAAGAAAAATACATGGAGAGGTCCATGGTCACCAAAAGTCAAAGTGACTCAAGGGAGATTTTATCTTTTATCCATCTTGCATTCAGTATCCATTTGCACCAGATGTTACATTCATACAATCAGCAGGATGCATTCTATTTTCTGCTCCAACAGTTCCCAGGCACAGCAAAGGCCGAACACTGTGCATCGCAAACACGGCGGCCTCTCAAACCTCATTAAATGCAGCATCCATTCTAGGATGGTGATAAAGCTATCACTTGACATTCCAACTGGCAGTTTTAGAGACCAAGATGACTGTTACCTATAATTCACTAGTCAAATGAAATCAATTTTCAGGCATGACATTCCAGACAAGGAAAATTAGTCTTGCTAAGCTAGGCTGCACTTCCTGTTTTTCCCCACTTTCCATCCAGAGAAGGACCAACTCTGGAGCATTTGCCAGAAGAAGAAGAAGAAGACCAGTTTTATTACTTTATCCACTTCCTTTAACATTTGCGATTGTCTCCATCTGATGCTACCAACTATCTGTCTCGATAACTATTTATTTAGATTCATACGGCTGCCCATCTCACCATGGTGACTCTGGGAAGCTAACACAGTTAAAAAACAGAACCAACAGTAAAAATAAACCAAGGTAAAAAACCCAAACCATGATTAATATAAACATGCAGGCTCTAACTGGCACCCAACCCCCGAGCCTGGGAGCTCAGCCACATCTTCAGGGCCTTGTGAAAGGCCAACAAGGACAGGGTCAGTCTAATCTTTGGGAGGAGGATGTTCCATAGGACAGGTGCAGCAACCACAAAGGGTCTCTTCCTGAGTCTCACCAGATGATATTTCTTAATTGATGGGACCAGTTACAGGCCTCTTCCACCCAATCTAATGGGACAGGTAGAAATAGTCAGAGAAGGGTGTCCCAACAAATAGCCCCACCTTATGCCATGAAGAGCTTTATAAGTGGCCCCCAGCACCTGAAATTGCACCCGGAAGCACATTGGTGGCCAATGCTTGTGAAGTAGAGTTGTAATGTGTGTACATTGAGGGTGCTTGTAACTGCCCACACCTCCACATTGTGGACCACCTGCAGCATCTGGCTGCTCTTCAAGGATAGCCCAGTGTAGAGCACATTGCAACATGGTTCAATTTGGAGTTTAAAAGCTTTTGGAAATGAAGGCGAATAAATTTGTTTAAGTTTCCACCTCCAGCAGACTGTCAAAAACACCAAAAACAATCTGGCAATTGTTGAGCTCTAACCCAGCATGGTCTTTTCCAGCTTTCCAGAATGATCTGTCTCTAAGCTGGACCTCCAGGTCCTCCAATAGTGCACCAATCACTTCTCTAATTGAATCCCCCCACCTTACTGCTGGCCATCTTCTTCTCTTTCTGTCCACCTTCCCCAACACTGTAGACTTCTCAAGGGAGCTGGGTATTCACATAATGTGTCGAACATGATGGGAGCCTGGTCATTTGTGCTTCGAGGGAGAACTCTGGATTGATTGTTCTATGATTCGTTTGATTGGTTTCTTGGCTATCCATGGTATTCTCAGGAGTCTCCTCCATCCACAAAGTTCAAAAACATCACTACTCCTTCTACCCTTCTTCAAAGTCCCTTTTACTTCCATAGAGTATCACAGGGAAACCCACTGCCTGCACAATTCTGATCCTTGTAGGTATAAACACATCCCAGCATCTAAATATTTTCCCAAGGCCTTCGTTACTACTCTGTCAGTGCGGCATATTTCTTGACTGCTGGTTCCTTTACAATTGACAGTTGATCCTAAAAGGCAGAAGCTATCCATCATTTCAATATCTTCATTGCCAATTACGTAATTTATAGGAATATCAATTTATTTATTTATTTGTCAAATTTGTCACCGCCCATCTCCTCCGAGCGGAGGAAGTCTGGGCGGTTTACAGTATAAAACAATAAATACACAATAAAATTTCAATATAAAACACATTATAAAACAATTTTGCAGAATGACCAAATATAATAAAATCCAGATGGCTATGGTCTCATTCAGTTGTTGTATAGGAGGGGCACTTCAAGGTACTAGCCAGCCCCAAGTATGACTATTCTCCTCCCTGCCCCAAGCTCAGTGGCAGAGCCAGGTCTTCAACTCCCTCCGGAAGCCTAGGAGCAATGGGGCTAATCTCACCTCTGGGGGCAAGATGTTCCAGAGGGTGGGTGCCACTGCAGAGAAGGCCCACCTCCTGGACCCTGCCAGATGGAATTCTCTTGCAGTTGGGGTCCGCAGCATGCCCTCTCTGCATGATCGAGTGGGACAGGCTGATGAAAAGGGGAAGAGGCGGTCCCTTAGGTAACCTGGTCCCATGCTATGTAGGGCTTTATCGGTGATAACCAACACCTTGAATTGGACCCGGAAGCAAACTGGTATCCAATGCAGTTACTCTTCAAGGGTAGCCCCATGTAGAGCGCATTGCAATAGTCTATATGGGAGATAACAAGGGCATGAGTGACTGCTCGAAGGGCCTCCAGATCCAGGAAAGGGTATTTCCTGTCAATTTCCTATCAATACGAGCCCATCCCAGCCCTAAAATTATTCTTAAGCCTGTCTTCCTGACAAGGGAAGGTATTCATACCTGTCTTTCTTCTTGCACCTCCCAAATCTCTCTTGCCCAGTTCCTTCCTCCTGCTGGAGCCCCTGGCAGGAGGTATGCAATTTTCCATCCTTTGACTGGCAGTTCTGCCAACATCACAACTTGGTCTAACATAACTGCAATTGCCATTTGGTTAATGATTTGCCCCGTTCAAAGAGATCCTCCTGGACAATCACTCTGAGCTTTCATCACTCTGAATAGGTTGGGATCATCTGCAAATGAGACCAGCTCCCTGCTTACTCTCCATTGCTGATCCAAGTTTTCTCTACCTTTTACACTTCACATTTCACCAGCTCACTGAGAGTGAAGAACATGCAACTTTCTTGCCAAATGCTGACCTTCCCAACTTGTGAAACTTCAAAGCATTTCCTATTGTCTTTGACATTTACCACGAACATTCAAGAGGTGACTTGTCTTTCATTTGCCAATAGCAGGCTTTGGCCGTAACCTTTTCAGATTTCTTTTTTGCACACAACTTTACATAGGAATAATATACTTAATGGGTGGGGGGAGATGTAGGGGGAAATTGCTTATTTAGATTTAAAGTCTACTCCTCCAAAAGGTTTGGGGCAGGACCTGATTAAAAAGATATAGACATTCCACTGAAGCAGAATAAATTCTATCACATTTAAAAAATGTCATCGTTATATTTGATTAGTTATGAGGTAGTCAGGGGATGCTTGTAGGAATATGTTGTATTTCATTATGCAGTTAGGTCTCCAGCAATGGATAGACATTTTATTATTGAAAGGAGAGAGACAAATCATCCACCAAGATGTTGAGAAAATTCTGTAAAGGGAGGGAAGGAAGGAAGGAAGGAAGGAAGGAAGGTAGGAAGGAAGGAAGGTAGGAAGGTAGGAAGGTAGGAAGGTAGGAAGGAAGGAAGGTAGGAAGGTAGGAAGGAAGGAAGGTAGGAAGGTAGGAAGGAAGGAAGGAAGGAAGGAAGGAAGGAAGGTAGGAAGGAAGGAAGGAAGGAAGGAAGGAAGGAAGGAAGGCCATTCCAAAGTTTTCCTAGGGCAGATGTCTGAACATTTTAACATGATAGCTCAAAATTCAGATCCCCAAACTGCAGCTCTGCCTTCGCAGCCGCCATCATGTCTACGCAGCAAAGGTAATCCAGCAGAAATGAGATGAATGGAAAGACTCTTCAGCAGCCATGTGGGTCTGAAAAGACGTGCCACCTTTAAGGATTCAAAAAGAGATGCTTCTTATGTGTTCCCATGCATCTTGAACACTCTTTCAAAGGATCCGCACACCAAAAGATCCTCCACTAAGTAGACCTTTGTCTGCATTCATGGTGGAAAAGTTCTAGAACATCTGATAGTCCATCAGCTGCCTTCCCTGGAAATTAGTACTGACTCCAAGTCTGATTTTGAGAAGGTTGAGAAAGGATGATGGATTTAAGATCCTTTCTGTGAACTGGAATTTGTTTCTTAATTTCTGGAGTGAGCATATTCAACAAAATGGGGCACCTTGTTATTTTTTTTTCATTCTGAGAAAACGGACAAAGCAAAGAAGGCAGTTGTTGCTTGTGTCTGATAACAACGGAGTCATCGTCGTCATGGTCGTCGTCATCATCATCATCCTTTTCCAAAGTTTGCATTGGAATGAGAATAAGAAGCCAGGAAAAAGAGCAGCAGGTACCTTGCCATGCAGATTTGCAACGAGTAGCAATTGATCTGAAAATTCCTGGGTGCTGAACACCATCAGAGAAGAAAGGGAAGGCTGTATTTTATTCAAACTGCACAAGACTGTAGCATTCTGACTAGGAGCTAAATGTTAAGATTGGTGCTTCAAATTCCAGCACAGCTGTTGATATCTTGGCCAGTTTTCCCTCTTCTTTTGGCAATCTGCTTCGGTTAAATATATTTATTTTTACCTTTCTTCTGGAAAAGCCAAGCAGAATCTCTCTAGCTTTCACCCGCTCTGGCTAATCTCTTTTTTGGGCAAAGTGTCATCACTGCCCTTCTTGTTAATTCATCAATTCATGTCTCAATTAAGCATCTAAGAAACAAGAGTCCTCCCCCTTGCTCCAGTTTGGGCTGCCCCAAGTAAATCTAGTTTCAAAAGAGTGGTTTTAAAGCTAAGTGTTTGTTTCATTTGCTTTTTTGCAAAACATGGGAATCAGAAAACTCCCTCCAAGTTTTGGCTGGATGTGATGCAACATTGTGTGTCTGAGGTCTCATATTTAGTTCCCAAGTTCTGACTCAAGGTGATACATCAAGCTTCATGAGTGGGTGGGGAACATGAATTGCCTTGATCAAATTACTCTGCTACATTGCCCTTTTCCAAACAGACCTGCCAGTACCTTAAAATAATCTTCAAAAGCTTTATTGTTTGTTCTAACATGAAACGTGGCCTGGAACACTGAAACAAGGCTTGTTAGCATCTCAGTTGCAAAATTTGCTTCCAGAGGAAATTCAATTAGTTAAGTAGCAATGGGGGAAAAAATTGCTATTCTGTTTGACCTTTAAGGTCCTCAATACATAATTAGAGGCGTTAACTTATTTTCTTGTTAAGTTCCTAGTTTTAATTTGTATTGTGACATAGTTCTATTTAATTCCATTTTGTGAACTAATGCCAGGGGGTTCAAACTGAGGCTGAAAAGGTGCATTAAAATGCCTTGCTAAATAACCTTATAATCGGTGGACTTAGACAAGCCCACCAACCTGTGCATTTCCTGAATATCAAATACCCATATTGAAGAAATTCTTCATTTTGCTTGTCTGCTGCAACTGTCAATCAATGTCTGTGAAGATCACATATTCTAAAACTATATTGACATTCTACCATTCATTCTAGAACTGTGATATTATTATTAATGTTCAAGTTGCCACAAAACTGTATTTTTGTTCTCCTGTAGAAGTGTGTGTGGAAATTGGGCACTAGCAATTAAACCGAAAGGCTGAATTGCACAAAGAATGGTTCCCTGCATCGGTTTTTGAAAAAGGAGCCCTGATAAAAAGAAAAAAGGAAAAATATTGAAGAAGTATGGCATATCAAAAGTCAGACAATGGTGAGTATAAGCTTGGAGGTGCTGAAACAGCTCTTAAGTGCAGGCTTCAGTGGAAAATTCATCATTGGTAGAAAACATCAGAAAATAGTCATTTGAAAACTGCCAACATATTGCAAAAGTTGGAGCAACTAACTTGAAATGGAGCAAAGCAAAACCAAAGCTGCATATGGGGTGAGGGTGGGGCTTACTAGGTAGACCAGACAGGAAACATGACCAGATGAGCTAATTCTACTTTATTGTAAAGCTACATTAACAGAATCTTGCAAGTCTGAAAGTATAAATCTCCTGACACTCCTTTACAGCCTGAGAAATTAGGGAGGGTCACTTCTGAGCCTCTTGCCCTTCCTATTATGCAGCTGTGGACTAAGCTGTCTCTTATCTGGCCATTCCCTTGGCAGCATTTCTTGGCCCATTCCCCCAAGGTCTTTCCCACATACCATTACATGGGTTTATATGACAGTCCTAGGGTTCTACAAAATTCAAAGAGGAAGGCTCAGTTTTTTGAAATAAAACCAATCCTTTCTACCATCTTGCAACAAGACAACAGCATTCAAAATACTAATCAAAGTGAATATTCAAAATACTACTTAAAGACACACTAACTTCTGAAAATCCAAGCTCCACAGCATTGATCCAGTGGCACAGAGAGAAAACTGATCAAGAAGTCAGTGTGACCCCTTTGAGAAAAAAGGCACCGTTTGGGTAGGAAAAGGTGAAGTAATTTGGACTGAAAGTCTTATCAGGTGTCAGTCAACATCTGGGCTTAACCAAAGGCACTTGCTCCTTGGAGCTGTCCAAGGTGCTGCATCATAAGGTAAGTCTAGCAAGTTTTCAATCTTTTTCTTGAATGCTTTCATTCACATGAATGAAAACATTCAAGAAAAAGAAAAACTCACCTTTGGGTGAGTTTATGGTGTTGTGTTTTTTTGTAGGCAGAGGAGGGTGGCAGTTCTTTAGGTGGGTTTTCCTACTCAGAAAGCACAAATCTCACTCTGAATTTACTTTCAGTCAGGGACATTAGCACGTGGTCAAAGCTGATTGGTTAAATAACTTCATTGTTAGGATGATCACCTTTGTTCCCTCATTGTCTAGGACAGGGTTCCTCAACCTTGGCAACTCTAAGCTGTGCGGACTTCAACTCTGACCTTCAGAATTACAGTCAATAGGAGTTGAAGTCTGCACAGCTTGGAGTTGCCAAGGTTGAGGAACCCTGGTCTAGGACAACCTTTCTCAACCTTTTGACCCTGGAGGAACCCTTGAAATATTTTCCAGGCCTCAGGGAACCTCTGCACATTCAGGCTCAATACAGGCCAGAAGTTACAAAATTATTATAATTGTTTCATGTGAAGGTCTGTATATATGCACTAACAGTGTTCTTAAATTGAAAATAAAGAGGGAAACTTACCTCTTTAATGTGAAGTTGCCCAAATTTGAAATGATTTTTTAAATAAATCATGGTCTCCCAGGGAATCCCTAGTGGCCTCTTGAGGAACCCTAGGATTCCATTGAACCCTGGTTGAGAAACCCTGGTCTAGGATGAACCTAGGTAGACATTCACATCTTCTGTTGGCTCTGGAGGGACAACCAGCAGCCACTTTCCTCCCCAAATGACTTTAAACTTAGAATACATGGAGATTCTTTTGAAAGTGATCATTGATGCCAAATCTTCAGATTAGTGCAGTATACAAACACAACTCCAACTTTCTCCATTAGCATTTTCCTATATGTCCATTTATCTTCTCTTACTCTTATAATATTGAATTGTGGAGAGTTCGTTAACGAAAAGTACGCAGGATCCAGGTATCCAGAAGAGATGGATCATGCTTCACCTACCACGGATGGCCTTCCTTTCTGCACAATAAATCTTGGGAAAAACAGATTTGAAAACCAAGGCACACTCTGCTTATAGCATGAACAATGCTATTTGAAGTTCTCTTCTAGGCTGTATTTTACCCAAATGACTCATGAAGCTCAAAGTACTGTAAGCTACCTCCAGAAGAAAATATCCACGCAACCACCGCAGGGTGATGTGAGTATGTGTTGTCTCACTAGCAAATTGGGACAATCCAATCCCTGGGGACGATTCATCTTCTTGCTGTGACAATAATTGTTCTGGAATTTCCAAATGGAACATAATAATTTGTTATTCCTCAGCACCACCAAACCATGCAGGATATTTGTGCCAACAGTGCTACCTCTGAGCAGGCAGCAGAGTCATTCATTATGGCAAATTATTTATTTGTAACGATTTGATGATGAGTTGGAGATTGGTCAATGCCTGGAAGGTTTCTACCAAAAGGAAATGGCCTTGGAGTGGTCAGTTCTGAAAACAGTTTTGACTTGCTAGCACCATCTCTAACCAGGTGCTCTGGGTTGGAATTACAGCTCTCAGGACTTCCAGCCAGCATGGCTAAAGGCATAGAAGGGAGATATTTGGACCTTCAAGTCCCACCACCTGTTCCTTGTAGGAGTTTAAATGAAAGCATCCCTGAGAGATGTCCGACATATCCCAGACAGGTCTTATCTCCCTGCGCAGGCAGAGGACCCCAGGTTGGAAAAGGCAGGAAGATGAAATAGCCTTTGTAGGACATGTTCATGCAGAGGCTGGCAGTGTATTATTACCCTCAGATGGTTTTCTGAGTCTGTTTTCTGATACAGTTATTTCATGATAATTCAAGATAATAGAAGGTTGTTGTGAGTTGGGCATCCATATACAATGTCTGAATGAATGAATGAATGCCTGAATGAATGCCTGAATAAATGAATGAATGAAAATATCATGTAAGCAGTTTGTCTGCTAGAACTTTACACTAGAGATTCTACTTCTTAATATGACTGACAGGCAAAATTATTAAATACACACCTGGAAAGTACTCATATTAAATATACTCAGTGTTAAATATATTTCAATGTTAGTAAAATGAAATCAACTTTACCTTCTCTCTCCCTAGTCCTGTCCATTATTATTACTATTATCAATGTTATTAATTAAATGTATGCTGCCCGACTCCCAGTGACTTTTTGAAGTGTGGCCACTGAAAGACCAAGTGTGTTGCTCCCAGCTCAGAAAAAGCTCCACACTCTTGTTTTACAATCTGTAAGCTAGGGGGAAGCCAGGGAGTTTCAGAAAAACATCTATTTCTGTTTTATTGACTATTCTAAAGCCTTTGACTGTGTGGACCATAACAAATGGTGGCAAGTTCTTAATGGTATGGGGATACCAAGTCATCTTGTCTGCCTTCTGAGGAATCTGTATAACGACCAAGTAGCAACAGTAAGAACAGACCAAGGAACAACAGACTGGTTTAAGATCGGGAAAGGAGTATGGCAGGGTTGTATACTCTCACCCTACCTATTCAACTTGTACGCAGAACACATCATGTGACATGCTGGGCTGGAGGAATCCAAGGCTGGACTTAAAATCACTGGAAGAAACATTAACCATCTCAGATATGCAGATGATATCACTTTGATGGCTGAAAGCAAAGAGGAACTGAGGAGCCTTATGATGAATGTGAAAGAAGAAGGTGCAAAAGCTGGCTTGCAGCTAAACCTCAAAAAAACCAAGATTATGGCAACCAGCTTGATTGATAACTGGCAAATAGAGGGAGAAAATGTAGAAGCAGTGAAAGACTTTGTATTTCTAGGTGCGAAGATTACTGCCGATGCTGACTGCAGTCAGGAAATCAGAAGACGCTTAATCCTTGGGAGAAGAGCAATGACAAATCTTGATAAAATAGTCAAGAGCAGAGACATCACACTGACAACAAAGGCCCGCATAGTTAAAGCAATGGTGTTCCCCGTAGTAACATATGGCTGCGAGAGCTGGACCATAAGGAAGGCTGAGCGAAGGAAGATCGATGCTTTTGAACTGTGGTGTTGGAGGAAACTTCTGAGAGTGCCTTGGACTGCAAGAAGATCAAACCAGTCCATCCTCCAGGAAATAAAGCCAGACTGCTCACTTGAGGGAACGATATTAAAGGCAAAACTGAAATACTTTGGCCACACAATGAGAAGACAGGACACCCTAGAGAAGATGCTGATGCTAGGGAGAGTGGAGGGCAAAAGGAAGAGGGGCCGACCAAGGGCAAGGTGGAGGGATGATATTCTAGAGGTGACGGACTCGTCCCTGGGGGAGCTGGAGGTGTTGACGACTGACAGGAAGCTCTGGCGTGGGCTGGTCCATGAAGTCATGAAGAGTCGGAAGCGACTGAACGAATAAACAACAACAAGCTAGGGGGAGGCTTAAAAGTTAAGCCTTAGAGGTGCTGTTTCTTGGCCAAAAAGCCTGCTGTTTTTATAATTGGAATAAACCATTTTAAAGCATCAAACGTATTTATGGCTGCAACAGCTTTTACACAGTCCTCATGCAAATCTCTTCACATGATATATTCTTTAATAAAACCTACAGAGGAACCTTTGTGATTCAGTAGCAGGCCTCTGCTATGCACACACTGTTCATATGCTGGAGAGTAATTTCCCATAATGCTAATAAAATGTCAACCATCATATGTATTTTTCTCCTTTAGAGCATTATCAATGGCGTTACTAGTGGATTAATCATACAGGCAGAACCAGCAAGGATCAATAGTTGCAACTGGTATGCAAGGAATTAATCACCAAGTTTGCTCACATGCATATATTTTATACATTCAAGCATATTATTAGCTTGAGCTGCCATAGAACCTTAACAAGATGTCCAGGTTTACCTCCTAGGGATCTGTGTATTGCTAGACATACAGCCCATATAATTTCATTTTGGTACATGAGGTAAACACTGAAGAGGGCAGTGAGATCACATATGTTCTTCCTACTCACGGCATCCTACTAATTTTTATGACGGCATATGGGATGCAGTGGCGCTGCGGGTTAAACCACTGAGCTGCTGAGCTTGCCGATTGGAAGGTCGGCGGTTCGAATCCGCGTGACGGGGTGAGCTCCCGTTGCTAGTCCCAGCTCCTGCCAACCTAGCAGTTCGAAAACATGCCAATGTGAGTAGATTAATAGGCACCGCTTCGGTGGGCAGGTAACGGCGTTCCATTTAGTCATGCCAGCCACATGACCACGGAGGAAGTGTCTACGGACAGACGCTGGCTCTTCGGCTTTGAAACGGAGATGAGCACCGCCCCTTAGAGTCGGACACAACTGGACTTAATGCCAAGGGGAACCTTTACCTTTACCTATGCGCATAATAATGTTGATCTGATATGATCTGCTCTGACTACAGCCTGAATGGGAAATCTGTGGCCATTCAAGTGTCAGTGGACTCTGTGGGACCCAGAAGCAATCTTGGAAAGACATTGGAGGCTGGCATTTCTCAACAGGCTGATGATAACCATCTTCTGGAAAACTAAATCAAGTAAAGGAAGACAGCTAGCTTAAGGTTAAAAGGTTAAATGGTTAAGGTTAAAATTAGCATAAAGTTAGCCTCTTGGATTTTACACTTATTTATATTGTATTTTATATTTGTAAATTGTTTTATTTTTATAGGATTTTAATTGTTTATTATTATAGTTTTAATTTTATTGTAAACCACCCAGAGTCCCTCTTTTGGGGGAGGGAGATGGGCGGTAGCAAAATTTGAATAATAAATAAATAAAAATGAATAATTCCTTTCCAGTTATGGCTCATTAACATTATGTTCTTTAAAATAGGGATCTGTGACCTGAAGCTCCACAGTCATGAATTCCAACCCCCCCAAATCCCCAGAGATCTCCAGAAGATGCCACAAAAATGGTCATGTTTTAATGTGACACATGTTCTAGAGAATTATTAAAAACATGGCTGGGGAAGAATCATAGTAATCAGCTTTAATGAAAGGTTTTTGAGTTGATGTTAGTGTTTGCTTTGCCTCACCCATTACTTAAGGGAGTGAGGCCCCTGGCTTCCCATGGAAAGTCAAAGGAAGCCCTAGTCCCATGAAATAATGCATCTACTTGCTTTAAAATATTGTGCATAGGGAACTCTACCAGCTGGTTCAAAGTAATCCAAGCAGTGGAGTAACACAACTCCACACCAGGAGTTACTTGCAAAGAGCCTTCAAAGAATATTTACACATAAATGTAACTTTAATCTGAGTTTAATGAAAGAGAGGGAGAGAGGGAGCCAAGAACCCATTTTTAAGAAGTTGGTTACCAAATCAAATTAAAATCAGGCTACCTTAGTTAGAAGTAATGAAGGGGAATTTATTGGAGAAAAAATGCAGGCTTGTTAAATAATTGTTGCATGGAGGTAAGTGCTGAACTGCCTTTTATCATTCTTGGGGATGCTGTGCACACAGAGTGATATGTAATTGGAGGGGTAGATAGGTGGGGGGAGAATTCCTGAAGTATTTGAATAAATCTTCAGTTCCTGTGCTAATTTTTATTTCAGTTTGTTCTTAGCCTGTCTGGATGGGAGTCATGTTTACCTTTTTCATGGGGAATTGCCATTCAGAACAACCAAGACTTTTATTAGTAGATGTCATTCGGAAGGATGGATGAAGGACGCCATCTTCCTGGAAGATACTATCTTATTATTGATCTGTGGAAATGACTTGTTCAGGATTAACTAGCAACATGCCAGAGGTTTGCCAAGGTTAGACTAACCATTTCCAGTTCCCCCATCAATTACATGTGAAATTATACCATCAAAATGGAGCAGTGCAAAATGATACAATTTGGACATGATAACTCCCAGTTTAGGGACATCGGGAGGCTAAGTAAGGATGATCTGGTATACCTGAAGGAATTGTTTACTCAGATATTTTGCCATGTTAAGAAAGAAGTATGGAAAGCATCCATTTAGTGTAGGCAACATTATTTCTGAAAGAACCTAAGAACAACCCTGTTGGATGTAGCCAAGCCCCTTCCTAGCCCAGCTTTTTGCTTCTCAGGGTGGGCAATCAGATTTTTTTTTTTGAGGTGCTCAAAAATGGGAGATGGAGACCACTGTTCCTCTGCAACTCATATTTGGAGATCTGCTTCCCCCAACCAGAAGAGAAGTTGAGTCTTCAAGGCCAATTGACCTTGAAAGAATGTCCTTCATGAATTTATCCAATCCCCTTTTAGAGCAATCCGGGTTATTGGTCATCTCGTGTCTTACAGTGTCAGGGAAATTGGCGAAGAAACCACGCTGAGTCGGAATTGCAACTCTAGTTCACTTTATTGTTTCTATCATATGCAGAATCTTACCAGACTAAAGGTTCCTTAACTGAGCTAAAGGGAAAAATACCCTTGGGCATCTAGGGCAGTGCTAATCTAACTTTCTTCCTTGCCCCCCCCCCCCCCCCCCGCCGCACTCTCCAAATTAAGCAAGCTGTGGGAACTCTTATCAGCCTGGAATGCACTCTCTACTCCCTCATCTCTGAGCTCCATCACATACAGTAATGAATTCCACAGAAATGAAGACCATAAGAACAGCCTTGTGGGATGAGAGTAAGGCATCCGACATTTTCTTTCTCGTGAAAACAACCAGGTGTCTCTGGAAGACCAAGGGCATATATTCCTCTTGCACGTTGGTTCCTTTGCAGCTGGTATTTGGAGGCCAGCAGCTCGCAACATAGAGGTAATATCATCTTCAAGATTACTAGATCTCTCATGAGTACGGATGGTGAGCAGGAGGGGGCCCCTATCCAGGGGGGAAAACGCATGCGTAGTTTAGAGACTTTGAGCTGTCATTCAAAGAAACCCAGAACGGACCCGCCTTGAGTTTTGGGGTTTATCTGTCTGGGTTTTCCCATGCTTCTTCAGTTTGGTAGGATTTTCTGTCTAATGTAGCAGTAAATAAAGCACTAGAGACTTTCTCCTCATCTCGGTGTGGTCTTTGCTTAGTCGGGAAAGATCTGTCCTCCAGGAATTTACTCAAACCTCTTTTGAAGCTACCCAAGCTAGTGGTTCCTGCTGAGTCTCTTAATAATAAATTCCGTGGGTTAGTTATATGATGTTCACATCATATAACGAGGAATTGCCAACTTCCCACTTTCACAAACCAAACTAGGTCATTTCAGACTACAAACATTCTCCAGATACTTGCAGAGCCTGGATTTGATTTCAGAATCATTCAGTCATCCCAGGTCAACTCTCCTAGTGCTCTACATATAGCTTAGACTACAAGTCCCATCATCCCCAAGCAGCAGGTCAAATAGGGCTGCTGGGAGAGATAAACCAAACATCTGCCAAGCATCTGGTTAGGGACAGCTGAGCTGCAAATAAAACAGCCACTTTCTGTCCTGTTTCCAGTAGAAATGAGTAAAATATTATTCTGGCCACCAATGTGCTAAACAAAGACACCATCAAGGCTCGAGAGAATGCTTACTGGTAGAAATTGCTCAGGCCAACAAAGGTACTTACCTAAAAAAGTTTTATGGTGGAGCAGAGAGCTTCTGCTCCATGGCCTATGTGCCTTTTCTGGATGAGAAGCACCACTCCTGATCAAGAGGGGTGGAACCATAAGGCTTGGGGGAATCTGAACGCTTCCCAAAGTCTTTAAGGAGACAAATCCCAAGGGAATGGACCATGAAAAAAACTGTTCAAGGGAATTAGACAAATCCTTGGGAATATCAACATCATCGGCAGGTCCTGATTATGTTACAGCTTTGTATCCCACCTGGAGTCCTCTCAGTGGCACCAGATTGGACACTGTTGCAGAAGGTACTAGGAACTAGGAAGAACTTCTGGCACTCCAGAAGGGTTTTCTGATGTTAATGCAAAATCCAAAGCCATTAAAAAATGCTTCAAAACCCTAATTGCCAATTACTAGGAAAGTTTATATGGATTCAATATACTTGTGGAAGGGGGAAAAAATCTCTCCTGAGATACTTTGTGAAGCGGCATAAAACCTTCTTCAATAAACTTCCCATGGTCAATCTGTCCTTTGTCACCAAAGATTCAGAAAGGAGCAGCTGATAAAACTCCAGCCCTCGCTTTGATAGCAGGTTCTGCAAAGCATATTTGTTCATTTATTGCCAAGTTCAAGAGGTGGAATCGATACATAAAATCCTGCAAAGGGGAGAACAGATTTGGAATTGCAATGAATTCAGCTCTGTATAACTCTTACCTTGATTTCAGTCAAGGAAGAATAGTAAGGAAGTAGCCTAACTGTAAGCAAGACTTGCATGCACTAAGCAATCAAACCCTGCCTAGGAAACAATTTCCATCCAACCTTATTTCTACCACTTGGGCTTCCCTGTCTTGTAATTCAAACAAACACAAGTACAACATTGGGCCCAAATCTTCCTTATTAATGTTCTCCCACACCAAAATTGGGAAGATAATTATTTCCATTTTTTTTTCTTCCTTATGGGAGGGAAGCATGGAATTTTTTGTAAGTAAATCTGTAAATAAAGGAGGGGAAACGGATGTAGAGGCTGCCCATTCATCACACGTCTGTGTCTGCACAAGGAAGGATTGCCTTGAGCAGCTCTGAAGGGCAGGTTCTTACCTTAAAGCGGTGCCTACTTTTACAGGAGCCCCTCCCTGAGAAACAGGTTTTACTGCTCATTCTTCCCAGGATCATGCTTGAATATTCATGCACAGCTGTGCAAAAAAAACAAAAAAGCAAATTTCATCCCTGTAGTGAAGTGGAGAGAACCAACGAGCATTTTAATTAACTCCGTTCCACAAATGTGAATGAGTAAACAGTGAGAGAACCCCTGGGAAATCTGCCCCATTTCTTTTTTAAGTGGAGAATCCTTGGGTCCTGAGAGGGACGATCAACTCTTCAAGAAGTGGTAGTGATGGAATCATTAAGAGGCAATGAGTCATGCCTGGGAGCATGTTGGCTGCTATCTGAATGGTTATTGGCAACCCACACAGGATGGGGTCTATCAGAGCTGAAGGTATACAGGTAGTCCTTGCTTAACAACCACAACTGGGACTGGACCCAATTTTACAAGCGTTTTTGCAACATGGTCATTAAGCGAATCACCTGGTTCCTCGTTGATTTTGCTTGCCAGAATCTGGCTAGGAAGGTTGGAAATGGCGATCATGTGACCATGGGACACTGTGATGGTTGTAAAAGTGAACTGGTTGCCAAGTGCCTGAATTGCCATCACATGACCGCAGAGACACTGCAATGGTCGTAAATGTGAGGACTGATTATAAGTTGGGTTTTAGTGGCATTGTAAGTCCAAACCGCCACTAAATGAATGGTCATTAAGCAAGGACTACCTATAGTAAGAGATGGATCCATCAAACCTACACCTAGAAAGCAACATTGTATGGGTGAAAGGCAGAAGGTCATTAAGAGAGATGCTACAGTGCAAATATCCAACACTTTTCAAAGCTGCAACTAAAGAAAAATGATCTCTAACTCATATTTTGAGTGGGGGTGGGGTGGGGGAGACACAAAGCAAGTTTGTGGTCTGAAGGTTCTGTATGTCCTGGACTTGATCCATGGCTCTTTGTGTTAGATGGTGAGGGGGAAGTGCTCTTTTTACTGGGTCCCTCAAAACTTGCTGCTAGTCAGTAGGTTGGAAGTGTGCAAAAAATGGACTCTGCTATTGAGTTAACTGGTCTTGGGAAAGGACTGTAGGCTCAGTGGCAGTAGGGCACCTACACTGCCGGAGAAATCCTCAAGATCAATTTAGGTCTCATTTCTGAAGAACAAATAATTAAGTAGCTGCTGATGGAAAATCTGCATCTCCCCTTCAGTCTTGGTGGAACCAATGCCACTTAAGAAGACTCAGGGGAGAGAAGACAGCTCTCTGAAGAGGTCTCTCCCAGAAGGTGGCCAAAATGTGTTCTGGCAAGACGTGGAACAATCGTCCTAAGTTACAAGAAGGCAGATTCCAGTTGAATGTTAGGAAGAAAACACTTCCTAACGATAAGAATGGCTTGAGAGGGCAATCACTGACCAAAGAGGTGGTGGTCTCCCCTTTGTTGGGGGTGTTTAAGCAGAGGCTGGGTGGCCATCTATCTAGGAAGTGTTAATCGGGGTTCCTGCTCTGAAGAGGGGGTTGGACTTGGTGACCCACATGATCTCTCCAGCTCGTAGATTTTATCTAGACCAGTGTTTCTCACCCTTGGCAACTTTAAGATGTGTGGACTTCAACTCTCAGCATGCTGGGGCTGGAGAATTCTGGGAGTTGAAGTCCACACATCTTAAAGTTGCCAAGGTTGAGAAACACTAATCTAGATAAATAATGTACACCGTAGTATAAGAGGGCTCCCTGTGCTTCTAAAACTGCAATGTTAAACTCATATTGTCTGGTCCTTTTGTTGAACCATTTGAGATGCATCTCAAATCCAGATTCTGGACTTCCTGGAAGACTGACCAGTGAGAAAAAGAAACCGAAGGCAAGATGTAGTCTGGTCTGACCCAGCAGGATTCTTCTTAAGATCCAACCCAAAGATGGTATCTTCTCTTAGGTCACTCTACTTGTAGTCGGTCTTACCCATTTTTTTTAAAAAATACAATTTTTATTGAAAGTGAATTTTACATGATATTAAGAAACTATGAAAACATAGAATGAACAGCAGAAAGTAGAAAAAAAGAAAGGACTATGAAAGAATAAAAGAAAAAGATAACAAAAAGAGAAAGAGAAAAAAAAAGATATTGAAAGAAGCTACTTCTGATCTTCTTTGCAGCAGTTACAGAGTAATTACCATCTCCACCCTGCCAAATTACAGATCTTATTTATTTTATTTTTTAATTTATTTGTCATATTTTTATTACCGCCCATCTCCCCCACTTGGGGGGAGCCATCTTGGCTCCCTTCTTCCCATAGACAAACTATGGGAAGTTTCTTTTGGTTGATTGATTGACTGACATTCTCTTTAATCAACAAACTCCAAAATCACCAATTTGTTTTTATCCGTTTTCAGCAAAAAGCCCCTAATGGATTTCCAGTCTTCTGTAAAAGTAGCTGTGGTTCCCTCCTTAACTGAACAAGTTAATCTAGCCCTTTCTGTGAGCTCTGGCATCTCCACCATCCATTCCTACCTTATGGCTATTTCCATATTCTTCCCTCTTTGTGCACATAACGGCCTCTCTACTCACACTTATTCAGAAAGCAAAGGGCCTCCAATCTGAACTGTGGGTGCAAAGTTTGACGCTGCACAGGAATCCCATCTTACTTAGTAAAATCCAGTGGAAGACGTTGAAAAGCGATGGCTTAGCTGTGTGAGACAGATGGAACTTATTCAAAAAGGCTGGAAGAGAAAAAAAATTAAAGCTAGCATTCCACTAATCTTCACACTCTAATGAATGGCCTAACTGTTCACTCCATCAAAACTTCAGTGATCTTGTGAATGATAACATTAAAACGACTTGGCTTATTCAGGGACTCCGTGGTTGGAGGGAAAGAGTCATCCTGCTTGTGCCAGAGACTTAAATTTAAGGCTTCATCCTGCTCTGTACCTTGTTAAAGAAATGGATGGCTTTGCAATTACACAGAAGACTTATGGAGTTTTCAAGTGGTTTTGAGGGGATATGCTGGAAAGATGCAACCATAAAAGGAAAGAGAGGATTCTAACTATCTACTTTGAATGTCATGCATTTAGACTTTGCAGGATTAGAAAAACAAGGCCATTGAACTGGTATGAATATAATGATCAGGTGAGTAAGAAAATAATACACCCATGAATCCAGAGCTCATACAGGTAGCCCTCACCCAACAACCACAACTGGGACCAGAAGTTTGGTTGCTAAGCGAAGTAGTCATTAAGCAAATATGACCTGATTTTACAGCCTTTTTTGTGGCGGTTGTTAAGCAAATCACTGTGAGTGTTAAGCAAACCATGTGGTTGTTAAGTGAATCACGTGGCTCCCCACTGATTTTGCTTGCCAGAAGCTGGCCAGGAAGGTCAAACATGGTGATCACATGACCACGGGATGCTGCGACGGTCATAAATGTGAGCCAGTGGCAAAGCACTCCAATTTCTACTGTCTTCCTTCTGCAAAACAGGAGAGTTTGAATTTATTTTGCATTAACGGTGCTTTGGCACTTCGTCAAGAAGAAGGGTTCACCGCCACAACATTCCTTCTTAATGCTTCCCAAATGCTTCAGAAGAAGAGACCCATATAAGATAGGAAGCAATTTCAGTCATGGAAATACTTCTGAGGAGAAATCATAACTTCTCCCTTTGGTCCATGAAGTTGCCACAGATGGCCATGGCGTTTGTTTTGAGTTGCCTTCAGTCCTGTCTGAAGTGGGCCTGAATTGGTCTGAAATGTCTTTTTCCTTCACCACACCTGCAAGGATTAAATCAGGTTTTTACAATGCTGAGCTATTTCAGCTCCAATGAAAAGAGAAGCGGGTCCATTCCATCTAGCCAGCTTCGTAATCCCGAGCTGTATCCTGATGCCCACTACTGAAAATGTAATATTTGAATTGAAGAATTAATGCTGGCATTTCCTCTACTCCCTCTTTTCCTTCCTCTTCCCATGTTCTTCTGATATCCTTTTGACTGTAAGTTGTGGACAGGAACTTCCTCTTTTTCCCATTATATGAGGAAACATTCACTGTTATATAGCCTCCTGATCTGCATATTCATTGGACTACTTGACTTCCCTTCCTGCCGCAAACAAGGCCATGCAGATAATTAAAAATCCCAGAATCACCAAGTAAGAAATAGAGGATTCCATAATTTTGTTAAAAAGCCTTTTCCCAAAATGCTTCTATTTCAGATCTCTCTTGAGGCCCGTAAGGATCCAGCAGGTATTTTCTCATCACCCTAGGCCATGACACACCAATGCCATCTGTGATCAAATTAGCAGCTTTTGCGGCAGATCTTAAATAACTGCAAAGACTTCTACCTTTTGTGCATGACCTTTGGACAGGAGGAGAACAAGAACATCTCTCTCAGAAAGGTGTCCATCCCATAATAGGCAGAAATAGGCAGGTACACGAAGCTACCTGAGAAATCACATCGAGGTTCAGTCGGGAGATGTCAAATTTCTCTCCCTTCCTATAACACAAGTAGCAGGACAGATGTCATAGAAGCATCTGGAATGGACTGGTTTTATAATCTGGGGTTTAAGTGTATCCACAAGGTAGAAAATGTTCTTTTCTTGCTTTGAATGGCCAACATAAATGCACAAGGATGCCTCTTTATTCCGTTGGAGGATGAATGATGACCTGCGGTGCTGTTTCAGGAGGAAGTGTGGTTTTTATAACCTTTTAAGGAGAGGGAACAAATGCTAAGTTGTTGTTTGGTTGCCTGAAAGAGCATCTCTTCTCAAAATTAGCTACTCTTTCCTAAGTGTTCAGGCCAAAAAGTCAAGGGAGATGAGAAAGGTCTTGTTCAGGTTGGAGGCCATATACTAGAGCAGTGTTTCTTAACCTTGGCCATTTTAAGATGTGTGGACTTCAACTCCCAGAATTCCTCAGCCAGCCATGCTGGCTGGGGAATTCTGGGAGTTGAAGTCCACACATCTTAAAGTGGCCAAGGTTAAGAAACACGGTAGTAGAGTGTCATCCCCAGACAAACTTTCCCAGTGCTGACTTTCGGATCTTCCAACACCAGGTGAAAGCCGTTTTATTTTCCCAGGTGCTTTAGAATCCACATTAGAGTTAATATAACCCTGCTACTTTGAATGTGCTTGCCCGTAAGGTGGTGGAGACGGTCACTAAGTTTTCATTTGTACCGCTATTGCTTCATAGTGGAGTGTTATGTATTATGCGTTTCTTATGCTTTGCACAAAGAATTTTAATTCTTGGGTATAGAGATGTAATAAATAAATGACTGATTAAGAATGAGAGAAAGGATGATAAATGGTTGAATGGATGAATGGATGAACAGAGAGTGTTTCTCAAACTCTGCAACTTTAAGTCATGGGGACTTCAACACCAGAATTCCCCAGCCAGCATAGAATAGAAATGGATAGACACATGGATGGATGGATGGATGGATGGATGGATGGATGGATGGATATTCAGATAGAATCAGAAATGGATGGATGGATGGATGGATGGATGGATGGATATTCAGATAGAATCAGAAATGAATAGACACATGGATGGATGGGAAAACCAAAATGTTGATCTAAAGTTCTTTTGTTCACATCATGTCTTGATTTATGGGGTTCATAAAGCAAAACACCCTACCCAATACATAATCAAGCGAACTTATTTAGCAGCCACCGGTGGGCAGAAATGGCCAAAATAGTGTTCATCCTACAAAATGCTAGGGCCAAAATTAATTTGCTGCTCCAGGAAGTCTGCATATTTTTATTTCCCCCTTCTCTCCCTTCTGAAAGCCCCAAAGGGGGTTGTGATATTTTCAGTGCCAGAATGCATCAAACGTCTGATGGGGGTCAGGTGGGGTTGGGGGGTTAGACATACAGATTCTATTAAGAGTATCTTTCCTTTCCTTCCTTGCCCAGGTGTCACTTTGAACCCTTCAGATCCAATATAGGCCCCTTTCTGCCCTATATTCTGAAGGCATCTTTTGATTCTGTTAACTGAAATTTCTGTTGATGTAAGAATTATCTAAGAATAATAATATGATGATGATGATGATTCCTCTATTCCCAATTACTTTCCCTCATGTTTATCCTTATTCCACAATCTTTCCACTTGTTGGGTTATAAATAACACAGGCACTTAAATTGTTGAATGCTATGGAAACACCAGTGGAATGTGCTATCTTCGTGTGCAATTCGATGAGGTGGATCTGGACAGCTTTCAGATCAAGCTGGATGCATTTCATTCTTCTCGTTACCAGCTGGGAGATTGTGTGTGTTTGTTTCTGTGTATTAGGAAAGATTTTATAGTGTAAAACTGCTTAGAGGCAAGGGTGGTATTCTAGGATTACAAGTCCCAAAGGAGTCAGCCTTTGTGTCAAGGAAGTGGGTGAGGTCTGGGCAAACACGGAGTGTGATGAAGTATGCACTTTTAATATGACCCTGATCTGGTTGTGTTCTCACAACCCTCATAACTCAGTTGGTTAAAGACATAGCACCTGTCATGGCCCAATGATAGGTCAGTTTTAAATTGGTTTGGACTAGAGGAAGGTGGGATGTATGCAAATCTGACCTATCTGGTTAGATGGTCTCCAGGATCCAGGATTCATTAAAGGAAGCCAAGTATTTCCCAGAAGAAGGATTTGTAAATTGTGGAAGAATGAGATCTAGTGAGTTGAGTGTCCAGATTTGGGCTGCAAAAAATATGAACATTCGTTGGTACCCCAAACTTAGAATTTTCTGTATCATTTTGTGCCTTCTTGTGGTCATCTGGAATTCTCATCCCAGATCTGGGAGCCTTGCAGGTAAGCCTTTACCTATAGTGAGGTGTCAGATCTACTTCATGTGTAGATCTGACGACTGTATGTGTGTGCATGGAAAGAGGATCCTCCATAGATACATCACAGAGGTTTAGAATTTGAGGTATATATGAACTACAGGGATTAAAAGGGTGATTCCTACTAGTTTTATAATGAAGTCAATTACCCCATTGGCAGAGTGAGGGGAAATGCTTCACTTTGCCTCTGTCGCTTTCCAATTTTTCATACATAAATTGTTTTTGCAGTGATTCCCAAATTTGCATTTCTACATTTGTATCTCTCTAGCTTTGCTCTCCTGGCTGAATCATTAGTAAATACAGCCCAAGGGCACAAAATCTCACTGGGGTCTGTGCAGTTCTCCTTTGTTAAGGATAAGATGACTCTGGAGATTTAAGAAGACTCTGGAGATGTAAGGGCCAGGATGATGAATTCCTACCAGGATGAAGGTTAATTCAGTCCACAAGGAAAACAATTGCTGAAAACTCCAAGGGAGATTATGACGAGAAAATTTCTCATGGTATTTCAGAGATCCAATCTTTTCTGGGGAAAGAATATTGCCATTAGAAGAATTGTAATAAGATTCTGAACTTTGAAAACCAACGCAATCTCTTCCTGACATACAGATTGCCGAGGGTGTCCTGCCAAGGGAAATATAAGGTTTAGAAAAAGAGATGCTGCTCAATTCTTGAACAGCTTCCAGCAGCAATCGGTAGCTTTTTGCAAATGAAGCTCTTGTTTTAAACATGTTTGTATTTTTTCTTCATCAGATGTCAGCGAATCAATCATCCCATAAATACAGATTCTGCTCTGTTATTTGTCTCTTGTATTATAAGCTGTGTTCCAATTTGAGGGGACCCCCAGCAAAAGGGTTCCAATTATGGGTTTATATGACAGTGGCAAATAAACATCAGAGATCAAAGCCAACTATCTGCGGCCTAGCGTGTAATTATCCAGACTGCACCGAGTGATGCTGTGATGGTGCATGGTGCCCTTTAAAATAGTGGCTGCAATTTTGTATATTTATTCAACTCAGTTAATTCCTGCCAATCTGAGAGGCTCAGGGCCACGTTGAAAGAAGAATCATCTCTCATTTCAAAATATGTGCAGTTTAAAGCATCTTTAAAATGCCTTTCCTACATTTTCTGGGATGAAGAGGCTGGTGCTTATGGAAGTAGGTGAACACAGTCAGAGGAACTGATCAAATGCATCCCATTTCCACCTCTGCTTGGATTTTACATTTATTCTCCTATTTATATTTTTAACTATAACTTAGGTGGATATGTTTTTACCTTTATTTTATTGTAAATGGCCCAGAGTCCCCTGCTGGGGGGAGATGGGTGGTGATATAAATTAAATTAAATTAAAATTTCCAGGGGCTGATGTGCTTTTGGGGGATTCTTATTTCCTGGCAAACGAATGGGAGGAATATACATAAAAGAGAAGCAAGCAAAAGAACGGTCACTCTGGCCATGGGATAAATAATTTAAGAGTAATTATTTAAAAAAATATATTAATTTTCATCAAGGCTTCCTCCCCCTTTGTAGAGGATTAAAATGGCACACATTGCATTTTTCCTAGTGGAGGTTTGCAATGCCATGCATTGGCAATTTTAACCTGTGAGATCTTCACTCGTTTTTCTCAGAAGAGATAACAGCAAGTCAACAGGAAGGAGAAACATGACCCAGGAAACTGTAATCAACTGAGAAAACCAGAGAATTTCTGATGATTCTCTGTTTTTTTCCTTCAAGCACTGCAGGTAAAAGCTCATGCAGGTTTGCTAGGAGGGAAGTCCAGTTGATTTTAGTTGAGTCCTACTCTGTGTTGATTGGAATATTTCAAGCTATTAAATGCCTGTGGGGAATGCAGTAGTTGTCCCAATCCATGAAAGAAAGGAAAGGAAGATGCAGGACTCCATTCTGAAAATGAGTTGATGGGAGGACATTTTTGAGGTGAGATGCGGTGGCCCACCTCCGCTCCAACTGGTCAGAAACTTGAATAAGCCCTTTATTTCCTCGGTCAACGTTTTCTCACTAAACCAAATTTTCTCACCAAATGACCCACACCCCCAAATTGAACATCTTTTGGGCTCCATGGAAATTCAGCATGCCATAGGTCTGTCAAGTTGCAAACGGCAGGCAGGGACTATTTTTGCAACTGTTGTTCTTCAAGTTGTTGGGGAATGCCACAATCGTTATTCACCTCGTTTACAGCTTAATAGGATTTTTTCTCAATGGTTTCTCCCACCCCCTTGTTCTCCTTCCCCCTTTAATCTTCATTTTATATTTTTCAAGGCAGCGGGCCATTATAATGAAGCGACCTCTCCTTTGTTAGCCACTCCTGAGAAGAGGATGGTGATCATTTGGCAGTAGATTAATAGCGCTCTGTAAGGAACACTTCATGCAGTTATTATTATTATTGCACTGATAGGGGACGTGGTATAATTTTTTCACCCTTCAGCTGCCCAGATTCAAGTTCCTCCTGCGTTTCAGGATGACTCCATCCTCCATCCTTCACACAGAAGGTTGGGCTGGTTTGATACTGATGCAATCAATTGTTCCCCAGGATTAATTGCATGGCGAAGAATGATTGACATACTGAAGTTATATATTACTGATCAGGGATGACATTTAATATTTGGGGGGTGGGTGAGAATTTTAGGGGAGAGTTGGGGTTTCCCCCCTAGTTACTAGCCACTTTAGGGGTTACTCTTATGTTCTTAGACCAGTATATGGATTTTTCTTCCCACTTTGAATTGGCAGGCCTCTGATTCTGGGTAATCATGGTGAGAGGGCCCCAAGCTTCCCTAAAGGGGATTTGGAGATCCCATTAGCACCTGGGAAGGCATCAACTTGTCCACCTCTGGGTTAAACGGATTAGATAGGGAGTGATAGGAAAACTCTTGCCTAGTTCTCCAAGTCTTTTGTCATTGCTTGAAAAAAGAAGCTGTTGCAATTTAAATGGTAGGCAGATCAATTCCAAAACCTGCCTGAACTTTAGCTTTGCAGCAAGTTCAATCTTAGTTTGAAACGCTTACTGTCCCAGACGCCATTTCTCATCCATCAACGTCTTCTCCCCAATCCTCACTTTCTGAGACTGTTTCCAAGCTGTTTGCCAATTGTACTGCTGAATTTCAGTGGCAAACGATGGCACCACAGTTGAGGGGAGGGGTGGGATAAGGGAAACACATGCAGCCTCGTTAGCCAGGTAATTAACAGGAATGGGAAGGAATTTGTTTATTTATTTTTATATTTCAAATTTATATGGCTGCTCATCTCACGGGAAATGACTCTGGGCAAGTGTACAACCATTTGCTGAGTCCCATCTCTGAAACTCTCAGTGTTGATAAGCTGGAGATCCATCTTGGAATCTGGGCTGATATTGAGATAAAGGAATCTGAAATCATCAGTCTCTTTTGGGAAGGGGGTAGATACTAGATGCCTGGAACAGCTTAAAAAGGGTGCCTCTTCCTGCTCACATTCCACTTGAGACCATGACAAAAGATTTGGGAGAGACTGAGAGAATCTGTTTAAATATGGGTGCCCTTAACTGGGTCATGTAAAACCCAAGTGTTCCTATTCATATAATATTCAACACATTCCTCTTTTGCCAAAGGCAAGATGTGAATGATGACCCAATAAACCACATAGCCTTGTTGGTTATTTTATTGAAAACAAGAACAATGCTTACTTCTCTTCAATCGCTGGGGGTCCCGCATAGCAATGGATCCAAGCCCATGACTCATACCATGGTCTTTGCCCATGGAGAGGTCCATGCTATATGGCTCTTTTCAGAATGTAGAGCTTCTAAGTAAATTGAACCACAGAGACCTTGAGTTGGAAGTGGTCTTTGAAGAAGTATCCCAGATGTGTGGCTAGCTAGATTCTGCTTAACCACATGCAGGAAAGGAGACCCACCACCATTCTGGGTTGTTAGTTCCACTCTCAAATTGCTTTTTCCCTTAAATTAATTCCAGATGTTATGCATTTAAGCGTAAGTCATGTTCAGTCATTGAGAGCACCGCCTCTTTGAGATAACAAAGCTTTTCCTCATTATGTCTTTTGTGGCTCAGCCTGGTGTGCAAACCTGGCCATATTATACCATGCTAGTGAACATCTAGCTCATTGCCATGTTACAGTGATAGCCTTTTGCTTAGATGGCATAGAAGGAGCTGAGACCAATATGATTCCAGATGTCAGAGTGGCATCCAGATCAAAATTTAGGCAAAAGCTGTACAAACTACAGCTTAAGATCTCACCATCTAAAGGGATCTCTTAAAATTTCAGATTCCCCACCCCACTTGTCACCATTTTATTATAATTTCAAATCTGAAAGTCTTCATAAATAAATGACCCTCATTAATTGATTAAGATATGCTTTGTTTCTGATGCATTCACACCTTCTGTTCAGCCCTCTTACACATGGGTTTCTTCTTCATCTAGGCAGCATTCTTGCCAAATTCAGTTCTTGCACAGCCTCATTCCCTGTTCACACTTGCCAAATTGCTCCCCATCACTTAGGGCCTCACCGTGTCTAAATTCAGCCCTAGTGGCATCCAGTGCTTTCTGGGGTGAAAGGGCCCTAATCTAGAGCAGTATCTCCCAGTGGTTATTGCCCGGTCAACTTGACCTCACCGAAGCACCATCTCAGAAGCATTCATCTTATCTGCAATCGCTGTCTCAGGAACACAGGAGTCTGCCACAGAAAAAATTAGCCCATCGCTCTTCCAGTCCAGAGATGGAGGGAGAACAGAGAACTTGCTCACCAGTTTGCATGACACAGATTGCAAAATGTGGAATTGATTGCTCCCACGTGACCAAGCTGGGATCCCATTTTTCATTCTCTCAAAGGTAACACATAAAGCCACGAACACCCCCAAAATATCTCAGAAGAAGGCAGGGGCAAACCATTCCTGTATTGGGGTTATGAAAATTAAATGGACATGTATGGGAAGTCACCAAAGAAGAGGTTAACACAAGGTAGACTTCAACTTTTAGCGAAGCAAGGTAGATCTATTGTCTTTTAACCTACAATAAATTTTATTCCATGCAAAAATGCATGGCCTTTGAGAAATGGGGCAAGTATTCACACCACTGGTGTCCAGTATAAGCCATGATAGTGTCATGTGAGTCACCATGTCAACCTGCAAATAATGTGAATGATGTAATTTATATGTTGACAACATGAGTGGTGATGCCCTTTGGCTTCTATTGTTCCCCGGACAAAGGCCCATGATTTACACCATCAAAGTGTATTCAAAGGAGTCTCACAACCCTGCTGGAATTTTTCTCCAGTCCAAAATTGAACCAGGAGAATATTTGATGTGACATAATGGAAATAAGCATTGTTCCTCATCAGATGCATAATGGAGAAACTTCCACAGCTCATCTGGTGTCTTCAGGTATGTTGGACTTCAGTTCATTAATTGCTTGCCAACACAGCCACATCTAGAGGGCACTAGCTTGAGACAGTCTGTTTTACACCCATAGTGTGCACACATTTATTGTTTGCAGACATCAGAGCTGATAACCAGGAGAGAGCAGTTCTTAAATAAGTACTTTGCTATGGCCCTTCATTAAAATATCTGTCACAAAAGGGTTTCATATTTAATGTTTGCCAAGAAACCAAATCTGTTCTGCGCCACTGCATCCATATAAATCAACTTGAAAATGAATGCATTGGCCATGGTGTTTTTGTTTTTTGTTTGTAAAAAAAAAAATTCTACTTACTTCAAAGTCAGCTATCTTTTTTTACCTATAATGTCTTCAGTATAAATTATATAAAAATAAGGGCTTCCAGTGATAAGGAATAGGCTTTATTTGTGTGCCTCAGCAGATAGTAACTAAAGAATGTGAAAAGGAGGGGGGCACAAATCAAAATGAAATATTTAAGGAGTCTTCTCTTGACATCTTTCCTCCAGCGAGGAAGGCCACATCTAACTGCAGTGGACACTTGAAAAGATCAAGAAACGATACAGCTGTGACCGAAGAAGGGCACAGCATTGCAGTTAGTTTAGTGGCACAGTTCAAAATTCCCAATAAAAGAGAATATATGTAGTTCAGAGATGACGGTGAGGTTTCTGATGTTCTCTGACCTTGGTTGCCTTCTTGCAGATGTCTCTTTACCAGGCTGATGATGTTACCTACCCTGGTAATGAAACAGCTTCAAGAAAACTTAGGGAGGACCAAGAGCCCCACAGTTCATAAGTCTTCAAGCCTTAAATTTCCTGAATTCCATTGATGTCAGATGAGAATTGTATTTCGCTAATCATGTTTTTGGGGAGGCCATTCCAAACTGTCACAGTCAGTTCTGTTGACCACAGCATACTCAAGAAGGTAATGGATTTGATAGAGTTCCTCACCAAACTTCCAGGCTGGGAACAATAAAGGAAGTCAGAAAGAGGAACAGCTCTCCAACAGAGGTTCTGTAGAGAGTAAACAGATGACCTTGATGGAAAGATGAGACCAACACACAGGGAAACATTGCTTGAGTCCAGACGATGGGTGGATTATGAAAACATCTCAGACAGACCCCCCCCCCCCAATTGACATGAATATAAAATAAGGAGGAGGGGAAGCACAATCAGACTTGCAAGATTTTGTTACTAAATCTAAATTCAATGCCAATCTAAATTACTTCTGTTTAGATCTTCAGTCTTCTGTGGAGTCAAGGTCTGGTCTGCCTCATAGGACTGACAGGTTCTTTACAAGCCTCCAGGCCCTTGGTTTTCTTACTTACCCAGGAACTCAAGGTGCGTAGAAACAAAGGCAGGTTTAAAACTGTTACTGTTTTAAAAATCACGTTTTCTCTTCAGTGGCGTTTTGAATTCTATTCTATCCTGCCAATTCTATTTTCTCCTTCAGAAAAGTCTGTTCTAGGGTCCCCTTGGAAAAAAAAAAATTAGGAATGAAGACTCCGCAGGATTCAGAAAAAAAGTATCAACTGAAACAGTGGCACGCACATAACTCTTCATTATTTTCAAATGCACAAGATGAGAACCGCCTTGCATTTGAGCACATCAAGCAGGACGAGGAATGTGTCATGAAAGGTCCAGAAAGAGAGGCAGAGACCCTGCACAGGTTAATGCTGTTAGACGTGCTAATGCTTGTCAGAATTATAAATGGTTTTCATTTTACACGCTTTTCAAGAATGCTAAATCCTGAAGCGGTATCAATGTAGGTTTGTTTGTTCTTGGCTTCCCCATAAAAAATGTTGCAAGCATCAGATCCTGACCCTTTCGTGTCAGACAGTATTGCAATGCCCAAGGGTTCCTCATGATTTTTCTCCTGTGTTGTTCTCTAACTGGCTGTGTTTTTCCAGCAAACTAACCTGTGCTTAACTGAATCATGGTTTGCTGAATTAACTCAGTTCCCATGGGTTGTATTGCACATTGAACCATAAACAAACCACACCCTTGAGTTTCCATCACACCCAAGAGTCACATTAGCCAATAATATTTTATGTATACTTTTATTAATTCAGTTTCACCTCACCTTTTGAGTTTACGATGTTCTCAAGGTAAGTCCCCAAGCCTAGCACGTTGGGTGAAACTTGATGATAATTTCAACTCCTTAAATTGTGAAGCCTGCATGACAAAAAAAAAAAAGATTGTAGAATGAGGCCACTTTGGACCTATCCTTGGAGATGTTCCCATTTCCTTCCACAATACTGTGCAGGTTGTGCTTCATCTCCTTATGATGGTTCAAGACTTGGGCATATCCAGATTACTAAAAAGAGCTGTTTTTCCACTGCATTTTCATTGCTTTGGGGATTAAGTTACCCTCCATGAAGTTCCCAAGGAGCAAAGTAAAGTCAATGCTAAACGTTGGGGGAGGGGGGAGGAGTAACAGTATATTTTCTGGACACAGTCAATGTAGTTCACGACTGGTTCAATGTATTGCACAAATCCTACCAACAGCTGCAGTAACTGTTACCCTGTCTAGTTTAGTAACAAACTATGCAGGTCCATCCTTCACAGAGAAGGGCAAATTTGTCTCTTTCTGATCTGTCTATGTTACATAATTGCATCTATCTTTCCACTCCTTTTCTGGAATTAAACAGGATTTAATTACAGAATTAAAACTGTAATTAAGTCCCCAATAAGACAACCTCTTGGATCTCTTTAAGGACATATTTTTCATATGCCTTTAAATGTAGATTTTCTCCCCCAAATTCCCCAGAATGAGTATTAGATCTCAAAATAGCTTTTAAATAGACACCTGCTCTCAAAATATGTTTTATTATAATCTGAGACTGTTGAGAACAGCAGTGCAATGAAGTGTAAGATGTAGTGGATCCCAGACCTTGGTTACAGTGGCAGGTACACCTTTTCTTCCTTTTTAAAAAAAATTCCTGATGAGTGTACAGCTGCCCCATGTGGCTAATTGGTACAACTGAACTACAAGTAGCAGCTTCTCTGCATTAACTCTACCCACCCAGGCTGACCATGGGACCTAGAAGACAACATAAGGAATAAGGATAATAAGAATAAGGAGCAACGAGAGCCTTATGTGAGAAAGTACACCATCTGGTATTCTGGCATCTTCTCATTTTTGGCCCTGAATTAGTCTTCTATTTTGGCCTGATTTTCTCCCTTCTCCAACATTTTTGACTTTGCTTCTTTGACAATGGGTGGGTCTCATTTTTAAAATTTATCTTTTGTTTAAATATTATATGTTGCCCTTTGAAACAGAGGTGTCCCAAGGGAGTTTACAATAACATTGGCCTGTTTGTGATGTCCACCAGATGTTGACATCTTATCCATTATGTAGCACACAGATCCCCTCTGCTGAAACTTCTTTTAATGTATGTAAATCAGCAAAGCAACCTCTTTATCTACATTCAGTTTCAAGATACCAGGAAGCTAAATAAACCTGGGGAGGTGGAATTTAAGCTTTTCAACTAAGAGCCTTTCTCCCCCCCCCCCTCGGTGGAGCCTACCTGAAGAAGAGATAATCAAGCAAACTCCACTAGCAACTTGTGAATACTTACAGTCAGCAAACCTGCAAGCTAGAAATCACAGACCATGAACATTTAAATTTAGGAGCTCAACACAGCTCTTCAGCCCTTGGGAAGACAAATTACTTGGGCTGCTAATCCAATCTGGAAACACTTTCCCTAGATATAAATTGTACCATGGGAAGTTTTTTGTTTACAAGATCCATTCTGAAATATGACAGGTCATTTCATTTAGCTTGCAAGACCTTGGCTGTGGTTCACAGCAAATTATAAGTAATATTTGAGATATGGAGAAGTCTCCATATCCATCTCCAAAGAACACCTTGGAGCAACCAGCCACTAAAAGTTGGAAAAGAATAAAGGAGAACTCACACCTTTCTACCCAAGTTTGACCTCATAGATCAAGCAGCTTGGTTTGAATTGTTCTCTGCTGGCAAGTCATCCTTTTCTTTGCTGCACAATCTGTAAAATGGCACGCATTTAAAAATACCCAGAAGGGATGTACCTTCACCCTCAATTTACTCACATCTCTTTTATGAGACTTGACATGTGCTGATAGGAACATTCCTCATTTGGGGAACATGGGGGAAATGCAGTGAGATAGCCCTGAGATAAAAATGATTACTACAACATAGATTTCCCTCTGAAGTTGTAAAAGGAATCTTCCAGCCACTCCCAGGAGTTCATTAATAAAAAAAAAATAGCAGTCCTTTAGTATAGGGTATGGAATTCCCTGCCACAAGATGTAGTAATGAGGAATGGCTTAAGACATGGAACAAGTCATGCCTTGCTTATTATTCTCTTGATTAGCTTTATAATGTTTCCTCCAGAAGCTCAGGGAAGTATATCTCGTACTTCCTCCTCCAGATTCGTCCACCACAATCTTGTGAGGTCGGTTGAATGGAGAGAGAGAGACTGGCCCAAGGTCACTAGATAAGCATCCATGATGGTAGGTCTCCACTTGGGTCTCCACTTCTAGTCCAACACCACTAAACTATGAGAGCCAGTTTGGTCTAGTGGTTAAGGTGCTGGGCTAGAAACCAGGAGTCTGTGAGTTCTAGTCCCGCCTTAGGCACAACAGCCGGCTGGGAGACTTTGGGCCAGTCCCTCCCTCTCAGCCCAACTCAGTGCAATGTAGACCAGCCTCCTTGTGGTGCACCCTGGGCAACGTGACTCGTCACGGCTAAATAGTCTACACATCTGGCTGCTGGACCTCGCAAGGATTTCCCAGCAAGAAAGAGCAGCATGAACAGCGAACTGCTATGCCATATGATTAAAAAAAACAAAACACTAAACTAGGAGATGCTTTATTATCTAAATTTTCAGTGCATAACCCTTCAACTTGCCTGCAATCCATCAAACAATCAATCAGGCAGGCATTTGAAACAGAGATGAGTATGAATATTGTTTAGTCCTTTCCTTGGTGAGAAATAGCCCAGAGTTGTCAATATGTTCATAAATGGGATGGAACTTGGACATGGGAGAAGAAAGCAAAACTGACTAATTCTATTTAATGGATGTCACAGTTGCGTCTTCTTGCGGTTGTATGTTAGAAGTATTTATGGCTAAGGTGATGTTAAGATTCTTGACATTCTCAGAAAATACAGAAGAAATATGTCTAGGAAATAACCACGGCCAGCAATTCAGTTTCATACAAGACTAATTTAGCATGTCCTGTTGCAATTACTGTACTCTTAGTTCAACCCAATCTGTCTAACACAGCCAAGCCCTCAAAAAGGATAGCGCTGCCTAGCACACCTCGGGCAATTTCAAATAAATTAAAGCAAAGAATGTTGAAATTATCATGGGTTGCAGTGTCCTTCTCAGCTCAAAAGCTATATCCAAACACACTGAGAAATGAGATAAAAATGCATTTAGAATAGTTATTAACTTTGGACATTTGCATTCTGAGAAAAGAAGTATCTGTACCAGTAGTATGTAAGTATTAAGGCAGAGATTAATGCAGAGATGTGACAGGTAGACTTTTAAGCAGACACAAGCAAAACGGATATAGATATGAAATAGGTCAATCTGTCCCTGCCTTGATATAATGGACACAGCCATTGATACGCATCTTCTATGAATCAGTCTAGTTTTGACCAGCCAGTCTAGACCCACTTACCTGAGAAGAAGCTGACCAAACTCAATGAGTCTTATTTGTGAGTAGAAATCTAGTGTCTAATCAATGACTCATTATCTCAGTAACTTCTAATAACAAATTGCATCATCAGTAGACAACTCTTTAAAGACTCCCTTGGATTCTTTCCAGAATAAAAAAAAATGCTGAACTCCTAAAAGATCTTCAGATCATATCAAAAGCTTCTGAGATCTCATGCAAGAATGCTGGAACCTTATGAGATCTTGGTTGTCCTGGATGAGATCTCACAAGATCTTGGTGGCTTTGAACCAAGATCTTACAAAACTACTGTACCTCATGACAAGGGGAGAGGCAAATCCAGGATTTTGAACAGATGAGCAGGTTGACTAATGGCCTTCCCTGCACCTTTATTTTGACCTGTGGCAAACAAAAACAGGTCCATGTGCATCTATTTGAGGTGGGAAATAGGTCAACTTGGTAGGGACATTGGTTGTGACAATTGGTCTCTGAGATTGGCTGATCACCTTCAAAAATTGGGTAGTTGCCATCTTTCTGAAGTGTACTTCTCTGGGCTACAAAATGGTCTTGGGTTTAAGCTTCAGACCCCAAGTGGGACTGAGTTGGAGAAGATCCCTGCCTCAAACCCCAGACAACTGTGGGCAATCACAGGCAGGTAACTGTAATGGTATGTGGGAATGACCTTGAGAGACAGGGAGAAGAGCTGCAGACTAGGCAACAGTCATATAAGAGGCAGCTGAGCCCGCAGAAGGAATGGGGGCATGGCAAACATCTCAGAAGGGACCCTCCCTAGTTTCTTGGGCTGTAAAGGCCAGAGGGGAGAGATGTACTTTCAGACTTGCAAGATTCTGTTAATGCAACCTTACAATAAAGTATATTTAGTTCATCTGGGCATGCTTCCTATCTGGACCATCTTGCAAGGCTGACAGTGACCAACGTCAAGAATATCATCATGCAAATGACACACACTGCATAATTCATGAGTCACATAATTCATGATGTTAGGACGCACACAACATCATAGTAGCTTATTCTGGATATCTATGCAGAATATTGAGACAGGTGGTCCCTACAAGTTCCTTGGTGGTGGCATGCCATGAAACATGGCCAACCTGAGCAAATTTACAGTGGGGCCATGGCAGATAGCTCCATTCTTACCTCTGATATTCACACTAGACAGAAAATGCGTGTATACAAACGGTGCATTTTCCAGCTGCATCCTTTAATTGCTATTTTTTTGGTCAAATGGCGAAAGTCTAGGTGTAAAGGTCCTACTCCTGCCTCTCTCTGGATCTACAGAGGACAGAGTCAGGCTCAGCAAACAGGATATGCCCCATTTGCCTTGCAGTCTTATATATTTGCCTCACTGGAGGATCCTTTGTATTGCTTTGTGTGTATGTGACCAAATAAACCAACGTTATTTTTAACCTCATGGTTGATCTTGTGTGCTTTATAGTTTTGTGGTTCATGCTTTGAACACATGGGTAGAGGGCTGTGCATAAGTTGAGATAGGGAACGCGTTTGCTTTTTAACATAATGTATATATCTGAGATAGTTTGGAAAAACAGTAAGTCCAGATTTCTTCTAGGGAAGAAATCAAATCCAGAAGGATAAACAACATCCTTGGGTATCTGCTGACTTACTAGCTTGGCTGTTTTCCCTTGAACCAGATTTTTGCACCGAGTAGCAAATTTCAAACAAGGTCACCATTAAATGTCCTGCATTGCCACGAGGCTATAACCATGCCAAGTCGTTGTAGAGAAATGCCTACCAGCTCTGGTGGATTGATCTCACTGATCTAGGACAGCCTCTCCTTCAATGGCAGATATTCCTGATTATAGCATCCTGGCAAGATAAGAGCAACGAAAGCACAAAGCAATGAAAAGCACACAATCAAAACAGCAGCAAAGGCAATAACTAAAATATCAGCTAAAAACTATTTTAAATGCCTCCCTGTTTAAAGTATGGCAGATTGGCTTTGCCCTACAGGATATTTTAATAACAGTGCTAAATAAAACTGTGGAGCTAGGTCGATGAGAAATTTGGCCCCACAACATTGCAAAAACTGAGCAGTTTTGGATGAGTTGGATAGATAAGAGAACCAGAATGCCTTGCCCATCTGAAAAGTATGTGCTCAAAACTGTGTGCATTGTGAGGAAATCTGTGCAAGAAATGGGACCACAAACATGCATTTCCATATGGGGCTAAAGTGCTTTCCCAAAGTATGTGTGTTAAAGAAAGGGCATCAACAAATGTACTTTAGGAGAAGTGAGGTCCAAAGAGAGATTTGGGAAGATCAGAAAGCAGTTCATCGGAGATAACGTAAATAACGCAGGTTAAGTGGATCAGATTAAATAGAGGAGACATCAAATTGATCAAATAATTAGATAATTGCTGAATCCGTTGCTAGACCAATACAAGTCAGGAGAAAATCCTCCATTAAACTCATGGCCTTCAATCTTATATCCATTTTCCTCCAAAGGGCTCAAAGTGACCTCAGTCAATCTGTCCTCTCCATTTCAGCACCACCACAACGTTGCACATGGGTTAGGTTGGAGGCTTGTGATCAGCTTAAGGCCACCCAGAGATCTTCATAGCTAATTGGGGGTTTGAACGTTGACGCTTCAGTCTTGTAGGATTTAATATCCCAAGGACTTCCTGAAATGGTAGGTGGGTTGTATCCACAAACCTGAGGCCACTGTTGGCCAAGTAGATTCTTTTCCTGATTATGAGGAAGAGAGGCTCCCAACGAATGGTACAGGCTGATCAGATCTTAAGAAGCCCATTATTGAGTCACAGACACTGAAAAAATGATCCTGTCCTATATTGTTTTCTCCAATTTTAGAGAGCAGTATCATTTATCCCCTTTCATTTATCCCATATCATTTATCTCTTTCATCAGACATAAAAACATGAAACCTGCAGTCTACATTTCAAAAGAAGAACCACAGAGTTCCCATGCATTTCTGACTTGGTGTATTATTTTTCTGATCCCTGTGCTCATTATTCAGGAAGTGACATATAAGGGAGAGAAGACTATATGCCTCAATCCTTATCAGCACAAATCTGTTTTCTTTTGTCTTTTGCTCAATAAGTCATTTTTGGGCTAGATAGATTTCTAAAACATCTGTTGGCCCATTTTCCCCTTTTGTCTCTAAACAAAAAAGGCTAACAATACCACTGATTATTCTGTGATGTTTGTCTTTCTCCTTTCTCTTTCTCTCAGAAAAACACCCTTTTGGGAAGAAAGAGGACCTCAAACCACAACAGGTTGGTGTCAAAACAGATGTTCAGCGTTTGTTATGTTGAGGACATAGCTTGCAATGAACCAAGCTGGAAAGGTTAACACTAAAGCAGGCTAACAAATGTAACCCCCCCCCCCCCCCAGGAGGAGATGAACAACTTCAGCCAACATCTTCCTCTCCAGGTGATACCTCCAAAATGCATTAAAGGCCCAGAGCATAGGAAATCGCCATATATGGGCCAAATGTTCAGAAAAGTATCAACTCTGGGTTCATTCAACTGATAAGCCATTGTGTGGTTTGCTTATTTGTGGCTAATGTGTATAAATCCAGCTTTTCTTTCTTTGTAAACCATGAGTTATGAAGACCATTTGCCTGAACTTGGGTTTGCAGAATTGAGCTCCAGATAGCCCCCACCCCACCTCCCCACACATCAAACGAGGTTCTCATTAATAGCTTTCATGGACAAGACGCTGTTGATGGGCATTTCTTCTTTGATTTTCAATGCTCTTCTTGGGAAGATTTTTCTTTTGCATCCAAAGGATTTTGCTATTTGTTTCCTTTAACAATCCCTTTGTGTAGATTTAAGCAGGAAGAGATCTTACAGCCTTTCCTGCTGCTTTGCCAATGACTCTTTCAGCAATGAGTATTAAGAGGCTGATCCTTCATTAGCAGTCTTCTAATTACAGTTAACCAGAAATTTAAGTATGCCAGTAAGACACATTAGTTTTTCTAGCCTGGCCTAAGAGAATGGTTAAAGAATGGTCCCAGCCCTCAAGACAGATTTTTCTTCAATGTCCTTGAAGGATAATATTTACTGAAGTGATAAAGGAATAAGGCAATCCTTCAGGAAACTGAAACGTGAGAGAAATAAACTTTTTCTATGCTGGGCAAGCCTCCTTACTCAACACCCTCAGATGGCAAAGTGGGTGAACAGCAGGAGTCCACCGCCAGCCAACACTGTGGCTGCCATCTTTCTTTTCGTGTAAGGGAACCCAGTGTATTTCCACCTCCATCTCAGTCAAGCATCTATTTCCATTTTTCTCTTAAAAACAAAGCCAAAAAGCTAGTTTAGGCCTGTTTGGGGGAGGAAAGATGGTTTCTTTGTTGGAAAGAGATATAGGATCTTCAGTAATAAGCTGGATATGTAGAGACCAAAGACGGTAGGATACCAAGCTGAGCCTTCTTTCATCCTTCCTGCTCACCACTCCCACTCTATTTCCAGAGGGTAACAGAGCTATTTTTACTTTAAAAAAAAAAAAGGGGGGGGGGATCCAAGCAGCTGAAGAGTGTCCTTGATGCCTTTATTTTTCTCTAAAGCGGATAGTTTTAATGTCACCCTTTCATCTTTCCAAGTATGCAGCACTGGCCCTTAAGTAAAATGAAGAAGTCACCATAGGAAGCAGTTCTTGGACCCTGGAAGGACGCCATGCGTTCTCAGCTACGGGAACCACTTGGCTCGCCTAGTACCCCCTCAGCTTCTTAGAGGCCTCAGGTGTGATGGAACGATGCCATTGTGGAAGTAAGATGCAACTCTCTTTTGAGCCTGCCTGTGTGGGAAACAATAGAAAGAGGGTCATTTCCTTCTTTCATCCCAGGAAACTGATTTTTGGGGAACCGGCCCTGCAGATATGATGCTTCACATGGTGTCAGTTGTTGAGGATGACCATATTTTGCTCAGGGCTCCTCAGGCCTGCTGGCCAACGAGTAATAAAATCATCATGGGACTAGGCATCCCTCTTACAACTCTCATAGGAAAGTTTCTTTCCCACCAACATGCCGACAAAACAGTGGAAATCACAGCCTCTCTTTGGAAAAAAGATCAAATAATTATCTTTCCTATCTGTGAAAGCTGAGCGTAAGTAGGCAAGCATTTCTACCCAGGCTTGTTCATTAATTTGGTGTAATGCGTCCTTTCATATCTCTGCACGAGACAGTCTCTGCTGTGCTGGGAAGTAGCTGGCCTGTCATCTATCAGTGTTATCCCCAGAAGTGGGGCAATCTTCCAAGAACACAAAACACTTGGTTGCCATTAATCAGACAATTTCATGAAACAGAGAGGGATAAAATCTGGTGGTTCTATGAATTTGCTTCCAACTGTGTATTCCAATGTATCAGAAAAGACGTCTGGTGCATTTGTGCCCTTTCACAGCCTGGGGAATGGGCCCAGATTTGAGGACTGATGGGAAAATTGCCTCCAATTTACCGTCAATTAAGCATCAGCCAAGATCTCTGGACAGTTATGTGGATCTGTTGCTGAAGAATAGCTCAGCAGATAGATAAGAGGGCTGCTGTTAGTTATGCAGGCACTGTGAAATCAAATTACATATCCATCATTTTTAAGAGCTCTGACAAACTCGCTGCCTTTTCTGCTGCACTTTCTAGAAAAACCTCCAACTTTCTCAAGGGCCTCCTCAAACACATTGGCTAGACAGTTTGCCTGGTGCGGAGGACAGTTTGCAAAGAGGTCACGGAAGAATGAAACAGAAATGATAGATCCCTAAAACAGCCCTTGACAAGCCAAGCGAGAATTAATTTTTCTCCTTTCTTTCCCTCTTGGATTTTTTTTCTTTTTTCATCAGAGGCCTCATCAAAGGTGTTTCTGGGCACCTTGTGTTCATTTTTGGGACTCAGTACTGGGAATTGGGAAGGGAAAGAGTGTCACCAGCCTCTTTGGTAATGTTGGAAATGAAGCCATTAGTGGACAGCTAGGACCACTGAATGGAGCAGAGCTTAACACAGTGAAAGATGTGCACAGAAAAAGAATATTATCTAAAATAGCATTAATGAGCACGTTAGAGAAGTATAGGTTATTGATCTTACACACTTAGCCCACCTAAGCATAAAGAATTACACACTTAGACAAAGTAGGTTCAAAAGTAAGTAAAAAGAGTCTTACTGATTTATTTGGTCCAGTTACATCCATTCAGAAATAAAATGATGGTTCTTTCTTTCCCTAAACTGAATTGACCCTCAGCCCTCATTGCTGCTGAAGGCTGCATGGAGAAAGGGGAAACCTCCTGATTCAAGGCCCATTGCATGGCCCAGGATGGAAGGAGCAGCAAAGCATGCTTCTTCCCAGATGGTGAAGGAGGAGGAAGTGAGGAATGTGGGAGGGGCAACAAACAGCTTCCTCCAGAAGCACATGGAGAATTTGCATCCTAGAGCAAACTCATCCACATGCTAATGAGGCATGCTGATTTGCTGGGACCTCCAACAGGAAATTGGGTAAAGCTTATTATGAAGGCTCCACTGGATCTAACAGATACTAACCCATCTAGGTGATGGGTTGGATCACCCATAAAACTAGTGGATATAAACACACACGCACTATTGTAGTGCATTCAGAAGTTTCTCTCAGAATCAGATGGGTTATATTAAAACACCTACGGCCCCACTAGGAGCCAGTGTGATGTAGTGTTTAAGATGTTGGTCTTGGGAACTGAGATTGTAGTCTACATTCAGCCATAGCACCTCTACATAACTTTGAGCCGGTCCCTTTCTCTCAGCCCAACCCATTTCACAGGCAATGGTTGTGGGGGGAAAAAGTAGGTCTTGTCCTGGGCTGACATACATGCCCATTCCAAGTACAATATTAAATATGAAGTCCCAGAAGGGAAATTCAATTTAGCTAAACAGTCAGCTTTCCCAGGTAAAACAGACTGGAAATATGACCAGATGAACTAATTCTACTTTATTGTAAGGCCACATTAACTGGTTCTTGCAAGTCTGAAGGTTCAAATCTCCCACCCTTCCTATTTATCGCTTGAGTGGTCAGGGCTGGTCTTTCCTAAGTTTCTTCTTTAGACCATTACCTTTAGACCTGGAGTCTCTTTCCTTTTATCTGATCATTCCCCAGGCAGCATCTTTTCCCTCTGTTCTCCAAGGTAGCCCTCACACACCATCACATCAATTGTTGCAATCTGTTTCCTCATTCTCATGTTAAAACAGGGGACCCATAGGTCTTCTGGAGTGTCTACTTTAAAGACTATCATATCTGGTATCTACCCATCTGGTATCTACCTTTAAATTAGCACATGTGTAGCTTCATATGGTTGGTAATCTCAGAACGGACAGCTGGTAGAACTCTGCCAATTTTTCTAGCTGTCTGACTAATGAAGTGGCTGGTGGGAAACAAGTTGTGGTTTCCTCTATCTAATGACTGGGAGACTAGCAATTTCTGGAACATTGCTCCAGACCACTGGTGACTGGTTTCCTGCTGGAGGAAACAGCAAACTACAAGACATTCTGACAAAGGGGGTGATGAAGACTCAGGAAGATGATGCCACAAGCAATTTGTTGATCTTTAAGTGGCTCCAAAACCTTTGTTTATGGCTGGAATGAATTAAGCCAGCTGTAGCCTCTGGAAATGATCTCCCTCATGGGATTGGCCAGGCATTCATGGTCATCTACAAATCTTGGTTCCTGTGGCGATCAGCCCTAGATGATTCAGACTTTCCTCAGTTTGTGCCATCTGGTTGACTTATTCTTCCATGCAAAATGACTCAGGAGAAAAATCCTCAACACTGATCCAGTTGCAGTGAAGATATAATCTTCCATAGGAAACATTTGCACAAGACTTAGTGTAGACCTGAGGTGATCCTCATACCTGGGACACTTGAATACAACTTAGGGGATGTGTAGCAACAGTAGGTAATGATCCCATTTGCCCCTCCCCCCCCAAATGAAACCAAGGTAAATCAGCAGATTTGGGCCAAGCTGGGGCAGCTACCCCAAAATTTACTTGTTTGGAAATTTATGAAAAGCACCAGAGCTGATTTTTCAGGACTGATATTAATGCAGATGAAACCCAGTGTCGGTCCAGGATGCCAGTACAAATGTGCCTTACCCTGAAAGAGAATGGCTTGATTGTGATGGATATACATTGTGGCCTGGCACGTTGGCCACTCCCAGCAGTCAAAAATCTAAACGCCCCTTCCCCATGCTTCCCAACCCAACTGGAAAAGCAACCTTGAATATGTTGAGATGAACGAATGAACTGGAGGAGAGTCTACATGGAATTCATAAATTTTGAGAGTCTACAAAATTCACAAATTCATAAATTATGAGTTTTGGAGCTCTCAGGATGACAAGGACCTATAGGTGAAGAGCCTATAGAAGAAACCTATATAGGTGTATACAATACAAGCCGCTACGATGTCACATGCCTCATGGATTACAGAATGTGTGTAATTTCCTCAGTGACGTCATGAAGTGTGTGATATTCCTTGCTTCCCTTGCCCTCCCCATTATACAAAAGCACCAACTTTTAGTGATATCCCAAATTTCAATTAAACTGGAAAGGGATTACTCGATGTTACTTCACTAATGAAAACACTGCCTTGATCTAATGGGTTCCACAACCTTCTCTCCTTGTTGATTGCTCCTCTTATTCCTGACAGTAATTACACTGAGGATACAATAATTAAGGAATTAAAAAATTTGGGGACACTTTTTACAGGCAGGTGGAGGATAATGTGTTTGCATTAACTCTGCTGACTGTCTCACACCACAAGCTAATTAAAACCTAAGTGAGATAACAATAAAAGTGCAACACATTCTCCATTTAAATTGTGACCTTTCTTTCAGACAATTACAGCTTCTTCTAGCCTTACCATCTTGCCTTGTCTGTCTCAGTTGCAGACAATAAAAGAGCTGGATTTTAAACAGACCTGTTTTTCTTTTCTAGTCCTCATTTCTTCTGTTGGAAGATCCTGTTTAATTCCAGTAGGAATGGTATGCATTGAAGAATTAAGATGAGAAAAGGGCCAGGTCAGGGAGAAAAAAGAGGAAACAGCTTCCTTAGTCATGCAAAAAACCCCCAAGAAAGTGTTGTGATCTCTTAAAAATTAACACTATAGCTATACTCACACCAGACATTAAACCAGGCTAGTGAAATTCCTAATGGCTCTATTCACCTAATTTCTAAGATTGGTGGTAGTAAACTTGGTTAATTTGGGATATGTGTGTGTTTCTTTTATTTCATTAGGGTCATTTATGCTTCACTCTAATGTAAGAATCCAGAAAAAGAATCAATTAATTTACGGGTTAAGCGAGTTACACAAACACAGCCACAATGGCATGGACTTTTAGGGACTTTCACTCAGCTCTATTAGATGATTGGACTTTTCTCTTGAGAAAGGTAAACAGAAAGACAGGAGAAAAATTAAGTGATCCAGCTTCAGAAACAAGATGGAACAAACATAAATCTATGTAAGTGAGAAACAGGACAATAATTGATTTATGCCCACCGTTGGGATAGACATGGATCAGCACTGGGGGAAAAACCGGATGAAATCTTCCTCTTTAACCTTGGTGGTGGAAATTGTCTTCCACTGAACTTCAACCAAGGACAGACAACTTCTCAGTCTCCTGACCAACTGGAGCACAGGAGCAAAGCCACCAGCGACAACCAACAGAATGACATGACCAATATCTTTTTAAAAATTTAAGGATGGGGATAGGAGCCGGAGGTCTTCTTCCAAGAGCAACAGCAACAGTCTAAAACTGCCCCACTGAAATTCTGTTGAGCTTCTTCTTTCGACACCTCGCTGTCACCCAGCATCTCCAGGTTATTGACTCATTTTGCTTAATAGTCAGTGCCCCATCTTTCTTCCAGGGGACCAATTCCAGACCTTGGAGAACTGATTCCATTGGCTGGGGGAGCAGCAGATGTATAATAAAGCACCATCCCATTTAGCTAAGCTGTTCCCCAAGGATCCATTCCCTTCAATGATCAAGAGGACTTTTCATGGGTTGAATTGCGCTCTCTCTGTCTCTCTCTCTATTTTTTTCAAGGATCCTAGGATAGCATTGATCCTTTTGTTAATAAATATGCATTATTTTGCAGGTTGCCTGAGAAGGGATTTGAAACTAAGCCTTCAGGCTTTTCAGAACATGCTGTTCAAGGAAAAGGGATTATTTAAGAATAGTAAGAACTCAACCATGTCAGCCTTTGTGCCATTCTAAACTGAGGGGAAAACATTTAACAACCCTGACATTTTTCCTTCCTTCCTTCCTTCCTTCCTTCCTTCCTTCCTTCCTTCCTTCCTTCCTTCCTTCCTTCCCCCTCTGTCTCTGCCTTTTTTCATCTTCACACAATTGGATTTCACTCTATTTTATCTTCTGAAGCTAAAAATTACAGCAACGGATGGCAAAACATGAAAGCTCCTTATCCAAGCTATCAAGCTGTGTTCCTGTGTCATGCATCTGCACACTGGCCGAGAACAACAAAGCCAAAGGTTCCTCTTAAAGCAAATTCCTTATTTCTTGCAGGGTTTCAGTTTTAGCCCTGAGAGATCAACGCATACCTGACTCCTAGAATTTATTATTATTATTATTATTATTATTATTATTATTATTATTATTATTATTATTATTATTATTATTTCCCTTCTGGTTACTCTGTTCAATTCTCCCTTAAGTAATAGGCTCATTAAGACTTCATGGAATGGTGATTCCAGTATTCAGGACATTTTCCTTCATTTTAAACTCGTTAGATTTTGCCAGGTTCTAGAGGAAAAAAATGTCTGAGTGGTTATCTTAGAAGTAATCATGCAATTTGGCATTTAAGAGGCATGGAACTGGAGCAGGATTAATACCCATATTGCCTTTATTAAATGGTCAAAAGGTTTTGTGTGATCTAAAGTGCTCTGAAATTTAAGGAGTCAGCAAAATTAGCTGTTACAGAGAAGCTGCTCTGAATTTTTATCCTAACCTGAAAATCTTCCACTTAAGCAAGAAAGCGCCCTTAAGTGGACAATACCTGTCTGACATCAGGACCTCTGTGACTTGTAAGGAGGAGAAAAGGAGAACTTTCCCTGCTTATCTGTAGAGTGGAAGGCCAAGAAATGAAGTATTTAGTGAAGCCCAAGCAATGAATTTTAGAAGTTTGAATCTTACCTTCCCCCAGTGAAGGTTTTAAGATCTCCCAAAGTGTGTTGCCTAAGTTAGGAAAACTTCACCAACATCTTTCATCAACCTATATATTAAATGTCTGTTTATGGAACAGTGTGGTTCATCTAGGTGGACAGAGGTCAGGTTCAAAAGATCATGAAATAGGCCCTCCTAGTAGCTAACCAAATGCTTCAAGGAACTGGACAAATAGAATAACCTTCTGCTTCCACTCCCCACATTTCAAGCAGCCCACCTGTGATTCAGGAGCTGATTTGCAACTAACATGATGAGTAACCCTTCCAAGCTCTTTCCTCCTCCATGAACTGATGTCCTCCTCTCTTCAAAGCCATCCAGATGGATGGACCTCCTGATGGTAGCAAATTTCACAGTGGAACCTTCTACTCGCTTGAGCCTGCATTGAATGCAGGCAGGCAGGCATTCAGGCATGCATGCATTAATAAATGAAAATTTATCAAACCATGATTTCCATACACTAAATATTAATGGCTGACCTCAAGGATATATATTGCAATGGGCAGGAAAGATTCCACATTTTCCATGCCACAAAATTTTTTTTTATATCCTTAGTTCAAAAGCCCCCAACACCGTTGTCTTTTCCCACAGGGGAGATGGGCGAAGCCCCACTCCAATCATTTTGGTCACCTTTTCTACCATTCATAGAATTCATAGGGTTCATGAATGCCATTCAGGCTTGAAGGAAAACTGCCCCATTCCACAAAACCGAAAAGCTTATAAGGTGAATTCTTACAGTGGCCGATGACAGTTTTATACTAAAAGAACTAGATTTTTCTGTAAAGAGCAGGGAAAATGTTGCTAACTGCTACTTCCTGTCTCTCCATTCCAATATCTGCAAATTGTTTTATTGATCTCCTGTTGTCTTGCTTTGGCCCAAATGTGATTACTTGTCTTTTCTGCTCCGTGTTTCTGTTTTGTGATGTCAACATTAGGTTTAGTTAGCGTGTGGTAAGTAAAATGTGTGCTCTTTTTAAATTTAAAAAAATACTGGATGGTCAATATCTAAATGGAACTCTAACTGCCACGATTAGTCTAAAGGCAGAAGACAAAAAAGGACAGAAGCAGCTGGAATTCTCTAAAATGAGTTTGGAGAGGACAAAATGTCGCAGCAAGAACTTCAGCGATTCATTTCTTGCGACTTGATCCCCTTTAGAAGATTTTCTGCAGGAAGGATTAAGTTGCTTCCCAGAACTTATAGGTAGCCATTAAAAAAAAAAAAACACCTTTCCTTAAATTGAGATGATGACAAATTCCTCAAAGGCAGGTAACTGGAGCTACATCAAAGCTGTGGATTGCCAGCTGATTGTGATCTTGACCTCCAAAAATATTAGTTTTCCAACCCTTCTAAAAAGCTTGTTTTCATTTTCATAGTACTTTATTCTAGAGTTGCAATGCACAGTGATGAAATTACAGTTTACATTTCCTGGAAAAAATCCATCTCTCAGCATTTGGCTTACTCCAGACAGGCATTTGCAAACAAACAGCAGAGTAATTTCTTAATTTAATATGTAACAAAATACAATAATTATACAAACTTACAAAGAATCTCTGGGCCCAGATGGACTAATTACTGTGATTGTATTTAGAGGAAGAAAAAAAAAAACAGCAATTAGCATGTCATATTTTCCTAGGCAGGTACATTAGCCTTCCGTTCTAATTACAATTCAAGATGCATAATGGACAATGGGAAATCTCATTAAGAAAAGGGAAAAAGAATATGTGTATGCAATAAATTTAATGGAAGATGTTTCCCAAATGCTCATAAAATTAGGTAAGCAGTGGGAACAGAAAATAAAATTCCAAAACTACATACATGTAGATGGGTGAATTCATAACTTGTCTGTGTATGTTCTGGACATATTCACTTACAACTCTTTTGTCCAAATTCTGCATTTGTCTCTGAATTCAAAATATCAAGCTCTGAAATGTCCTCCTCCAATTTTACCCATCCTTTTTTTGGAATATGGACCAGGTGGAAAAGTTTTCAAAGAACTAGGGAAAAAAAGAAAGGAGGAACATGTCCATGTGAGATAGCATTCCTCCATTTATGTAAAGATCTTTTAATCTAAATAAATTTGCCTCTTTCTACATCTTCAGTGATGTTAAATTCACAGGGAAATTTGGTGTCCTATAAGGGGTGTTAATGGGAAAGGATCGGGTACCCTCAACAAGCAAACACTGTGGGCCTTTAGAAGTCCAAAATCAGTAGACTGATTTTATGATTAGACAGATCTATTTAGAAACAGCACACATGTACATACAGATATATACATATATAATTCTTAGTGAGAGTTTTTTTGCAGAATTAAAAAACAACATAAACGTAAAGAAAGTATGAGAAAAAAGAAAAAGAAAGGATAAAAGGAAAAGTGAAAAGTGGTCAAGAAAAGAGAAGAAAAAAGAAAGAAAAAGAAAAATATCAGCGACTTCTGATTTTCTTTACAGCAGTTACAAGCATAATTATTACCATTCTCACCCTCCCAATTATACATCTATTATTGAGACTGTTGTTTCTCCATCTTGGATTTTATATTTTATATTTATATTTTAATGATGAATCTGTTTTCATGGAATTTTAATCTGATTGTAAGCTGCCCAGAGTCGTTTTGGCAAGATGGGCGGTGACGAGATGTGAGGAATAAATAAATAAAATATCATAGTTCCCTTCTTCCCATAAACAGCCCTTTTTAATCAGTAAACCCTGAGATCATCAGTCCATTCTTGTCCATGTTCAGCAAGAAGCCCATAAAGGGTTTCCAGTCTTTTAGAAAACGACTTCCAGTCGTCGTTCCTTCCCTAATCAAACAGGCCAATTTAGCCAATTTACCCACAATGGAAGAGTGGACAGTGAAGATGGCAGAACTGGCTGAAATGGCTAAACAGAGTGGTTTTTAATGCATGGACATCCCTTAAGTAGCTGCCATCCGTTTTAGGTGCTCCAGAATGACATTTCGTACGTTTTCCCCAGAAGGTCCTTCTGGAGCCCTGAAAGCCACCTGTAAATTCTGGAGGAATATGGGCACATTTGGAATTGGTTTCTGCATGTGCATCATGTGTAAAAAACAAGGCTTTGATCACCTGGTCACAAGGACCATCTTGACTTTTTGATCCCATGAGCAATCCACTTGGATTTTGTATTTACCTACATTGTATTTTATATTGGTAAATTGTTAATTTTATCGGATTGTAATGTTTATTGTTGTGGTTTGAATCTTATTGTAAGCCGCCCAGAGTCCCTCTTGGGGGAGATGGGCGGTAACAAAATTTGAATAATAAATAAATAAATCCTGAGTTCCTGACAAGATCGCTTGCTATTTTCCCCATGAGCGGAAAGTGTTCTGCCAAGAGAAAATCAGAGCTGTGATGAAAAAATTCCTATAGCCTCCCTACATCTCCCTCAAAACCAGTTTTGTTGATCTCTTCCATTACTTGCTTTTTAAATAAGTCATGAGGAACTGGAATCACATTGCCATGATCATTTGCAGAGGAATTAGCGGATTAATTCTTGAGAAAGAGCTGCCTGCTCTTGACAAGCAACTTGCTTTGATCTTTCGGGCCAACGCAGATGCTTCGTATTCCAGGGTTCTGAATCTGACTTCTGGGTTGTGAAAACACAGCTGTAAAAAACTGGCAACAGGACTCTCATCTTGGCCTGGGATCTAACCACAAAGAGCGTAGCAAATATTTTATCTTTTCCCATTTTTTTTAAAGGTTGGAACTAGTGATGAAGATGAGCTTGCCCCCCCCCCTTTTTCTAGACTCTGGCTGATGCTTCTTTTGTCTTCTCATATTATTTGCTTAAAAGATCCTAGCCTATTTGAAGATTAAGAAAGATGTGGCTTAAATGAGGGGTTGAAAGGGCTTGTTGAACGTCTAAGAGGAAGGAAGGACAATAAGATTGTAATTATCTGTTAAAAAGAAGGTTGGAAGTCACTTATATATTCTTCAACTTTATTTTCTTTCTTTTTCATTTCTTGCCCTTTTTTTCTTCTTTTCTTTCTTTTCTTGTTTTTTCGATTTGTCTTTTAATCTATGGAAAAATTCTTAAGGAATATTTTTTTTTCAAAAAAAATTCCTAGCCTATTAGGGATCATGCAGCAAGAAGGATGACCTCAGAACACTGCAGGCCCTGTTTCATGTCAGATGATGTCACCAAGAGGACAATTGTGACTGAAAGCTATTTTAATGAATAAGTAAAGTTTTCCTTGGGATGCTTAAAAAAAAATGATGGCAAACCAAGGCTTTATTGGCACTGCCAAAATGTATCTGGAATAATAGTGAGCAGTTTCATCTGCTCGTACCCATAACCCTAAAATATCCTCTGATAAGAAAGCACATAAACCATGGTTTATGATGTAGCATGCTGTTCAAAACCAGTTGATTGCATCTTATTAATAAACCATGATGATTGTGGCTTATTAATAAGACATGATGAACCATAGCTGAGTGTATTATGTGAATCCAGTTGCATACATAAGCTAAGTTAGTTCTGAAGGAAAGCTCAGGAAGTTCACTCATTATCAAGTCCTGGACAAACATGGTTCCAAGGTCATGTGCGTTCTTTAAAATGTTGATGCCAAGGGAGGAAAATCAGCCCTCTTCAATGGTTTGTGGTTTAATCCTTCTTTGCGCTTTTTTGTCCAAATAAAAGAATTTATTGGCAGTCCTCATTCATGTGACACTGGTGAATCTCTGCAGCGAATTGAGATGCCCCCTCTTATTTCATTTATTTCTGTAGGAGAACTCATATATTCCCATTTCTGAAGAAAATGGTCTACAAGGCCACCAGCAAAAGGGGAGCACATGGTATTTGTAAAAAAAAAAGTGGGGCTTTCGTCACACAGCAGTGGCTACCATCTTAACGTTTTTGACCCTTCCTGCAGATGCCCCAGAGAGAGAGAGAGAGCCAGTACAAAAGGGCCGTCAGCAAATAAACCTGTAAGATCTTCCCAGTTACTTTTTAAGTTCTTTTCCACCCCTCTTTTTTTTAAAACCTTAATCATGATTACATACTCCCTATCAGGGGGAAGATTTTTTTTTTAATGCTGATATGCAACAGTGACACCATATGGCAGAAAAGTAAAGCTCGAATGGGTTTGTTTATGAAAATGCAGAACTGGATTTTGGATCTGAGAATGTTTAAAACAATGTACACACAGCTTCACATTTTTCCAAGGAGAAAACAAGCATGCAGATTTAAACGTCTGGACCAAGCAGTAAATTTTATTTAGCCAAGATTTTTTTTTTCTTTGTTTTGGCCAGCAGGAAGAAAACCACACACACACAAACACACACACAGACAGGTGTGTGTGTGTACATACAGACATATATTTGCATGCATTTCCCTCCTCCCCCCTGCTTATTAACTGCCTTCCTTTGGGACCATCTGATTGTTGATTCCATTTCCTGGAGCGTTTCATGCTAGATCTGTATAATTTTTTAAAAAAAATCTAAAAGCTGCACATTTTATATATGGCACTGAAAGACCAAAAGATTTGTTATGCGGTAAGCTTTTTTACAAGATGCATCTCTGGGTCTATTTTAAGTTCTTCAGATGATGAAGTGGACACAGCAATTCACATCATCATAATATTTATTGCTGTAAATGCAAGATGCATTGTTTTTTGCTTCGGCATAAAAAAAAAACTGCAGAAGAAAGTTAAAACTGTTCCCTTCCCATTTGACTTGACACCAGTTTATTTCACCTTTAAAGCAAACTTTCAAGGTGAAGGTGGAAGCGCATGGTTGGGGGAAACATTTTATTAATTTGGGGCCAATGAATGATGCTGAAGACTCTAGAAGACATCCTCCAGGGGCTTCCATAAATCTAAATGTTGAATCCTTGTGGAATATTCCATGGAAAGATATCACGGTGAAGATAAAATCTCCCTTGAGTTGAGCTTGGCTCCTGATAATACAGAGCCATGCTATTTTCTTGTAAACTATGCAGAAGATGCTTGCTATGGATGTCCCATTTGAGTCTACAGCCCTGGGGACTCCTGGTAGTCTCCAATCCAAGAACTAAGCTGATGTGATTTTGCTTAGCTTCTTTAGATCAGCCAAGGTTGGCTAGAGGTTGACACGTGTTATGATGGAAAGGTATGAAGACTTCCTTATAGAAAAATCTCACTCTGTTTTCCACTGGAGTTGTCCCCACGTAAACAATGAAAATCAGATTTAACAAAATCCCACAAACACTTCTGGCATCTGTGAGGTTATCAGTGTGTGTGGGGAAAATGGCCCGTCGTTCCATTGAAATAGAAGGAATTTACTTCTGACACACACGTACAAAATGATGGTCTTGTGGGCATAATTTAGCCTTAGGCTTCACTAAGTGATCTGGTGCCAGTTAGTAGCTTTCTAATAAATCTCAGGATATGAGGTTAAAATCAAGGGGAAGCTGAAACCATCATTACCAACTTGAGATGTTGGAAAAGTGTAGTGGTGGTGCATACATTGCTTTATATGCTTATAATTTTATTGTAAGTTTGTGTGGATTGTATCTGTATCACCAACCATTGAGAATAGGGTTGTTGTTTTCTTTTTAATCTGGTAGATAAATAATGTAATAGATGGGTGAATTTATCAAAGGACTTTTTGATGGGCAGGTAAGACATCAATATTCTAAGAAAAAAAAATCCACAATGTTGGTTATTTCAGCTCCTTGAACTGAAATATTGAAGGATTAATGCCCTACAAATATTTTGCAAAAGGCACATCTCCACTTCCTGCATGTTACCTTTTGCTGTTGTCTCCTTTTACTATCCTTTTCCCATCAAATTATGGGTAAACCTAAGCCACTGTAATTTATCTTTAAATAAATAAATTCACAAGTCCTTAAGGGGTCATAAAGTTCCATTCTGTAAATGACAACATTTCTTTTGAGCAATTATTTTTTACAAGGTCATCATGTTGGGATTTCAGCCGAGGTGATGTAGAGGCACTTTTACAGGTCTGGCAGAATTTAATAGTTTTGCTTTAAAGAGGAGGAGAGAGGTGCTGCGTTGCAATTGATCTGTTTCCAGATCATTTCTGAAGCATGCACAGCCCTAATATCTGGTTGACTGATGAGATGGTGGCATCGGTGAAAGATTTTTGTGTTTTTGTGTGCACTTTGGATGCATTTTGGTGTCAATTCTTTGAATAGGCCATGCCAAGAACCAGAGACTGCAGGGTTTCAGGAATGCTACTTTATTGCTGTAGAGTAAGTTAACAGAATCTTGAAATCCTGTCCCTAACCTTCACTGTCCCCTTTTGAAGGACAACAAGGTCAAGGCCTTTCTGAGTCTTTGTTGGGCTTTCTATTTTCCAAGGATCGAACAAGTGCTTCCCCTGTCGCATCTCTTTCTCAAGGCCAGAGCTAAATTTGGTCACTTTCTCAACTCCATTCCCCTCTAGTCTAGCTTCCAACTGTGGTCAACCAAATAAGATATAGTCCTTTAAGCATCAAGCAGGGCCTGGGAAGACTCCAGTTTCTGCCCAACCAGGATGCTTGGGTTAATCTCTGCTTTGCAGTAGCTGCTAACACTGGCTTGAAATAATTTTGGAGTCCTTGGTGTTCTCTGAGCCTGATGGTTTGCATGAAAACAACCAGGCTCAGAGAACACCGAGGACTCCCCAGTTCAACCCCGAGCTACAGATACTCTCTCCTATTGAAATAATTTTCTCCAGCAAAATCATTCTGTGAGGCTAGCCTTCAGGAGGTGATACTTGGAGTGAGTTTAAGAGTATTACAAAGGCCTGCGAGTATCAAGAATTTCACTCAGGAATGAGTTTTATACCTTGTGGAGCTTACAGTACGATACACCAGGAGTTCCATGCAACTGTAGGAGGTCTACAGTTTAATTCCAGTGGCAGAGTTAAGGTCACACCTTGTTAAACATGCAAATTGCAAACAGAATTTAAAGGATCACTTGTACTAGCTTCTTCAGCTTTTCATTTACAAAACAAGAACAAAAAACGAACGGTCCTTGGCTCAGGGCCATTACCAGCCTAACAAATTGCCTAATAATAAATGGTTTTAGCGGGGCCCTAACTATTGAATGTGGGCGTGTGCTCTATGTGTTTGCATGGGAGATGAAAATCCATTTTGTATTTCCAGTTGCGTATCAGTCCAGAGGAGAGCTACCTGTTACGCGAAGATTGGTGATCCTTTTTAGATACTTCCCCCTTTAAATATTTATTTATTTGTTTGTTTATTTGATTTCTATAGCCGCCCATCTCAACAAGTGACTCTGGGCGGCTTACAACAATAAAACCATAAACCAATTAAAACAACTACAATTAGAACAGTTAAAATATAAAATAAATACAAAATAAATATATATGGCTGCCAAGTGAGCAATGCGTAGGTATTAATACAGCCAAGAGACGGGACCGTCCACACGCCGGAGGAGTTCAGGTCTACAGCATCAGTGTAAAGGAAGGATAACTGGAGTGCAGGGAGGGAATGGCAACACATCTGTGTGATTCGCAGGTGGATTCTTTTATATTCTTCCCTGTTAGGGCATTTGACGTCTTAAGAAAGGCATCACCCTTAAGATTAATTTGAGAATTTCACTGAGTGTGGGCATGAGAAGCTGCCACTGCCGGAAATCTTCTCTTCTCTTCTAAAAGCCCTCTGGAGAAAATTGCAGTATGCAAAAAAGGAATGCCAAACGAACAAACAAACGAACAGTGAAGGATTTCTATAGAATTTGTGTGAGATTCACCAAAACAATGCTGCAGGACAGACGGTTAATAGCATTTAACAAATCCAGTGGCATTCATCATTCCCTGGTCAAAAATCAATACGAAAAACCCCTTTATTTTGTGAAAGACATACCTCCCCTACAGGGGTGGTATTCTCAGGGCTGGGTGTCAAAAAGTCAAGATGGTCGTTGTGAAATTAAAGACCTATCCTTCTGTTACATCAGACATCCTCAGCAACACTAAAAAAAAGCAATTTCATTAGAAGGAGGGAAGGAGAGAGAGAAAGAGAGCCTACATCAAGGAAAGTGACATTAACATATTTTGAGTAAATAAAAATTATATATCCAACGATGACATCAAGGAAATCTGAATTAAAACTCTAAAACCGACCAGCTTTTACCCTGATCTCCACATCAGTACCCTGTGATTCTGATCACTCACTATTCTTTCTTTCTCAGGAAATCATCTTATGTGAGAGCAGCATTTGGAAATGGAAGAAAAACTCAATAAAAGGTATTGCAAGTCTCTGGGCATGCTGTTATTTTATTGCCTGGGGCAAACTTTGTTTCAGTGGTCTGTGATTGCCTTAAAAAAATCAGAGCAAAAAAAAAAAGGGGGGGGGAGTAATGGTGCAAAATATCCAAAAACAAAATCTGTGCATTAACCCTTTGGAAGTTCTGCAATATACAGACATTTTCACACAGATTCCAGACTGATGTAAATGTTTGAAAGCTCTTCCCCAAATGCAGGAAATCTGAAAATATTCCAGTACTGGAAGAAACATAAAATGGGCATTTCTCCTTGCCCTACCTTCCCACAAGCAAACTGCTACAGGTTTTTATACATCTATCATATAGAAGTAAACTTTAAATCAAGAGGACAAATCGAGGAGATGAAATCATAGGAAGAGTGATAGAGGGAACATCCTGGTGAGCATTGGTGATCAAGGCCCTGAGTATTAATAGCGACTGAGAGTGCAAGACACCATGGATCACAGTACTTACTGAGATATGGGCACTTAGCAAAAGTCTTGAGGAATGTAGGTGGGGAGGAATTTAAACAATGTACACTTGTGAAATCTATGGAGTAAATAAATGGAAGGATACACTTCTTTTATTCTTTTTTTTAAAAAATCAATTCAGCAAATTAAAAGAAAAAAGAAAAAGAATACACAAAATTACAAAAGAAGAAAAAACTTCTAAAAAAGGAAACAGACTCCTTTTATTCTTTATGTAAGCACTTCCAACATTTGCTCACCTGTCAAAACCAGAGCGGGACCCAGAGGTCTTCCCTGGTCCAGATCCCAATTCCAATTAATTCAAGGAAGAAGAACTTTGTCCGAATCTAGGAGCATCTTGTGTTGATCCCAGATCCTGTGAAGTAACGTTGCCATCTGCTTCCCAGGCTGTAAATATCCTCCTTGCCAAAACCAGAAATGTTGCAGCTATGGTGGAAGGAAGTTTCTCCCCAGCCCATCCATAGCCTCACCTGATTTCTTCCCTTGCCCAGTTGCTGACTGCCACAAGGACTGAAAGACTGAAGCTTAACGTTATAACTCCTTCACTGCAAAATACGGGCAAGGCACAACCAAGGACGTTTGTTTCATGTCTTTATTATTTTTTTTTACAATAATAAAAAATAAATTAGTCGTAAGCAAAAATATCTTTTTTTTCTCATTGGCGAACATGTATACAAATATTAAGGGATGCTGTACAAATCAGGTCCAGGTGCATTGCTGAGCATATAAATCCTGAACTTGTCTATAGGTACCTTTAACTTATACATCTCTCACTTTTTAAAACAAGAGGACATTTGTAAAAATGGATTATTAACCATGGAATTAAAACATACCCATTAAATATGGATTTAAGTATGATGCTTATACTGTATATTCAACATGGTATAAAATTTCCAGGCTAAAGGCTGGTTAGTATTACCAAAAGAACTGGACAGACATGGCAATGGAATATATAAATAAATACAATTTTAGTCCCTTTTTTTTTGTTTGTTTGTTAAAAATGCACAACAAAAATATTTTCTAAATAATAGAACTATTTTGATGTAGTGGCTTATTCTGTATAGACATAGTTTAGAATGCGTACTTTCCTATAAACATCTTGTATTTACAAATATAAAAAATAAGTTATAAAAAAAAGTATATCCTTCCTTATATTGGCCAGATGGGGTTAATTTTAGGTTAACTGACACTAGCAATGGGAGGTGGGATCTCATTCTGCAACGTGCCTAAATCTGGCCTAATTTCCATGCCTCGATTAAACAGGGATGAAAAATCTCCCCAGCTTCACATAAACAAAGCTAATTTTTCCCAAACCAGGGCCTAACCTTGCTTATTGCAAAGCCAACTGTGATCTGAGCCTCAGCTGGATGGAAGGGAAGAATAAAGATCTTCTCCCCTTAAACTGAAATCACCAACAGAGACAAAATGAGTTCCTAATTCCTGTCTTCTCCTTGAGGTGAGCAAGACATGTCCTTGAGATTTCTGTTTCTGGGCCAAGAAATTAAAGATGCTGCAGTAGATCTACCCTGATGGATTCCCTTCAGTCGGTGCCTCAACTGAAAATCAAATGCAATCAGTATGTGATATAAACATAGTTAAGTTTGAACCCAGGATTCGGGAACTCATTCTTCACTTCTCCAGCAACAGGAAATGAGAATGATGGAACACAGCAAGCACTCTTAGCCTGGAGAGAAGTCTTGTGTACCAATCAGACAAATGAAACACGGAGGCCATTAACGTGGGCTCCTTACACCTGCCCCATAGCTGAAGAAAGGGATAGGATGAACCTGGAAAAGAGCCTGCTTGTTTACCAGAAGTCAACTGAAACAATTGAAAAAATAACGTTCTGCAAGATGGGTGGGGTGGGGAGGGGAAGGAATCAGGTCCTACATAAAACATTCCTCCACTGCACAGCCCTCCAGGAAGTTGCATTTTCACAAGTCAAAGAGAAAGAGAACATTGGCTGGGTAGGTCAATGGAGGCTATGAGTCAAGCAAAGCCAACCAGGGGTCGTTACGGTGAGATTTTCCAGATCTGTCCTTGTCCTTCAAAGAGACTGTGAGATGCCAAATAGTCCTGTTTGGACAACACATCTAGTCAACCACTAACTGGTCGGGTCTTTTTGCCAATGGCAGCACCCAATCAGATGATCTTAATCAAAAGTGACAATGGAAGGGCCTCTCCCACTTCCTACCAGAAGTGCCAGATATTCCACAAACTCCTCTGCCTTATGCTGTCAAGTCTTCTTTCTATCACTAGGTCATTCCTCGTTGGCCAAGTAGGCGTGCTTGGTTGCTCAGTCAACAAATATTTGGGAAGGTATTTCTGTGCTGCCAGAAGTCCTATAATAACCTGGCTTTTTCAGCCACTCTTCATCTTCATTGGGGGACTGATGGCAAGGTTTGGAAAATCGGCCCCATTTGCACTGGGTTATGGAGCACCCATTACATAGTGGACCAGGGGTGTGTAGTGTGATCTTCCAAAAAAACCCAGGGTGATTTGGGTTAAAATGAAGGCTGCTCAATTTCCCCACTGCTGCTCTAGCAAAGGGTGTGGTGCAAATGCAAGGCAGTATGACATGCAAATGAGAAAATTCGATGCTCCTACTTCAATAATAAGCAGGTCTTTGGGACAATGGTCCAGGGCTTCACTAAGTAGAAAGAAGTCATCCAAATGAAGCCAAATTCCATTACTACATTCTAAAACAGTGTTTTTCAACCTTGGCAACTTGAAGATGTGTGGACTTCAACTCCCAGGATTCTGGGAGTTGAAGTCCACACATCTTAAAGATGCCAAGGTTGGAAAAACACTGTTCTAAAACATATGAAAAAAATACACATTGCCCTTGACAAATCAGGCTTCAATAGTGCGCCTAGTCATCAGTGGCTGGAGAAGGGAGCAGGACTCACAGACAACATCCACAAATTTCCCAGTTCAGCCCCTGGCAGTGTTAGAGTTTGCTCCATAGTACCAAAGAGTTCAGTAGGAAATGATGTGAAAAGACAGTGGAGGGCAGCAGCTGATCCTGGATGAGACAGTAAGGACAGCTCATCTGCAGGAGCCGAAGCTGCAGGTGATACCTTGACATAGTAAGGGCCTCGGCCTCTGCCAGAATTCCCACTCTGTTTGCTAAGGCTTCCCCCTCTCTGCCTGCCCTAAAGGAGAACTTCCAACTTGGCGAAGTTGGTTTTGTGGCTTTCTACCTGCTGCCACCGAAAACTTGGTGGCGCCATTGCTTTAGAGTTTGAGCTGGTCCTCAGCATGACGTTAGATCAGGGAGAAGCAAAATCATGCCCTGGAGCACCAACACCCTGCTTGCCTAACCTCTTCATTAAAGGTCCTTTTCATTAAAACAAATAAATAAAGTATCGACCCCTAATGACATCTCTTTAAGGAAGAACACTTCACAGTCCCATGAAGGCCTCAGTATTTACTTTCGAGGTGGGTCCATCGTCCAGAAGAAAGAAAAGGTGCATTGGAGGCGAGGGGGGCAAAAGGGGGTCCTGGAGAGCAAGCTCCCTGCTGCTTGCTAGTAAGTGAGTGAGGGGACAATGGGTCATGCTCACACTCACAGCCATTTTGTGAGGGGGGCCACGACAGCCTCTTAGACTTCCAAATGTGCCCCTTGGCTTTTAAAGTATGCTGATTCCTATGTATGGATTATTGGCATGATCTTCTTCAAGGTGTACTGAAGAGCTGAAAGACCAAGTTAGGGACAGACTGACATGGAGGAAACCTATGTGGTTGCTAAGAGTCAACAACGACGTGATGGCACCTATTCAGTCAATCAATCAATCAATCAGTCAATCAATCAATCAATCAATCAATCAATAATCAATCAATGTGTATTCTCATGGCTAAAGCTTTGAAGGCCCAGCTTTACAGCATAGGTTTCCCCAAAGCTTCTATTACAATGTGTGTCAGCGATATCACCCAGAGGGGCTTCCATCACCCACTTGGAGGTGCCCACCGTTACGGGGGAAAAAAACCCTCCCCTGAAAAGGTAGAATTGTTGTGAAAGCAGCTTGCAAGAGGTGAGGCACAGGTCTGAAGCCCAGGATGGCGCGGCTGTTATCTCCTGCCCAAAAACCCCAACTGCCGATTCGCCACTCTCAGACAGGACACGCAGCAGGCCGTCTTGTAATAGGTGTAGACACAGAGGCGGGCTTGAACCACCACATTGCAGTTGTAGTATTTATCCTTGCAGTTTTCATCTGGAACCATAACATTAGAACGACCTCTTAGGGAGAAGCATGGAAACACGTTCGGGAGGGGATTGCATGAAAAGGAAGACTCACAGAAGCCCCCGTACGGGCCAGTTGATAGCATTATCTGGAATGTGACATGTCACCACTGGAAAGTCTTGGAGGGGGGGGGGGTTGGTGCAATTCAGATTCCACCAAATAAACATCTGAAGAGGCATTTTCATGAAATGGCTTCCCACATGATGCCCAAGCATTGTAAATGCTAAAGTTTCTTCAAATCTTGGGTATGTCAGTGCAATGAGTCATATATAGATATATATACACAATACATACGTACAAAGACATACACGAGAGCCAGTCTGGTGCAGTGGTTAAGGCACTAGGCTAGAACCCAGGAGACAATGAATTCTAGTCCTGCTTTAGGTATGAAGCCCACTGGGTGATCTTGGGCCAGTTCCTCTCTCTTAGCCCTAGGATGAAGGCAAGGGCCAACCCCTTCTGAACATCTTGCCAAGAGGACTGCAGGGTCTAGTCCAGGCAGTCACCAGGAGTCAACACTGACCATTGACTCAAAAGTTCTATCATCTACCTATCCATCCATCCATCCACCTCCACCTCCACCTCCACCTCCACCTCCACCTCCACCTCCACCTCCACCTCCACCTCCACCTCCACCTCCACCTATCTATCTATCTATCTATCTATCTATCTATCTATCTATCTATCTATCTATCATCTATCTATCTATCTATCTATCTATCTATCTATCTACCTATCTATCATCTGTCTGTCTATCATCTATCTATCCATCCATCCATCTATCAACTGTCTGTCTGTCTGTCTATCTATCTAATCATCTATCTATCATCATCTTTTCATTCCAAATTCCAACTGAAAAAAGAAAATCTGCTTTTTAAACAAGAGATGCATTTAGCGTTGGTTAAAAACATCCATCCATCCAAGACCTGCCTCCATAACCTCAGGGGCATAAATAGATTTTTTCTCCACTAGATGGGAGTTCCACAGTTAGAAAAATGAGATCAGGCTTCCTACCTATTTCGGGCATGCAGTCCTGGGTGTTGCATGGCTCCTTTTCCTCCGGTTTAAGCTGGGGGTCACATTTGGTACTGGGGGACATGTCATCTGAAAGACATCGCACCTCTCGGATCCTGAAGCCACCCTCACAGGACTTTGAACACTGCAAAACAAACCAACCAAACCATTGTGGTGAGATTGGGAAATCTTATATGGAATTACTCAGAAATAAGTGTTAAATTCCACACTGGTATAATCCACACAGATTTAGGATAATACTTCATAAATTAGGCTTATGCAGATCCCAGCCAAAAGGAGGTCATAAGAACCCACCAGTGTTTTTCAGCCATGGGAATTTAAGCCGTGTGGACTTCAACTCCCAGAGTTCCCTGGACAACCATGCTGGCTGGGGAATTCTGGAAGGTGAAGTCCACACGGCTCAAAGTCCCCAAGGTTGAATAACACTGGATAGGATTGTCCTAACTCTGAATGATTTAAAACTTTTACTGTACTCCATAAATCACTGCCCAAAGGAAAAGGGGGCTTTCAGCCCATGCAAAAAACCCAAAAAACACCAGTATATTTATCATCCTTCTTGCTCGGCCCTATTTATTTATGGGCCAATTATGCTTTCCGTACCAGAGGCTGAAATGTCAAAAGTGAAGTTCATAACTCAGACAGCGACATCTCTATTTGGGCCATATAAAATCTCCAAAATTTCCCACCTTGACAATATCATCACTCATATCAACTCTGATTAGTTTAGAGTAGGACTCATAAACCAGGTATCTATCACTCCAAGACCCTCGACTGGAGCATGGAATGTAGAATCTTAATTTTGTCAAATTGCAACACCACGCGGTTGTCTAGGTGGACAGGGTGCTGATGACTGGCCAGCTCGGTCCCTTGCTGAAGATTATTTCATCAGCTTTGGGGAAAGAGAGTGGGCAGACAGGCGCTGGTGCATTCAATCAGTGTAAATGTCCACGTGCAGGTGATTTGCTGAAGACCAGTCCTGCAAAATACCGGGGTGTCCACAGGGCATGGCCAAGAAAGCCGAGACAATGGCCGCAATGGTGTAATGCACATAGAAACAGGCGGTGTTTCAATCACGCCATCGTGGCTGCCATCTTGACTTTTTTGACCGTACTCTGCAGACTTCCCTGTAAAGAATTTGGAAAGTATGGGGTCTGATGGTCTAGAGGTAGGCCAATGATGGAGCAGAGAGACACTCCACGGAGAGAAGGTAAAAGGTCAGGAAACCTTGATGTGCAATCTGAGTAATGAATACAGGTAGTCCTAGACTTATGACCAAAACTGGGACCAGTACTTCCATCGTAAGTCATTGCAGTCATAAGTCGAGTCACCATGTGATGGACCTGATTTTATGACCAGTTTTATGGTGGTTGTTAAGCAAATCACGGGTCATTAAGCAAATCACTGCAGTCATTAAACGAATCCAGCTTCCCCAATGGGCATTTTTTGCCAGAAAACTGCAAAAAAAAAAAAAGCAGAACACAATCACATGGGACCCTGCAACTGGTCGTAAATGCAAGCTGGTTGCCAAGTGCCCGAAATGCTATTCTGTGATTGTGGGGTGTGTGACATTTTGCAACACTCAGTAGTGCTTTACAGGCCAAAAAGCACCCATTCTGAAGCTGTTGTAGCTTCAGATCATCGTTAAACAAATGGTCTTAAGTTGGGGATTGCCTGTATTTCAATTTGGAGACTCTATTCCAAACCAGTAGTTTTTGTATGGTCAGATGAGGCCCTACTGGACTGGACCTTGGGTCCCCCAGTCTCTGTTGACCTGGAACACCCTTTTCTTAACAGCCTCTCCTGTATATGCTGGACTGCAGCTTCTAAAATCTGGCTAGCCAGTTGCCTTGGTTCCTCCAAGTCTGGTTGTCATACTTAACCAACTTGCTTAACCAACGCATGGTTCTCAGAATCCAAGCTATGAATATAACTTTTTAACTCAATGGGTGGCTCAGCATCACCACGTGACGAGATGGGCAGAGATCCCCACTAAACTAAACAGTTCTTCAGATGACCCTGAGCTACTCAATCGTTCTCTGACTGATCCCCCTCCCAAGATTATGATAAGAACAGCAGAGTGAGCCAAGGCAAGTTTCTTGGAAGACAAAAGGTTGCTAATGTAAATAATACTCTGGGTTATTATACGCTTACCTTAATCAGTGCATTCATCTTTAGTTTGCAAGCTATCTCAAGTGTTTCTGAGAGTAATGTTCTTAATATGCATTTTTTTAATTAAGAAAAACCTTCCTTAAATGCATTTCGGTTCCTGCTGTGACAGGGAAATCAACAGAAATGCTACTTTAGACAGCACAGAGGAAATTGTCTCACTCCAACAAGGACAGGTGAAGAAGGGGAGATTTTATTATTGCGGAAATGAGCAATGAAAGCAACATATGCCAGAGCAAGACCAGGTTCTCGCTTTATGACCGCAGCATCAAAAACGATGGGGAGCTAACTTAATCGAGACTCTGCCCCGTTTTATTATTTATTAAGGAATGCCTTTATGCTGAGTCTGAAGCTTCAGAAACAGTTTCAGCAGATGCAGCATGTTGTACTTTAATGGAAAGGAAGGGTGAAGGAAAGATAGAGATACATACTGGGCTCCATTCAGTACTAAACCACTTAGCACCACAAGGCTTGAGGTAGCACGTCTGCTGGCTGGGCAGCCTTTGCAGAAACGAACACTCGTGGGGATTCAGCATGTCAAAGTTGTTCTCCGTCTTCCTGATGCAAATGACTTCTCTCTGCTGGGTCCCACTGCCACATTCGATTGAACACTGTGCCAGGTGACAAAAAGCAGAGACAGAGATTCACCATGTGGAAAGCTAAACTTTTGCGAGACCGGGGTTTCTCAACCTGGACAGCTTTAAGATGGGTGGACTTCAACTCCCAGAATTCCCCAGCCAGAATTCTGGGAGTTGAAGTCCACCCCTCTTAAAGTGGCCCAGGTTGAGAAACCCTGGTCTGGACAATTTTGGTTCTCTCTGTGCCCGGATTGGTGAATTGGTGTCCCGGATTAAGCTGGGACAATATCGAGCCTGGCCATGCCTCTTAGGACCAGCCAAAAGGTCATGGAGTTTGCTTTCCTTGTACTTCACGCAGACCTTTTAGCCAATCCTCAGTGTTCAGGGAGGGAATGTGAGGAAGTCAGGAGGAGTAGCAAACTCACATCATCGCTGCACAATCAGTACCTTTTTACAGCCATTAGCAAATCCCAAAACAGCATCTGATTGACCTGCCCATCCAAGAGTATAAATGTGATTGTCACTGAATCAAAAGGAAGGGATATGATAGCTAAACAACCTGATTCCTAGAGTTTTATCTCAGGATGATTTCAACATGTACTGAAAAAGACGCTGTGGAACTGGTGAATATTTACTTGCTCCCATCTAAACATTTTCTGGAGAAGCAGCAGTCCAGTCATATGTTATTGTTTCTTCTTTCCTTTTCAAAAATCCATTTATTCCAGTTCTCCTGCCTTTATGTCCACTGTTTCAATGTCTTCTTGGATCCAGTTTGGATTTCCTTCTGTTTCCTGGGTGTTCCAGACAGTCAGGAATCACACACTGACCTCAGCAGTGCCTTGAGTCAATAAGTGACCAGTTTACAGGTAGTCCTCACTTAACAACCACAATTGGGACCAGAATTTTGGTTGCTAAGTGAAGCAGTCATTAAGCAAATCTAACCTAAATTTATGACTTTTTTGTGGCAGTCATTAAGCGAATCACCAAGGATGTTAAGCAAACCACGTGTTTGTTATGCAAATCATGTGGTCTCCCATTGATTTTGCTAGCCGGAAGCCATCCGGGAAGGTTGAAAATGGCGATCGCATGACCATGGGATGTTGCGGTGGTCATAAATGCAAACCAGCTGCCAAGCACCCAAATTGTGACCATGTGACTGCGGGAATGCTGCAGCAGTCGTAAGTGTGAGGACTAGTTGCAAGTCAGGTTTTTCAGCACCATTGTAACTCTGAACCATTGCTAAACAAATGGCTGTTAAGTGAGGACTACCTGTATTAGAATAAGTGTGAAACCTGGAAAATCACTGAAAGAATGTTGTTTCCCATTTTTAAAATATTCATATGTTGAACTAAGCCAACGCAGGAACACCTTCTCGCACCCCAAATAAGAAAGCAAGAAAAATAAATTTAAAAGGCCTTTCGTTGCTGGTCCAGGAACAGTTCGCTCTTGGTTTTAACACTTGGGTTGCTTTTTTGTATTTATTCCAGCTTTATCTGCAGCGACATGCCTGTCTCTGCTCAATATCTGTTGCAGGCATTTTACTTTAATCAGGAGGACAAAATAAACAGGAGGCCCGATCCTTCAGGTTTAATAACAACTCATTTTCGCAGAACGCTCGTATCAGTTTGCAAGATTAAACTGAAAGTGGCTGCGGTCATGTTGCTCTACAGAAACCAGAGCTACACCAAGTTATTTTCCATCTTGTTTGTCTTTTCATTTAATGTGATTCAGAAAGAAGGAAAGCAACTTCTTTAAAAAGAACTGTCAGAGGGAAACTAGGCTTGGGTGAAATTCTCCTGGGTGGGGTTTTTGCCCTCATCTCAGGATTTTTGCCCTTTCCTCAGTTAGAAGGTATCTCCCTCGCTTCGTTCAACCTTCTCTCTGGTGCGTCTGCAAGATCCCACGGCTTGTGACACTTCAAGTCAAGTCCGTGGGGAGATGTGATGGCTTTTTCAGACCAGGAAGTGTGAAGCAGCTGGAAAGGCAGCAAAGCGATGGGGAGAGGGGTAATCCACACCCCCAAAAGAGCACCCAGTCCTCTCTCTCCAAGCCCAACAATAACATCCGCTCAAAAGGACCATCCAAGAGATTGAAAAGAAATTCAACATCCTGAGAAGTAACCAGAAATAATAATATGTGTGTATCGTAATAAAGAAAAAAGCTAATAGGATTTTGAAATGGATGGTTATTTGAAGGAAAGCCGGTGAGCTTCTACATTAAAGAAGGAAATCCTTCCCTGTAGTTTTCAGGAAGAAAGATGATTTTTCTTAGGAGAACCAAGGCAAGCTCTGAATTTCATCCAGTCTGTTTTCCTCCATTTAGGTAACTAATTCAGTCAGGTCCTGAGGAACCACAGATTTACTTGTACCCTTCACAAGTAGCAATGAAAGGGGGGGAAAATCGTGGTGCCCATTAGTCTCCAAGCCAATATTCAAGCTACAATGCATTTCTCTTAATGTTGTATTGTAGTTGTTTGATCAAAGCATGCATTAAAAAAGCATAATATTGCAGCACGCAGTTCTCTGGTTATATACATTTCAAAACACATCCTCTCAGGGGCTGAGGCGGTGAAGCTCCTTTTGTAAGCATTTCTTACCAAAATATTTGCAAAGCCCACGTTGACATGGGTTGGGACCAGCTTGAGCTTCAGAAAGACCACCAAACTGTGGAAACTGAAGTTCATAGAGGTGCCCTTCCCTGTGGCAGCCATCACACAAAAGTGTTTTTTGGGAAGGACTAGCTGTCCACCAGGCTGATGGGTGTGGGCTCCAGCCAGGTCTAAAAGGCCAGTTTTGGCTATTGAAGCTCATGCCTGCGTCTTTAAAGGTTAAATATACACACACAGTACTCTTCCTGGCACTTTTTGGAAACGGTCTTTAGAAGACAAATCCAACAATTAATTGGTTTCTATGTCACTTGAAGGCCATGATCTCTACCGAGCTAGGTTTTTTGGTAGCACAGCACAATTGACTCTTATTTTAAAAAGTGGAATATTTTTTATATGCCAAGTACAATTTTTGTAATATCCTGAATAGACATCTATCCGCTGTACCAGTGAAAAGTACAGGCTGTTCTGAACAAAATCAACACATCTGATACTTGAAGTGTTCAAAAAGGAGTCCAGGACTGACCCAACTCCAGAATAACAAAAGCTTTGGGTATGGCCTGGTTAACAGGGATGGGGGGAAAAGATCATCCAGCCTAAATGGCTTGTTTTTAAATGGACGTGTTCACAGACGAGAGCAAATAGTTTTGTTTCAATTGAAGAATGCAAAGTTCTAGGACTGCAGTTTGAGGTTGAACATTAGGACGGCAGTTTGGCACGAGAACCAAATACCTAGAAGAGTGGTAGACTGTTCCTTGCTGGAGACTTTCAGTTCCATCTTTTTGGAATGCACTTGCTCAAAATCTCTTCCCCCGAGTAAGATGAAGGACTCTTTCTCCAGCAATAAGATTTCCCCCCCTTCCCTCCCTCCCTCCGTCCCTCCCCATTCATTCCCCGCCTAATTCTTTGCTTGGACTCCTGGATTCTCCTGGATTCAAAGCAGGCCATTCCCAAAATTCAATGATGGGGTTTTGAGTTCCTGAGTTTCTTGGCCTCTTCCAGTCTTCTGCTGCTATGGATCCATGTGTCTTGATAAAACACTGCCATCATCTACTGCAGGGTTTTTCAACCAGGGTTCTGTGGCACCCTAGGGTTCCATGAGAGGGGTTCCCTGGGAGATCCTGATTTATTTAAAAAAATTGTTTCAAATTCAGGCAACTTCACATTAAAGAGATAATTTTCATTCTTTATTTTTAGTTTCATGGATGAAACTAAATAATCATGGAGAGATAAATAAATAATCATGGAGAGATCTGGCTTATGGAATCGCCAAGGGTCGGATACGACTGAACGGATAATTTGATTCGATTTTTAGTTTCAGAACACTGTTAAGGCATATATACAGGCCTACCTGTATAATGATTTTGTAACTCCTGGCCTGAATGTGCAGGGGTTCCTCAAGGCCTGGAAAATATTTCAAGGGTTCCTCCAGGGTCAAAAGGCTGAGAAAGGCTGATCTTCTGGATTCATGAAGAATGTTCTCATATAAGGATTTTCCTTTTGCTTACTTGGATGCGTGCAACTGAAGCCTGATAAAAGGTGCGCATCAGACTATACTTTTCAGGGGCAGCATTTAATCAAGTCATTGAAATCTACTTCTCTACCCAGACAGAGAAGACTTCATGTGATCACATCGAGTTTAACTTTGTCCTTTACCTGTTCCTATTTTCTGGACAGAGATGAAATGGTTGCGCCAATATTCGCCTTCCTCTTCCTTTTCTCCTCCTTTTTCATCATGTACAAATCAGATGATTGATTGCGCTGAGTTGATTTATATCCCTCCTTTATCTAAGTGGGCTTTGAAACCATCAATTTTGTTTGAGGTGCCCTAAAGGCTCATGTATTTATCCTGATGTCAGTGCTCATAAATTACACATACTTTTAAATAAGAACACCAGCCTTCATAAACACGGGACTAAGTTGTACGATCTTAATAAAACTATTTTGAAAGACTAATCATCTGTTTTCAATATGACAAGGCTGAATGATGTCTCTGTGCCATTTTCTATGCTTTTCAGTCTTACAGTGTAAGTATGTGCCCATCTGTTTGAGAGAAAGAGATTATAAGTAACAAAGGAGAATTAAAGTGTTGTGGGTTTTAAAATATTCTTGGGTGCCTATTCCTGAAGAATTTATTACCTTGGAGAAATAAATTAGAGGCCTGAAGCAAGATGGTAGATTTATAGATAAACTCTTCATGGAGTTCAGACATAATTCCTGTTAACAGCATTGTAAATTGCTAGCCTCAGAGCAAGTTAAGTCTAAGGGGGGCAGTTAACAAAACAAAAACTTCTGGCTGTGCAAGGCTTTATTTTCAGGAAAAATGTTTTTGCAGTGGGAACGAGCCGTTGGTGCTCGGCAAAGGCTGAGTAGCTGGCAGCTGTGACCATTGACAGCATTACTAGAGCAAAAATAAAATGAAGAAATTGCTTTTATCAGGACTGCCTAAGCTTCTAAAATCCACTGTGCAAACTTGGCATCCTGAGAAAAGAAAGCCTCAAGATTTTAATTTTATGCTCAGGGAGGCAGGGCCTTGCAACCAGATCTTCCTGGGTCTGGGGGAAGCAACAGGTCTGAAAAGCAGGAAGGCAGCATGGCCTTAACAATATCATAGTTTGGATTTTCTGTGAAATTCCCAGATGGCCATTTATATTTTATGAGAGGTCTTTGTTTACATAGCTCGCTGATGATCTAATGTAGATCTCTTTTCCAAGAACATATTCTGGAGGAATGGAGAGAAGGCTTTTTTTTTTTTAAGGGGTGGGGTAGGACTTCAGTTTCAGAAGATTTTGAGTCCTGAAAGCTATGGACCAGATGCACTGAGCAACTGGTGAAAGTGGTTGCATCTGTAATTTTAATATGACCATGAGAAAAATACATCAAAGCTGGGGGTGTTGGAACCCATCCTGATTCTATCAACTGCCTCTCTGATCAAAAGGTAGCTAGAATCTTTCTAATGGAGGTAAGGAGAGAGTAGGATGTCTGCAAAATTCCTGTAAAAGTCCCTGATAACAAGTTTCCTCAATTTTATAAATGGAGGTGTGCTTTTTTTTAAAAAAGAGTGAAAAGCTACTGTCTTAAAGTGTCTTTGCACCACACACATATTTGTAGCTGTCTACAGCCCCCTTAGCTATCTGTGCATCCTCGAAAGAGTTGAGTCACAATGTCAGCGTAGGAGAATGTGGGTTAAGCGGGTGGTGGGCTGCTGAAGTGAGAATTCTGCAACACTCAACCAGGTTCTTCTTTGGATTAAAGGGAGGAGTAACACCTATTTCACTCTCATGCATGAGAAGTTCACCAACAATGTCTTCTCCCTTCTTGAAAGAGAGAGAGATGGTTCCTTGGATGTTGCTTCTCCATATCCAGCATTCTTGATCTGGGAGGAAACATCTTTTAGCTTGTTTTTTTTCTTTTTTCAATTTGAATTAAGAGATCCTGAAAGGCTAGGGAGAGAAGATAACTCTGGAGAAAAGCCACCAAACCAGGATTGTTCTTTGTACCAGATACTTCAAGAGTCAGCAGCTCTCTCTCTAAAACAAAGCCCTTTAACCTTGATTGTGCATCACGTACCAGAATTTCACAGCAACACCCTTTCCTCTCGACTTCTGCTTCTCCAGATCTGTTCCACTTTTATGCTGGGTTCAAATAACACCCTTACTGTGAAACAGGCAGCAAGGGACAGTAGGAGCTGCTCTCACCCAAGTCTTGAAAGACCAACCAAAAGGTAACTATCATATGTCTGCTTAGCAGCCCCTTCTGCTGTTTGAGAATACAGTTCCCTCCCTTATTAATAATCCATCTCAAATTTGAGGGCTGCCAACCATTTTAAGGCCATCCCAAGCACAAAACTGCTGAGTAGGTGGAAATTCCTTTTAGCAATTTGTGCCAAAGCTCTTAATAGCATTAAAGAAGAAACATACGTGGCTGATATCAAGATTGATTGGAGCTCAGCGGAAATCAGCTGCTTGGTCTGATGTCTGGGTAGTTGAGAATTGCTTCTCAAATCTAAGCCTATCAGCTACAGCAGGGTCAACCTGAACCCATCTGCTAATTTCATTACTGACAGAGCATGAGGGGGCTCAAAATTTGTAATAATATTCTCCGCTATGATTGCAGGGCCTTGCCTCAGATCTTGCAATCATGCTCACTTTAAATAAGGGAGATTTTCTCTTTGGGTTTGGATTAAAATCTGAACTTTAGAATAGAGGGGGAACATGTGGGTTGCCAGAAGTTGCAAATGCTTGACGCCAGAGTCCAAGGGTAGTGGATGCTGGAAGTTGTAGTTCAGAAACATCTGGGGGAACACAAGTTTCTTACTCCCCCCCCTTTTTTTTTCCTTGCAGGAACTCCCCATTTTTGAGGAAAGAAAACCCCCACCCAGGATGTCAGTGGCACAGCATAGGCTCTAATTGGATTTCTTTGTAGCCGAACATCAAATGAATTAAATTGTTCCCATTCTTTTTAACCTACTTATTTAAATCATGTTTGTGGTATAAATCAATAAATTAAATTAAGCAAATTGAACTATTCTTTTCTCGAGAAAATAATTTAATTCACCAAGTCCAATAGCAAATCAAAGCAAGGAACAGAGAGAGTAGGTTCCAGGCTCTGTTGACTAAGCCAAGTTGATGGAGTTCAGATATTGTGCTAAGCCATGAATGATGGCTTACAGCCCACGCTTAGGCTCACACGAACTTGGCTGATCTAAAAAGCTAAAGCAGATTTGAACTTGGTTAATGTCAAGTTAAAATCAAACCCTTTAGAGTGGCCGATGACTGGATGCAAGTTCAGTTCAGTAACAATATTTACAGGGGTGAAAGGGGAATGGGATGAACTTGGTTAATGTTTGGATGGAAGACCACCAGGAATGCTTAGGGAAAATGAGGTCTTCCAAGAAGGTCAGGGCCAGCCATTTAATTATTGTTGACCCCCAGACCTAATTGCCATTGCTAAGTGATGCAGTGGTAAAGCATGATGTCACATGACTGCATCACTTAGTGACGGCCATTCTGGCAGTCCCGGCTGCCATTGTTAAGCAAGGACCATGGAGGTCATTAAGTGAGGACCTCATGTGACTGCGACCTTTGACTTCCTGCTGGTTTCCCCATTGATTTTGCTTGTGGGAAGCCAGCAGGGAATGTCAGAAATCGCAATCATATGACTTTGGGGATGCTGCAATGGCTGGAACTCCGAGGACCCGTCGTAAGCCCTCCTCATTCAGCACCATCACCAGTTTGAATGGTCATTGAACAAGTGGTCATAACCCGAGGACCACCTGTAGACATATTGCCAGGAGTGAAGCTCATGGCTCTGACTTCACCTTTTCAGTGAGAAAAGAGTACATTTATGGCCATATCGTACTTCTGGCTCTGCAGTGTTTACTGCAGGATGACCTCCCTTGCTGAAACCCAGTGACGTCTATCGTGGCTTACATTTCAGCAGGATCTTCTCAAGATCCAGCCGGGGTTCCACCACACTGTAGGTGCAGAGGGAGAAGTGGAAAACTCCTCGACCCACTCAGCTGAGAAATCAGCAACAGACGACTCCTTTGTAAGTGGGCCCATTCCATCTCTCTCTGTGATAAGACAACTAGCAAAATCTGGCTACATTACATGTACATTAGATGTATTACATCTGCATTGCAGCTGTTCCTAAGAATGCACAGCATCAAGAACTGGTGGAAGAGCAAACTTCTTCCCACTTGCTCTTTGCTGCGTGCGATGCCTTTCTCTCACCACGGCCCTGAGGCGGGCCTTTGCTCTCTGCAGCTGTTCCAGCCACGGAGGGGTCCAGAAACACACCCCTTCAATTGATAGAAGATACCTGGCTCCAGCTGCCAGCAAACCATTCTACTTTCCCCAGACAAGGTCCGTTGTCACAAGGGGTGGTTTCCGATGGTCGGTTGTGCCCGCAGCCCTCCAGCGGCAAACTGCTCATGTGGTTGGTCATGCACACCACGGAACGGGTTCGGACTCCGGGCCCACATTCCGCTGAGCACTGTTGGGGCAAAAAGACAGTGGAGGGATCTTACCCTGTTATTGCAAAATGATTTACAAAAAGCACTGAAAGAAGAGAGACTTGTTTGGCAACAAAAAAAAAACCCAAGACAGGTCCAGATTTCTAGGCTGGGAGATCCACCTCGTGCCATGGAGGAAGGCTACGCAATTGCAAAATTTGGGGGTAGTGTGGAGATTTCGCAAGACCTTCTTCTTCCTACCGATCCTCTCGTACAAGAAATCTGGGCAAAAATTGCAGGACAGAACTGGAAGACCAAAAAGCACAGTGGGGTTTTCCAAAGAACCCCCTCTCTCTCACCCTGCCCAATATCAAAGAAATAAGCTTTAGAAAATGAAGCAGAGCTCACATTTGCAGAATGCTGAGTTCCACAGATGGCATGCAAAGGAGAGAACCGTGACTGTCTCTCTCGCACACAAAGGTTTTTCGGGGTATCCATGGGTTGGGGCCAAAAAGATCAAGATGGCAGCCACAACAATGTGATCAAAGATCTGCCTGTGATTTATCTGCAAATATAACACCTTGTCTATTCCAAATATTCCAGGACCACAAAGTTTTTCAATCAGATGCAAATTCTTTCAGCATTTTACGCACATGCCCATGCCCTTGCTTCCACACTTCCCTCCCTTTCTTTAATTCCTTTTCTCACTCAGTTGTCCATCATCTTTAAGAGAGACACAGACTGGCAGGCATTCGGATTTGATTCTTTCTGGGGTGGGGGAGGATGAGTTATTGAAAATAAAGAAAAACCATGTGCCGACTGCTGAAAGATGTGTGCATAATTGAATTTAAACAGTCACGAGCATTTATATTATGTTTCACATGGAAAGTAAGTCCCAAATAAGCATTTGGTTACATGGCAGGCAACATGTGCCAATTTTGGCATTTTGCAGCTGCACACACACGCACATATATGCGTAATTTCATTAGGAGCTTGGTAATGCAGGAAAGAGGGAGGGGAAGGGGGAAGGGGAGGGGAGGGGAAGTGGAAGGAGAGGGGAAGGGGACAAGAGAAGAAAAAGGAAGGGAAGGAGATGCTTATTGATTGGGTGTTGTGGATCTAGCAGCGGTTCTATGAGGGATAAAATTCAGAGCCCAACCTAGGTTTGAATCTTGCCTGGGGTAAGTTTTGGATGCCCAGCATAACCTATCCACACGGCCCCTGTGCACACTGCTCCTCCAAGGGTTTAAGAGCTGTGTTGCTGGGGGTAGAAAAAGAAAGGCTTCACACTAAGCCTTAGCACGGTTAGTTTCAGCAAGTTCTGTGCATCTGGCCAATTTGGCTTAATTCAACAAAGATGGTTAACCATGACTTAAAGCTATGCCTGAACTGGGTCAGATATAAGTTATGTATTGTACCCCCATGTTTTTCTCTTTGCAATGGATAGAAGCTTACATGGGGAAACAGAACAAGGACATGTGTCCCACCTGCTTCTCCTTCACTGGGGTTGACCTGGTCCAAAACTGCTTACTGCTTCCCAATCTTACTTGGAGCCAAAGAGAAAGAAGATCCAGCTACGTGCCTATCCCATGGGGAGCACAGCTTGCTCTAAAGAAAGTTTTGTTTCCATGTTTTCTGGAGTCCAGGAGATCAGAAAAGAGAAGCCAGATGATGCATCTGGGACGGGGGCAGGGGAGGATTCTAGACCTCGTGATGCTGCTACAACTACAACTCCCAGCATGCTTCCTGTTGGACATGTTGGCAAGGACTGGAAGGAGCTTCAGATTATAAGGCCCTTTGGTTCCTCACCCCGGGGAGATCTCATCATGGGGTGAGAAATTGGAAAACCAATCAAAAGATTCAGTTATGGAGGTGCTCAAACTTTCCAGATGGTTTCAAGTTCATTAGGAGGGGTAAAAAAACCATGAAAAAAATATTCACCATGTGCAGCCCCAGGAATAGGGAGAAGAAAAAAAAGTACAACAGGAACACAGTAGTTTAGATTTTTTTTGTCCTGCAAAAGATGTTTTCGTTTTCCGTTCTCCCACCACTCCCTCGCTTCTCAAACAGAAAGAGTTGGAAGCCAGTTTGGGTGAAGTTCTCCAACAAGTCACCCCTGTTCTGTTTTAAATGGCTACATGTGAGCTGAGAATACATGGATCCAGTTTCAGATTAAATGCCAAATAAGAAGATACAGACCTCACCCGCCCTGCCGTGCAAGATTTCAATATACAATATTCTGCTCACAAAGAATTCAAAGGGCTTCAGCAGGAGACTTCAAACCAAAATATTCTTTGGTGCTCAGCTTCTACCTCACTCTGCCTTTTAAAATTAAAATAGGGACGCTCTCTGTGAAAAACCAGCCAGCCAACAGATGGAGAGCTGAGATCTGGGTGGCGCTTAGACCAGCAATGCAGATTTGTTTGTTGTTTTCCAACCCAATATAAATAGGCAAATGAGCTTCTTTGCTCCTTCCCAAGTTTTGTCCTGTGGCCACAAGTATAATAATGCACAAACCGCTGGGGAATTCTAACAGGAAAGGAGCAAATGGTTGAAATGACGTCTGGGTCACTCCATGTGCCACAGCGTGATCCAAAAGTCACTCTCACCATCGATAGCCACTGTGAAACCCTAGATTCCATGATTTAGGTACCAAGCATTTGGAAATCATTAATATTAGGAAGGTATTGTGGCACCTCCTCTGTTTCTCTGTTTCTTTTCTGACACATAAAGTCTGATTCTCTCTTAAAAGAGAGACAGAGATAGTAAGATTGAGAAATACGTAAAAGCAGACAGACCACCTTCAATGTTGAACTCGGTTCAAAATATGCCATAGAGTGAAAACAATATACGAAATTATTTACAACCTGTCTTTAGGGCAAATCATCACCATCATCAGCATCCCAGTTACAAAAAAAAAAAATGTTGCTTTACTTGGAACAGTGCTCATACCAAGATGATCTCTTTAGTTACCCTGGATCCTTGGAAAGGACTCTCTAGTCAAAAATATCAGATCCAATCAACACTATCTGGTACACAGTGTGTAAATAGCAATAAAACTATTCTTTGGTGTAAAAAGAAAAAAAAATGAAGTCATAGGTTTAAAAACTGTGGAAGAACAAAAGCTCATTTGGGAAGAAAGGGGAAGAAATCCTACAGCTAATCTCTTCATTGATGTGGCTGGATTTATAACGGTGTTGGATTTAATCCAGAACGCTTTTGTGCATTTATTTATACTTCATTGTCTTGGGGAATAATACCTTTTCCCTCTCATATGGACTTTAGTAAATCACTAAAGAGATATTCATTCCTGTGTCAAAGTAAATAAATAAACACTAAAAATACTTTGCAAAATGAGAAAAGGGACGCAATTACAGCTTTGAGCTTCAGCCTTGAAAACAAGTTTGGAGGAGCGGAAAGATTCTGGCATGGTGTTATAACCATCTGGCAAGATGGACAAATCACAGCTTTATTGAGATGAAAGTCTCCAGAAATCAGATTACTTGTGGTTCCCCAAGGGACCTTCTCTACAATCAGGATCACCTCTAAGATTCCTTGGGAGAAGGAGGGTCCCCATAGGGAAGGGATGACAAAAGTAGAAGCTGTATATTTTTGACTTCTCCAGAAAAATTATTTTCTATTTCTCTTGGGGAAAGAGAATTTACTGCTGACAACCCTTTCAGAATGCAAGAGAGTATCACTGACTGTCAGTGGGATGGTGTGTCCTTGAATGTACTTAGTGACAAGGTGACCAAGGGGAATATGTGAACTACGTGTTTCTCCTTGCAACCTCCCTGGCTTCCCATTGAAGGAAATCCCAAGGGAAGAAATCCTGAGGAACTCCTTTCATTGGGTTTTTTTCCAGATTGGGAAATGGGAGCAACCAGGCCAGATTTGGAAAGATGGGGTGGACAGAAGACTGGTGGTACCTTAAAGGCCACCATTGTATTGGGTCAGAAGCTTTCATGGACCAGCAATAATACACCTCCAGTGAACAAGAAAGGCAGCTCAAAAACAGCAAGAGAAATTTTGAAAGAACTTGTCACACATCTGAGGGATAAAGTTAGAAAAACAGGTTTCCTTTGAAGGGTTAAAGAGCCTCCCAGAAATGACAAGATTAATCCATACGGCTATTTGTCTTCATGTTTCTCCAGAACTTGATTCTTTTTTAAACCAGTGTGGCCAAGGATTGGACTTGGACCATCCATGTAGAAAGGAACTGAGGCTGTGTTGTCACTCCATGCTAAGGTGCTATGCTTTGCCTGAGCCAACTTTGTGTAAATTGGAAGAAAATACTGAACCTTACCCGATCACTCCACTCTGTAAGAAACCAGCTCTTGGCGCAGGGTCCCATATCACAGTTCTCAATGTCATTTGGCCGTAGCTTCATGTTACACTCCTCATCATCAACAACATCTCCAAGGTTGCTCACGCATTTTACATCTCGGGTCCTCTGGCCAACTCCACACGGAACTGAACACTAAATTAAGAATAAACTTTTGGGACAAGCAAGCACAAAACACCTGGATCAAAAGGAGGATTCAGTCACATCCCCTTGAAATCCGCAGCAAGAAAGACCAGCTACCATCTGAAGCGTGCTTTGCAAACTCAACGCAAAGCTCTTCAGCCATCATTCCTGGGCTAAGGAAGATGACCCAAAGGGTTATGCTTTGAGTGGAATCAAAGTTTCTCGGGGGATGTTCTTTTCATCAGAACTTTTCTGAGATACTCTTTTTTCTACTGCTGCTAGAAATATTCCACACTAAATTGTGGTTGCTTTGGGGTAAAGATGCCCTTTCCTCCCAGCATGGTGGACCATAATGATGGTGGGATCCTCCAACCACAAATACTGCTATTTACTGTTTTATTGTATGAAAATAAAGGGAAGATCTTCTACCCTGACAAACCACTGGGAATTTTTTCACTTCTTGAAGAAATCTGATCCAATTGAACTTCCCACCACTCTAATTTCTCTAACAATAAATAGAGTGGAAATCAGTATATGCAAAACTAAAAACTTGTAAATTAAGTTGAACGTAAGAAAAAGCTTAGCGTGAAATGTCCTCTGTCAATTATTTTCGAGAGATTCATAAAGAGATGGAAGAAACTTTCAAAAGGAGGGACCTGGGATTGTAAACCACTGAAGTGTGGCGAACTTTTGAATTTATAGATTTTGAATCTAGTATCAACACCCTTATCTTCAAAACGGAAAATGAGTTTTGTTTTGAGTAGAATAATAATCATCATCACAACAACAATAAAGTATCCTAAATTCATCTGATGTTCTACATAAATGAAAAATAAAACATGACTACAGCATGCATTTATTGGGAATGGAATTAGGATGAAATTGTGTTATATTGTCTGTCATCATTGTGATGACTGCATGTCAGGTGTTCCCAAATCTTGATGATAAATGTGTAATCTTTGTTTATGACCAACTCTGGTCCTCAGGAGCAAACAGTGGGCAATAGCCACCTACATGCAGCCAGGGGACTAGAAGAAAACTATTGTCTTCAAAAATCAGAGAAACACCACAATCAATTCTAATATTCTCTGACACGTCTAGGAAAATCAATGGGCAGGATTGCTTTTGCCCAGTTGGGGGTAAGTTCTATTCTCCCCAAGGAATGACAGAAATGCAGAAGAATTGGAGAAAGGACGCTATGCCATTAACACCATCCTCCCCTCTCTGATTTAAGCGAAGTAACTCTGGTTATACCCGAGAAAGAAATGATATGTGGAATAAACTCAAGTGCGTCCAAATTAAAAATCTCATCCTTCCTCCAAGATAAATGAAAACTCTGATTTATGTTCTTTTTTTTTAATTCCGGAAGAAAAGAGGCCAATGGACATGACATTTTAAAACCCTGTGTTTAAAACCAAACATTGGGAAAACACTTCCAAAATTGGGGGCATCCCTAAATTCCAAAACAGCATGCAAATCAAAACTCCTCTCCCTAAAGAAATTGTCCTGCTTTATGGGTGTTTCAGTTTTTAAGTATGGTAGAGCAGGATTATTTTTTTCTCTCTAACAAAATCATTTTCTGAACAGGAAATGAAAATATGTCATTTCTGTGTCTGTCTCTGAAGAACTGCATCTTTGGAGTATGCTATGCAGTCCCAAGGGACAGATGAACCCATACGGATCCAAACCACACTGTGTCTTGATGCAGATGTTAAATTCTATGGAAAAAAAACATGTGGAAGAGAGCAGAATATAAATTGCAAGCATCCTCGTGGCCTTCAGATAAATTCCCCTATTTTGGAGAACTGTTCTCTTTCTTCCTCCATCTCCTGGGACAGTCTCAATTCATTATGAGTAGCTGCTCACATCTCTGAAACAATGTTCAGGGATATATAGAGCTGACTAACTGAACCACTCAGCTTCCTTCCTTCCTCTTCAAAGAAGACTCATCAGCCATGACCATTTGAAACCAAACTCCTCTGATGACCCAACTAGAAGCATCGAGAAGAAAAGCTTGTTGGTCCCACCAGTGGCTGATGGCTTCATTGATCATAGGAAGAGCAACCAAAGGTATGGATGAAAATGGTCTTCTCAGCCCTGTTTTCCCACACTTTTGAGAACAGTGGGGGGAGGCACGTTTTAGTACAAGAAGAAGAGTGAAAACATGTGTGTGGAGCTTCTGCTAGATTGAATATTATGTTTTGCCTTCAAACTACCATCCCGTCACCCTGAGCATCCAAAGCATCCTATTTTAGCCCTGCCCCTTTGATGATCCCACTACACAACCGAGATACCCTGGAATTTGGGGATATCTCAACACTCAATTCTTGTGGAACCTCAACTCTTTTTTCAAGTGTGGTCTGGTGCTGATGAAATCCTTGCACCTTTGTTCTGAAATGGAGACCATGAATTTCCTTTGCTAATCAAGGTGAGCCAAGATCAGTCTCCATCTCACAACATGCCAAAATGCCTCTCATCCTGTTCAGCTTTCAGGGAGGCTATCTTCCCAGCCCTCCTCGTCTTGTGAATGGTCTTGTTTACCCTGTCTAAGGATTGACCTGGCCTCCTCAGAAAGAGCTCTTTTAAAAAACAGCACTGTGCAATGATGAATGGGTTCTGTCGATGTCAGTATAAAGCTGCCGATGTTGTGCGGCTTTGAATCATTCCTGTTTACCGATGTCCATTCTGTCCGAATTTGCCATTCACTGCAGATCTTCAGTTGGCACGTACTTGTCGTCTCGGGCTTCTCCAAGTGTTGGCATCGGTGCAGCTGAACCGTTAAGGTGCGGTTGGCGTAGATTTGCCGACAGAGGACTTGGCGGTGCTGCATTCCCAGACCACAGGATTTACTGCATTCTGACCATTCTCCTATATCCCAGCTAGGAAATAAGGAAATGCAATGAATTTGTGTCATCTCTAAGCTTGGACAAGGGATGGTGACTTTTGCCAATGCCTTTATGGATAATCCGGCATGCCAGCTGGGCGCAGGAAATTCAAACGTTTGGAAAAGGGTGGACATCGCCCCGACATCACCCAATTGTGACAGAGTGAATTTCTCCTCTGTCCTGGCTGCTAAATTTCAGCACAAACACACCTTTGAACTTCCTTTCTGGGAAATATGAATTGGATTGTAGCGTTAGCTACAAATAGGGAGAATTTAATGAAATTCTAGAAATAGGTACATTAACGATGCCTAAGAACGTATGGCTGAAACCACAACATTGCCTTTTCCTGTTCACCCCACTTCCCTTTCAGTGAATGTCAGAAATCTTGGGGGGCAGCGACCTGTTGGGGTTCTCTGCAGAATGCCAGGAAAGTTTATATGCTATTTGAGAAACGGTCAGCTTCTTACAAGGCTGGGCAAGGGAAGATGTTACAGGGCTCTTCCTCCATGGTGGGCTTCGAGCTGATGTCACAGTAGCTGTCAGCCACCTCCTCGTGTGAATTTCTGTGTACACAGCGGAAGATGGGATATTGTGCCCCTGGAAGGAAAACACAGATAAAGCACGAAGCAGTGAAAAATCAGCTTAACGGCAGGCATATTTATTTCTCAAGGGGCTATATGTCGCTATCCGTGTAGATGACCCCTTACATAAGCCAAACCAGTCGTTTCACTCCCCAAATCAAATAAGCCTCAGATAAAACACCTTAGATGTTCCATTTAATCATTCCTTGACGCAGGCAACAGACTATCTGTTCTGTCAAATATTGCTCCAATTGTTTACTGTTCATAGTACTATTGTTTGCACAGGCTGCGAAGTCCAGAGTAGATCCCTGCAGAATTCAGTTGACTTTTGGGTCCACTTCACCGGCAATATTTTTTTGAAAAGACATTATGCATAAGGCAAGGGTTTCATGGCCGGATCTCCAAAAGCCTTCTCTTTTTTTAGGCCTCAAAAGCAGCGTCGCTGCAGCAAGTTTGGATCTCAGCCATGTCCAGGGGGAAAATGTAGCACAGTGTGTATTTGCTGGGGAGTTTTCCCCCATTTTTTTTTTAATCCATTCAATTATGTCCAATTCTCAGAGACTGCCTGGACAAGTCCCTGAAGTTTTCTTGGCAAGGTTTTTCAGAAGTGGTTTGCCATTGCCTCCTTCCCAGGGCTGGGAGAGAGGGACTGGCTCAAGGTCCCCCAGCTGGCTTTGTGCCCAAGGTGGGACTAGAACTCACAGACTCCCAGTTTCTAGCCTAGTGCCTTAACCACAACACCATACTGGCTCTCTCTCCAAAATTAGACCACCTTTTTTGCATAGAAGGTGCAAGTTCAATTCCTGCTATCGAGCTCCATGTAATGTCTGAACTTCTAGCAGTTCTTGCTGCTCATTAGCCCTGACAATTCTGGGCTGGGTAGAACAACTATCTGACTTAGTATAAGGCAGTTTCTTATCCTGCTTTAAATTGCCATTGGAGTACACCCACCCTGGACTCCCACAGACTTCCTGGATCAGAGACCATAAATAAGAATGGAACAGAGAAAGCCCATTAAGTCTATACCAAGTCAAGCCAATGTCACCCACAGCAAAAGAGAGTGAGTGAGTGAGTTTTAATCCAGTTTTGTTCACCAATGAGAACAATCAGGCCAATAAGGAAGAAAAACATCTCTCCGAGTTTTGGCCAAGACGCCATGAATCTGATTGAAAGGAACACTTTCAGGTCATCGTAAATTTCTCTTTAAAGAGTTGGTTTTGCTGCAAAAGGCCAACAGGGCTCTTCCACCATAGACTGTGAATGTTTGTTTTAAAAGAAAAAAAACCCCAACAACCCCAAACTCATGCAGTTGGATCCAGCTTTAGTAAGCCTGTGAGCAAACCCATTGAATGCAGTGGGGCTTTATTGACTAGCTGGCCACGTCAATTTCAACAGATCTCCTCAAAGCAGGACCAAGTCTATCTCCAGCCCATGTTCCTGATGCTCAGTTTAAACAACCTTGATTGTAGTTACGATGCTTCCCTGATAAAGCTATAATTGTTTGCACTTCTGTTATGGTCTATGGCAAAAGCAAATACATTTGCATTCCTCAGCAATGGAAACCTTTCCCAAACTTTGAAGTAGGGGGGATCGTATATATTTTGTCAGAGGATTGATTTTCCTTTCACAAGGGATGGAGGGAGGGGCTTTCTAATTTCTCACAGTGGTCCCTGGAACAAATCCCTCTTCCTGAATTTAAACCAGAGAAGGGTCTCTTCATTGCCAATTTCTCCAGGGCTGGAATTTGGACCAAGTTGGATTATCTTCCTAGTGAAAATATGACACACTGTTGGACCTGGGCCAACTGCGAAGTATATCTTGATAACAAGGTTGCAGTTCTTATAAGACAAGAAGGAATCTTGAATACTGTGGCACCCCTTCATTGTGCGAGATGCTCAGTGAAGAGATGAAATGCACCAAGCTCAGGTGATTAGTGTCCTTTCAAAACCATTGCAGAACCAACTTAATTACACCCAAATGACCAGGCTCAAATTATCCTACACATTATCCTATCAGAGCGAGGGAAGCCACGCTGTCCATCCAGTGGGTGTTTTACTTTCATTCATCTTGGACACCAGTGAAATATCCCCAAGTTCTTTCATTCACGTTGAGGGGGTGGGCGGAGTGGGGAGGGAAGCTGGCTTTTCTGGTTAGTCCTAAGGGCCGGTTGACATGCTGTGAAAAAACAGGGTAGATTTACTCATAAAGGAAATGAAAGGGGAAGCTCCTGCCAAAGCAAAATGTAATGTATTCAGCGGTGTATTCAACCAAGAAAGCTTTCAGTCACTTCTAGGGCTATTTTGCTTCTCCAGAGAGAGTTTACAGAAAATTCAGAAGTTTTGGACCACATCCACCCTTCCCCTTTTGCTATAGTTTCCTTTCTCGGCATGCTGCTTCTATCAAAGCAGTAAATATCCCAGTCACCAGCAAGTCTTATTTTCACAGCCACCTACATTCCCAGGAATAGCCAACTGAGGAACTCAAGGGTTGTGGCACGACTGGGGAGAGCAATTTATAAAAGGGCAATCTGCCCCAAAGTCCTTGGAACAGGGCAGCTTTCTGGTATCCCAAAAGTGCGAAAGTCTGGCAGCTGGGTTTGGCAAACAGAACCAGCGGAGATGTAGCACTGACCTTCCTTTCTAGGAAGGTTGCAACACTCCCACTGAAGCATCAGGCTCTCTGCCAAGAAAAATGGAGGAGACCCCAGCCAACATGAATGGCTTGGAATCAGAAAGAGGTTCCGAACCCCAGGTCTGAAAAAGAAAAACGTTTCTAGGAGTCCTGGAGTTCAGATGGAGTTACACCACCAGGAAACATTTCCAGCAGAGAGTCCAGGGTGACATTTCTTCCATTGAAGTACACCTCGATTAACTGGGATGATTTGGGAGGGGAGATGGCAGTGCCACTTCAGGAACCTGAAGAAGACACCCCCAATATTAAGAGACGGAGAACTTTCACAGTTCTGCTGCTCCCCCCAAAATTCAACCCCCTTTGGAAACAATCTCCCAATGCCTCGAGAGGAATTGCTATGCACAGTTTGATATCCTATTTGCTGGTTCTAAGGGACAGTGGGAATATTTCTCAGATTTTGTATTTTTCTTTCAGAGGTCATTGATGGGGAAAATGTTTTCTTGCATGTTCAATGTTCTGTGGATGATTGCCTTGAGTCTATATGATTCACCAGCATATATATCCAAATACATGCGCACACACACAAACACACCCAGGGTTACTTTGAGCCAATTCTCCCTTGGTATTTCACCATAAAATATAAAATATAGTGTGACAATGTTTTTTTGCCCATGCTCAGAAGCTATCCTTCCTTAATGGATTCATGCCAAGAAGGTGGGTAACTATGTTGTTTGAATCTAAAGCCAAGCTAAACATTCAAGTCACTTCATCCAGAACAGGTTAGCAACAGCTCCAGACATTCCTGGTCTTGTCTGGGGACAAACTAACCCCTCTCCCCGTGTTATACAAACTCCTTACTGGAAGGTTAATGGTCTTTCTGGCATCTGTGACTGAAATGAAATCTAGAGAGGGCTCAGGAAGGTGTGATTTCCCCAGGCACTGTCTGACTTCATTTCTGTTTTCACTCACCTCCTGTTTTCCCCATCCTCCCAGCCACATGGGAGTGATAAAAAAGCCCAAGATGGTAGGTAGGACTTCCCAAAACCTGTCTGCAGTGGTGCCCAACTGAATCATTTTAGAACAGCAGGAACAGAGGATGAAAATCACAGCTTTCCAGACTTTATCCAAAGGCTGGGTGGAACTAAAAACATAATCCCCAGATGACTGGCTGAGTCACCCAAGTTAGGGTACTTCCAGGACATCAAGATGAGTCAACTAACTAGCAAAAGGGTCATTTCTGTCATGTGAATGTTGCAACTGCTCAGTGGGTCCAAGGGATGACATGGTTGATGACATTGTGACATGCCTGTCCTCATTTTGATGCCATTCTGGCTTTTAATGGACATCATTGCCAATGGGGCTTGCAAATGTGATGACATCTGAGTGCGTAAGGGACAAAAAGAGAAATGGGACCCAGAAAAATCAAAAAGTGTGGCCAAGAATCATGCTGGGCTGTTTTTCATGCATATTTCTGTACCATAAAATGATGGCTCTTCTTCTCTTGCAAGAGAGATTATAATTTGTTTCTCTCCAAGGCCTGGAGAGACTGTGGGGAGGCGGGGAAAGGAATGGAAAAGAGAGCAGACTTGAACAATCAAGAGACAGCAGATGAGTCTGTCAACAGCTTATCCCATGAACTACAATTTAGCTCAGGTGGAGAAGAATCCAAGAAGAAGCTTTTCAACACATTCAAAGAGATTAACTTGCTGTCAGTGAGGCTGGGGAATTCCTCTTACAGATTCCAAGCTTCTGCATTGACCCCAAGACTAGCATTAAAGACACCTTCTTGATATTGGAATAGTTTTTGCATCCTTGGCTTTGCCCAGCTATGTGGGGCCTGAAACTGCCACTGCCTTCTGGGAATTAATGCAATGCTTGCTGGCAAGTCAACTTTATAGCTTTTCTCAAGCTTTGTTTCTGGGCCATTTGAGCTTATGTTTGTTTATTCCACATCCACCCCCCAATCCTCCACCTCCTTCACTTGTGGCCTTTGGCAGATGAAGATTCTCCAAGGTCAGATCTGAGAGTCTGCCACTACGAACCTTTCCCACACGTAGTGCTGCATTCAGTTGCTCCAATTTGCTTCCAGTTATGTTCCCGGCTGCGTCTTGGAGGCTGACCTGCTGGCACTTGGTTGTCTGGAAGATGGGGAGGAAATCGTCCAGGCTGAATCATCACCGGTTGTCTCGCGTGACTGCCAGTCTCCTGATGCAAATCTTCCTCCCCATAATTCACAGTCTCTGTCCCATCCAGTTGGCCATTGAAGGGCTCCCCTAGGCAAATGAGGTTGACAACATCACAAGAATGAACTTCCCTTTCTCAGCCCTGAGCCAGCCAGAACACAGATGGCAAAAACCCCATGAGGGCTTGGGGTGAGTAGATCAGCTCAGAGGTTTGTTCTAGCAGTGAACCACAACACTCCAGGATGGTTTAAAATATGCAAAGGTCACGGACTGTTTGGAATAAGACGTTCTATGTGTCACCAGGCTGAAAAGTTGAACAGTTGTTGTTTGGCCATCCTTGCTACTGCACGGAGCATTCAGTTAAAGTGTCCTTGCATGAATAAAATTGAAGCAACAAACACATCAACTAAACAGCTGGAAATTAAGGGCAGGAAATTGGTATGAAAAAAAATGCATTCTTTATTATGCCCAAAGTTCCAGTGAAGAGGCATTTTCTCAAAATACACTGAGACTTTGGATAGAATAAAAAAAAAGTCCCCCCCTCATACCATTTCCCCCCTTATTTTCCACAAATAAAATCTGTTTATCTGTAAGGATTCCCTTCCTTTTGCATTTAGAGAATTGCGGGGAAGTCCCCAGAAACAACACATAATAATCTTTTATTAGAATTTAACTCTCTAAAGGAGTGAAGGTGAAACAAAAATAATCTTTAGCAAGCTAAAGAAACCAGAGCTGGCAGATGAGTTGATTAAATAATCTTTTGGTAAGTCAATCAAGATTGCGTGACGTTAGAAGCAATGAGGAAAAATGTTATGCTTTGCTTTCGGAGCTAATTGTACTGGATCCATCGGGGAGACGCATTTCCTGCTATGAAAGAGGGACAGAGGAATGCCTTTTCTAAGAAGGTCCCTGCCAGTCAAGAGATGGTGAAAGTCATCAGATTGGTTGAGGAAATAACCACGTTCTTACCTGGCCGCCTATGAAGAGGCACCTGCGAACTGATGGTGTTGGGGCCTGGAATGATGTACTCATAATGTATACCTGGATTGGGTTGCTGATGGATCATCTGCGAAAGGGAGAAGAGCCTCATGTTGGTCTAGTTTACTGTGATGCACAAACCCAGTGTCAGCCCCTAGGTAGACCAGACCAGGAAATCAACTCCACAGAAAGGCTAAAACTACAGGGAGTCCTCACTGAGTGGCCATGATTGGAACTGACAACTCACTGGTTAAGCAAAACAGTTGCTGAGTGAAACTGTGACTGGGCTTATGATCTGACTCCAGCTTTCCTTTGCTTTACAGACCTGCGAGGGTCATAAAGGTGAGGATTGGTTGCAAAGTTATTTTTTATCGCTGTCGTAACTGTAAATGGTCACTAAACGAGGAGTTGATGAATGAGGACTAGCTGTATTTTGATTGAGACTGGCTGTCATAACAGAATCTTTGAGTCTGATTGTGCTGGACTTCCTCCCCTTTCTTATACTTCTGTTTATTAGGGAGGTGTCTGTCTGACCCTTTTCCAAATATGTTCTGTCTTTTAGAGACTTAAGATACGTTTTCTCCCTGATCGCTTTGGCAACAGAGCTTGCATATCTCCCTCGAGGTCATCTTTCTTACTCTCTACATACAGGCAAAGTGTTGTCCCTGGCTATAGACAGGTTTCCACAATGCAAACAAGACTGTCGTCATCTTTCCCAGGTAAAAGACTCAGCCTGAGTGCTGGTAGGATGTGGCAAAGGTGGCTGAGTCTGCCATTCAGTAGCAAAGGATGTTGGGAGACCACCACTTCCCTCTCCACTTCCTGCCCTTTTTAATTTGTTTCCCTTTTGGACAGGGGAAAAGAGACATTAAAATCCCTGGTGGTGTTATTAGGGTCATCATCTCCACAAACAGCTTTATTCATCTCCACCTTTTTCTGCCCCCTTCTCAATTTACACCTCCAAGAATTGGTTGCAAACAAACAAACAAACAAACAAACAAACCTGCCTAGGCATTTGACTTCCTTCTCAACACATCCAAGTAGGAAATTAACCAAGAAAACCAATTTTAATCCATGAGTAAGCAATTCCTCAACTTCTGATTATTACGGATGGTTCCTCTGGGTCAATGTTTCTCAACCTTGGCAACTTTAAGATGTGTGGACTTCACCTCCCAGAATTCCCCAGCCACCCTTGCTGTCTGGGGAATTCTGGGAGTTGAAGTCCACGCATCTTAAAGTTGCCAAGGTTAAGAAACACTGCTCTAGGTTAATAAAGACACAGTACGGTTATCCTAAATCTTTGCATCTTACATAGACATCCAGGATTTCGTTTGTTGGGCCATCTGCTAAAAAGGATTCCCCAGCAGTACTTGAGATTTCGTTGGGTCGTTTGTAGATGAACATAGTTCCTCCTCCCTCGTATCTGCCAGGTCGATCAATTGCCCAGTTTCCATTGATAATAGCACGCCCTGACCGACTCCGTAATGCTGTAGGAACAACAAGAAGAAAATAATGTAACTATAGATATTCAAAATAACTTTCTCTTTGGAAAATCTGAACGTATGAAAATTATGTAGCTCTTCTAATGCTTTGGGGAAGGGGAAGGAAGGAAGGTTTTACAGATAAGAACAATTAGCTGCCAGATTCACTGGCAAGACATCATCAGAAATTCCTGGATACCTGAGTTGGCATGGCTTGATTCAACTCTAGGCTTGTTCTTGGCTCAACACCCTCTTCCATCTGGCTAGAAAAGTACCTGTATCAACCAAAACAGGTGATTTCCCTCTGTCAGCACAATGGTGTGATTTCCCCTCTATACTCACTTTAGTTTAATTCTCACACTTTCTTCTTCCTCCCCTCCCATTGGCCTTGAAACTGAGGATTGTTGCTTGTTGACCGACCTGCTACTCTAAGAAACTCTGCCTTTT